>NC_067139.1:50718356-51056689 GCF_903995435.1 Acomys russatus | reverse complement strand
TTAAAAATAGTAGCAGCCGGGTTGATAGTTGGGCAAGGATGCAGGAGGTAGCTGTGGAGGGAGAGGGGAGAAAGAATAAATGAACAATGAATGGACCTCATGAGCAGATTTGATGTCTGTACTTGTCCTTCAGCATCCGTGATCTTTTCCGGCCTGACCTTCATCTTCTGTACAGTAGGATGAGTACTTGTTCTCTGAACTTGTCCCAAACACCTTTCATGGTCCACCTTTCAGAGTGTGTACATATTTCTCAGCTCACAACCTAGCCCTTTACATTGCTCATAGGACACACTATACATAATACCCACTAAGCAGAAGAGTTACTGCCTCTCCATCAGAATCTCAGCCTTCTGGATGGAGGCTGGAAATGGCATTCATGATCCAGCTGCTCCAGGAAATTTGTGAATATATATATATGTTAGAAGAGTCTTCATTCTTTACATCTATTTGAATCCTGTTCCCTCTTTAGTTTTTGAAACTTTCTATTTGTGGAATTTTCTCATATGAAGATGAATAATTTGTCAGGATAGGCTAGGCTATGGCCCACACATGGCATGCTGGCAGTGAGGACCTTTCAATATCCTGCTTAGGTGAGCCATCATGGGTTGAATATTCAAGACAGTACTCAGAGAGAGCTAATTTTTAGGCCAGCAAGATAGCTCAGAGATAAAGTTCAAAACTTAGGACTGCATGGTAGGAGGAAAGTTGTCTTCCGACCTCCAAATGGGTGCCTTGGCACAAACAAACAAACATGGACAAACCCCTGTAATTTCTATTTGATTTGCTCAAGCCAATCAATAATAGTGAGAAATAAAGACCCTTTACAATTCACTGTGTGTTAACACCAACCCTGAGGAAGATGTGATTTTGTCCACCTTGATATTTGTTAAGGTAATTGGGCCAAAGAGTCCTCAAACCCAGTAATCTGTGTGCCATTTGCTTAGTGCTCAACTTACCTCTTCCACGTCATTATGTGACCCAGAGTGTCGCAGCCACTCTGTGTTTGAGGTCACTTTCAGTCTCTGCAAACAAACCATTCTTCATGTAACTCTGGCTATTTGGCTCATACTTATTTGCCTTAGGGAACTACAAAGATTACATTTGGCCATGTCTTATATTGACAGTGGCGAGGTTCTCTGCCTTAAGTTCCCCTCTGTGAGTTCAAGAGGTCAGACATGGACTGGGGCAACACTTTAGGAGCCTGTGTCTTGAGGAAGCAATTGGATTAGTTGCCACAAATATCATCCTTTTTTTCACATTAAAATGATGGGAGAAGTGCGTGCGAGGTGAGCAACATGTTTTAAATTGATTTATTTGGCAGAGAAAACATACCAAAATTGCAGAGAGGATTCCTTGCACTATCTTAGTTGCTAAGCTACACCTGATAGTTCTCAATGAGGCCCAAGATGAATAGAAGGTGCCAGCTTTTGCTTATCGATCTCTCTTACTCATCCCAAGTATTGGAACTTAGTCATGGTTGCTGCTGAGCACTTTACATGAGCGTCCTTGAAAGTACATGGCCATTCCTCCGATATTAGCCTTAGCTCTTATCACTTCCCTCGCGAAGGCGTAGGTGAGGCTTTGTCCACATGCCCTTATTTTTCAGATTGGAGAACAGAGTTTTAAAGCCTACTTGAGTCTGGGTCAAAGTTTACAAAGAAGTTTACCTCACAGGGATACCTGTAACACACTCACTAAGTTGTTATTCACTCATCTAAAATCAGTGTGAATTAGTTCTGTGATTTTTCAGCTAAAATCTGGAATGCCTGATTAAAGTTGAGTTTTGGATAACACATATTTTAAGTTAATTAATATGTAGCACATAGACGTATACTAAAGATGTATTTGTTGCTTTTCTGAAATTCAAGTTTAACTCATTTCTCTGTATTTTCAACTCATTAGTTCTAGCAATTCTTGTTTGGTTGTTTTTATTTTTTATTTCTTGCAATTCTTAATGTTTTCTGGACATAAGGAGTGAGTTGTGAATGCTAGGCCTGGGTCCAAGGGAATATGGGAAGCAAATTACACATTCCTCATCTGTTGTTTTATTTAAAATAACCCATGTTAATATGAGTTTTTAAAATAACAAAATAATTTCCCCCAAAGAAACAAAGAAAAAGCTAGGGAAATGGTATCATTTCCCTGTTGGCTTTTGCAAGGCACCTAGGCCTTGGCTTCATAGAACGGAGCTGAGGTAGGTCAGGGTTCTGCTTCCTCATTCAGGCTGTTGAAGTAACACATGTCCCAAGGCCTCTGCAGAACTGAGCGGTACACTTGGGAGAAAATCTGAGCCTCAAAAGAAAGGTTTATTCTCAGCAGCTTTGATCCCATGGGTGCCTGTGGGGCCTGCCAGGGTGTGTCAGACAAAAGTTTGAGAGCCTCCTACTGAGGGATTGGTTTGGCCAGCACTTCTTGATCACCTGTCCTGTTGCTCAAATGCAGCCTTTTATTGTAGCGGTGATTCTGAAGTTATGGCCTAAGGGTGTTTATTGAAGAATGGAAGGTATATCTTCCATTCTTCAGACATCACTGCCTTCTTCACGACTGTGCAGGGTGCACTGCAGATGAGAGAGCTAAAGAAGAGACACTCTTGCCCCCACACATGCAGCCCAGAGCCTTGGGTTGGGTTGGTCTTCAATCTTCTTATAGATTTGTATCCATAGAGTTTAAATATTTATTAAGTGCTGGCCAGGTGTGGTGGTCCACGGTCCTTGTGAGGCTGAGGCAGGAGTAGTGGCAGGTTGCCATGAATTTGAGGTCAGCCTGGGCTATATAGTGAGACCTTGTCTTTAAAACTGTCCAAAAGGCTGTAGTGAATACTGAATACAAAGAACAAGGTGGCAGGGGATAGAATCACAGCGGAATGGCTTTTCATCCTTTGAGACATGCATAGCCGGAGAGATTAAGTAAGCTGCCCATGGTTAACTAGCTTGGCATTAGGGGGTTGAAGTGGAAGTAAGATTCTCCTTTTTACCACGAGATACCCAGAGCACCTTCCCTTAGGAGGCAGACATCAACCTCAGGTGCAGGGAACAGATTCCAAATGTGGCTAGGGGAGCTGAAGCAAGGGGCGAAGTGTTGGAAGGGCCCAGAGGTATCAAGAATTATTCTTACAGCACAAATAGCTTGGGAGAGATGCAGAGGCAGGGACAGCCAGGGAAACAGCCTTCCTCAATGTGGAGTGGGGACAGTGAGGAGTGAGGATAGTGAGGGGTGGGAGAGGAGGCTGATAGGAGAGCAGTGATGGCAAGGAGTGCAAAAGGTGAGAAGCAAGAGAAGGAAATGAGATGGGGCTATGGCAGACAATGATGGAGCCTCAGACACCTCATCTTACTGGTTTGCATGGGAGTGTCCTGTAGGCTGAGACACACCCACAGATAGGTGCAACAGTTCCTCCCATCTTTTAACTTCATGAAGCCCATCTCAGCAGCCACAGGTATTTTGTTTAAGATCAGAGGAGTTCATTCCAGCTCTTCGATGACACGTTTCTGTCTGTAAAATGACAATAGTTATACTGGAGTCTGGTTTGCACTCCTGAATTCTGTGTCTGGAGAGACAGTTCTGAGGTGTGATAGTCTAAGGGTCACATAGTGTGATGAGCCTTTCAAGGGTGATGTCATTTGCCTGCTAGTGAGAAAAGACCTCTTCTTTGTGGAAAGTCAGAAATAAAGTGAGTATAATAAACTGGTTGTGTGAAGGAAGTTTCTACAAGATGCTGAACAGAAACCATGTAGTATAGTCTGCCACATGCCCAGCCAGTGTGTCTGTCCACTGCATTAGAAGACACCACCGATATTCATACAGTCTACATTGGTGACAGTTTGACTTTCAAACAGAAATCTGGCTTTTTCACTAATTCCAAAACAGTTTTCTTGTTTCATAAATCCATCTCCTCTTTGTTGGTAAGATCATAAATACTAAAAAAAAAAAAAAAGATGAACTTCGCTCTCCCCAACTCCCAGAGACAACCGTGTCTCCATTGCTTCTGCGTACATGTGGAGCAGAGGCAGTAACCTCTTCCTCGAGGCTAGTCCCTCCCTTGATATGTCTGCTGCCCTATCCCAAGTCCTTATCTCAATCCCTCAAGCTACCCCTTATGTCTTCTCTCATCTGCAGTCTGTTTCTGCAAGTTTTGCTGAGGCATTTCTCCTCCTTTTCCTGTCTGACTGAAGCTCATTTGTGTCCTAGCTGAGTGTGCTAAGCCCTTAGGGATGTCCTTACAGCAGGCATACAGGATTGGTTCAGGACTAGGCAGCTCTCATTGTCTCTGTTAGCCATACCCCTGGCTCTGTCCATGTCTCTCTTCAATTTGATGCTTTGGTATAGGTGTGTTTTCCTCCCTCTCTGGGCAGCATTGATGGGAGGCTGGAATCTTTTCCTAGCCATCTTTCTCTCTCATCTGCTTTGTGTTCTGTGGGCACGGGGGCCGGCATGAACTTCCTAAATACACATCTTATCCTACTGTCTTCAGGCAGAATTTATGTCTTCATCCCTGTTTCCTCTTAGAACTCAGATCTTTAATGGGAAACTTGCCCTTTCTATTTCAAAGCTGCCATGAAGAACTCAAGCTTTACCCACTCTTCAGCTTACTCCGCTTCATTGTCTGTCTCCAGTCATTTCTGACACCAACAGCTCAGAGTAGACATCTATGGACTGTAGCCTCTTGGCCATCCTACCTGCAAGTGAAGATTTGCTGAAATAGAGCCATGCCAAATGTAATGCATAATGTTTTCCTCTGAGTGTTCATAGTTAACTGTTCTTTTATTGCTAGAATTGCTAATGCTGCTGTGTACTGTATACAGCATGTTTGGAAGAAGATATCATGTGGCTTTCAAATAGCAAATATTTACTCTCTGACCCTGATTTGCATTATTTGTATTAATATACTTATTACTTTCAATATATGTAGATGTAAAGCTGTATATGATCTTCCTCTGCCAACAGTTGTTATACAATTCTAAAACCAAACCAGCTTGAATGTAAGTAAAAAACAGTTAAAGTCTGTGTTGGCATTAGGTGGACACAGGGGCTCTGCCATTCCACTGAATGTTAACTTGGTTGAGCTTGGTTTGCTGCACTGAGGAACCTGTGATCTGTCCTGTCATGCAGCCTGAGGCATGTCATATCTGTTTCTTCAAGTTCCTGTGAAACTTCTATTTTCCTACGGTAGTGAAAACATTAAGTTGAACTCTTTCTTCTTGCTAAACTGCTTGTAGATGGTAGAACTTCTCACCACATAAGTGGTCTTGAATCCCACAGACCCCTCTATAACGATCTGAGCCCCAGGATCAACTCACAGCCTTAGGCTGATATGCGGATCTTCACACGGCGTCTGCCCATTGCTTCTCATCTCATCTCCTGCTTGCTGTTTTATTGTCATTTTCCCCAGTACTGGACATGGGTACATGCAGCTCTGAAACATTGTCCCTCCCTGAGCATTGCACATAGTCTTCAGAGTGACTAGTTCTTTTCTTCCTCAAGGCCAGCCCTAATACCCACTCCATGCCGATTTATCCTTTAAACCCAACTTTAGTATAGATAGCTCAGCCATTAAAGTAACTTGTTCCCAGGGAGCCTCTGGGCTGTCTCAGCTTTACAAGTGGTCAAGATAAATACTAATGTATTATGCACCGTACACATAGGCCTTGTGTAGAAATGAGAAATGGACAGACCAACTTCACGTGTCCTAGAATACACAGTTATAAATCTTTCTCAAGTGACTATATCATCCCATGTATTTTGAGGTGTGGTCCTATTGCTTTCAATGCAATTCATATTACATGATGTCTTTTGATAGCGAGATCAGGTGAATTTTAGAATACCTAAGTGTAGCTTAAGTTACATAGATAGTGATAAGATACAGTGATATGTCCTGATCTTTTTGATGGTTGAGGATTATTTTACAGCCCATTATGTGGTTAATTCTACAGTGTTTTGTGTTGGTGTGAAGGATGGCCTATTTGGAGCTTCAGATATTCATTACATTATGACCATTAACTGTCTCCTTCATTGATAGGACTATCTGTCCACCTACTGGTTTGTAAGATATGTTTGTTAGCATCCCAAGAACATATATTTTCTTATTTACACATACTGTATTTTGTGAATTGGTAAATTGAACAGTATAAGAATTAAATATTTCAGTTTTGTTAATAGTTATGATATGATTATAGCTTGAGCTATCTTTCCGACAGATTAATGCATACTATTTTCCTCTGAGTGTTCATAGTTAACTGTTCTGTTATTGCTAGGGTTGCTAATGTTGCTGTGTACTCTATACAGCATTTGATTGTGCTTTGACCCATTTACTTTCCCCACCTTTATATACTCAATCTTATTTTGCCCTTTCCTGTTAGTTTTTTGTTTTGTTTGTTTTGTTTTGTTTTTTGAGACAGGGTTTAGGGATAAATGTCATTTAACTGGATTTTTAAAATATCATTTATTTTTAAATTACTAGAATATTTTTAATTTTACATTTTCCTCTGTATATTCTTTTCCTACTGTTTTTTGTTTGTTTGTTGTTTTGCTACACTTCTTTCACTTTCTTAGCCTCTCATGTTCTGCTTAGTAACCACCTTGGAAGTAAACAACTGTACCTAACAGATCAAAATTTGCTAAACCCTCTGAAATCTTACTTCTTATGTAATATATTTGCCCTTCCAGAAATTCACAATATCATCTTGTGTCATCTATGATAACTTTGATCACTCACTTAAGGGATTTCTGCTTGTTTCAAGGTAAACGGTTTCTTCTGTGATTAACAAATATATTGGGAAAAGATACATTGGCTGTTCCATCATCCATTGGTGTATCCAGCTTGCAACAATTAACTCTACTCTTTGCTTCATCCTGACTTTCTACTTTTTTTTGCCCTCTATAGCATCTCACTTTAAAGTCTTGCATCTCACATCTCCTTATAAAGAAAAGAGAGTTCTTTATTCTTTAATGTGATTACTATTATTGGCTATATCTGATAAAAATAATTAATATGTCATGAAGGGAGGGGACTGGGTAACTCACTCCTTTTTTTTTTTTCGAGATAGGGTTTCTCTGTGTGGCTGTGGCTGTCCTGGACTCTCTTTGTAGACTAGGCTGGCCTCGAACTCACAGCTATCCGCCTGCCTCTGCCTCCTAAGTGCTGGGATTAAAGGTGTGCGCCACTACACCCAGTATAACTCACTCTTAGGAAACATACTCCATGTTATGATGAAATGTTTGAGTGTATGAACACGTCACTTAGGCAAAATTCAATATATAAGATTTTAATACATAATACACTGCAAATAGGTTTTGGTGTTATAAACTGTTCATCTTACTACCACAATTCTCTTGGACAATATCAGTTTCATAGCTCTGTCCATTGCTGGAAATCTTAGCACTGGTGAGTAAACAGTTTACAGGACTATGCCAGACTGAACCCATGCCTACTTAGATAGAAACACAGTGCAGAGGATGATATATAAATGGTGGCATTTTATCAATATTTACTGCTATGGGTGGATTGAAGAAAGAGAATGTTTAATATCACTCTCATTTTAATATCACTCTCATGCATACACATACTCAAAAGAAAAATATACACAGATATCAATCTTAAGTTTGAGAAATGTCCTTCAGATAATCTCTTTGACAATTTTGAATATTATGAGGGTATTTAGGACTGAGAACTAATAGTGCAAATTGAAATTCAGCACAGGCTGTCAGATGTGTGTTCTCTCTAATTTTTATTCTCATCCCTTAAATGTGAAGAGCATTAGTTTATGTATGTATATATGTATATATGTACACACACACAAACACACACACACACACACACACACACACACACACACACACACACACACACACATATATATATATATATACCTATGTAACTTTGTGAAAAAAAATTATTTGTTTGGGCTTGAATGAGAACTACACAGGGATGAACTTGGCTTCATAATTCATTCATGGTGACCTTTAATTGTTCTAAAGCACTAGAAAATCTCAAGAATAGAAAATACCAGATACATTTTAAAGTAGAATCTAGGCATGGCTCAGAAGGAGAGAATTGGCTGAATGCCTACAAAGGAAAGCACTTGGCTCATTTGTAAAGGCTTTGGTAGGATGAGAGCTGGAACACTGGGAGCTCTCAGCTAGAGGGAGGGATGTGATGAAACCCATGTGCAGACAGGAGAGGTCCTGAAGCCCTAACTTCCTCCGGGTGTGACAAGTGAAGTAATGTTCCTTGTCTTTTGTTGTGGTTACTGTTTGTTTATTTTGAGGCAGGGACTCATGGAGTCTTGACTGGCCTTAGACTATGGAACCCAAAATGACCTTGAGCTGCAGCCCTCCTGCCTCCACCTCCCTAGAACTAGCAGTACTGGCACGTGCCACCACATATGGCTTTCTTGACTTGCTTTTAAGGGAAGATCCTGAGCTTCCATTGCTTCAGTCTGATATGGAACAGTAGATTCTACATTGGACTTTCATTCTTCAGGGCTGGTATGCTTTCAAGCTGCTTATCTCTTAAATTTTGGAGTTGTGTTTGCTTCCTACCATTCATTTCCCACACATTTTTCCCCATATCTGGTAAAATGTCTTTGGACGCTCATCATGTACAATGGGAAATAAAGCTGCATGGGGAGAGTCTGCAAGACCGGGAAAGCATATTTCTGAGAATTATGGCAGGTGTCTCAAATGTCAACCCAAGGATAGTCGGGGCCAAAGAATTCTTGGGCGTCAGGGACAGATAGTTGTATGCTTTCTGGTAGCATTCTCATCTCTATGCAGACTATGTCCCAGCAGACATAAAGTACAAGGAGAACAATGGTCCCTATATACTCAGATGGACTCAGTGTTTGGAGTTCCCATACCTCCAGATGATAAACACTATTTCAGAATGGTCTGTACACACTTCTTGATGGGACAGTCCTTGGAGGCATAAGCTATGGGGTTCCTCTAATATATATTATCATTTCTGTCTGGTGATAAAAATCTGGTTGAAGATATTTTTCTTTCATTTGATTACTTTTAAAATCTCTTTGTTCATTTTTTAAATCTCTTTCATTTCCCATTACTTAGAAATATGAGAGTATTTGCACTGTATACCTGAGGGCTTCAAATGCGGAACTGCTGCCGTCTGTTCCATCCGTGAACATTCATGACAGTTTTCATTTTCATTTCATAATTTTTTTCTTCACACTGGACTTAAATATCTTGGGATCTAATTGGTGGTCATCTTCAATGCTTGAATTAAAATTGAGAGTCATCTTGTGTGAGTATGCAAACATACTGCTTTTTAACCAGGGGTTGTCAATATACCATCGAGTTAAATTTTTCCCTTGACAGAGGCCGGCATAAGACCCTGTGAGATGGGCCATGCAGTGCTTTTCTCCTTTACATTTTACCAGGAGTCCAAGCAAGTGAGTTTCCTTGCAGCCCCTGCTGGGTTTTGATTTGAGTTCTCAGTTCCACTAAGGCTTGTGATGCTCCTAAGCTTTGCCTTCTGCCTTTGGTGCCCCACAGAGCCTCCTGAACTAAAGCAAAGCAGAAACAGACACCCAGCACGGAGACGCCTTCTCAGCATTGCTGCCTTGCTTTTCTGGTCATTTTTCTCTAGTGTTAACTGCTTTTGTGACAACTTACCAGTGCTTAGTTCTTTAAATCATTTTAGAATTTTTAGTTGCTCTTAATGAGTCAAGCACACATTCTACATGTCCCAACACCAGCCCTTCAGAGATTGTATTTATTTACTTCTTTGGTAAAACTGATGCAAAAATACATGACCATCTGACATTTCAGAAAGGCCCACAGAGGAAGAGCCTTTATGCCCAGAGAAAATAAATAGAAACCGGGATCTCAGTTCAGGGAGAGCAGAAGAAGACTGTGTGTGGGAAACCCAAATAAGTGAATACACTTGAAGAGATAAAAGAAGATAATGCCTCAATGAGATATGAAGATTACATACATAAAATTCCAAAACTACACAGAGAATTAAATAGTTGTAGAAGGACACTAAAGAGCCAAATTATTAAGTAAAACAAGTAGATAAGAAAATAGGAAACCAAAAGTATTAACATTTGTCTGATGGTTCCGAGCAAGGGATGTGAGGACCCAGAAGGAGAGGGTGTGGTTCCTAAGATCTCAGAAGAAGCTTCATGAAATCATGTGCAAATCCAAATGTTTTCCAACATTCTAATGACGGTACAACCCCAAATTTAAATATGGAAGCAGATGTGAAAATCCAAATGTCTTGTATTAAAATAGACATTAAAAACAACAACAACAACAAAAATGACATTCTCAACTTTGTTTTGAAGTATATATTTTTAAACTGAGTATTATATATAATACATTTCTTTGAAGTGAATACATTTTTATTTTTATAACTAATATGGTATAGTACCATTCATATCACCCTTAGTTCCTCTGGACTCTCATTTTAACAATGTGAAGTGTCTATGAGCAAAATGCTTGATACTTGATGAATTATTCATTTAGCACAGGTGATCCAGCATCTGGCAAATGGAACTTGAGAAGAAGATAAAGATAATTATTCAAGTATTCCAGAACTGAAAACTTCAGTAGAACACCTTGAACATGAGGGACATGTTTCTGGATCGAGTGAGCCCAGGATTTAGCAGAACAGGTTAGTTTTCTTAGAAGACAGAGTGTGGTATCTCAAGTGAGGGACCAAGAAACTATTGTGGATATTTTTATGAAGAAAACAAGATCCTATGTATGTGTTTGAGACTCATAATGGCACAACAAAGTCCCTGAAGGCAAAGTATGAAGACAAAGGATGATGCCTTCAGAATCCTGATGGTAAATAGAGTTCTAGTCCAAGAAAGCAAGAGCTAGTGCAAGGACAGTGGCTAGTTACCCAGATTCTATACAAACTGTTGGAAAATGGGACCCCAAGAGTGTAGTTATAGAGAATCATGAGATAGAGCATTTCTCTGAATTGTTTAAACTGAGAGGGATTGCACTTTAAGGTTTATGAATGAATTAATGACATTAAATTGATAGAGCCAAACTATTTCCTTCAAATTTTTTACTCTAGGGAAATAAAATTGTATTGAAAAATCAGTGTATCTTGTGCCACAAAAATGAACTATAAATGGTATGTATGCAATCATTAATAATGGGAAATCAAATAGTGAACAAACAGACATTTTTATATTATATTTGGAGAATGAAAGAAGATAAGAATGGATGAGAAAATGCAGGTGAGAGGTGGAAATTCAATAGCAACATGATTTTATAATCACATAGGAAAAGAATGAGTGGGGAAGAGTCTATAAAATATAACTGATTATTTAATTTTACTGCAATCTATTAGAACAGAGCCACATGGTTACTGTAATAAAAATTTTAGACAGGGAAGAATGGAATAGCCTATGTTTTTACTGACCTAGAACAGTCAAGTCTGTGGAAAGCTGCAGCTACTCCATGGATAAAGAAAGACATTCACACCTTGTTTGTAAAGTTCCCAGATTTCTTGGACACTCCCTGCCTTCTCCAGAAAAGTGCTTAAGGATAATATTAGTGTCTTCAGTCTCTGATTGGTTGATTATTGCCAGCATAGCAGAATTCTGGCAAGCTTGACATATGTTGGAAGTGGTCATATAAAGTCTGAAGAATAGGCCCTTATTTATACAAAAGCAGATGAGTATGACCAGCTTCTTTTCTGACATTAGGTGTGGTGCTGGAACCTGCTCATAGCATGGAGGGTAGCAGAGCATTCCAGGGCCACTATAATTCCCCGTGTAAGCTTTTAAAGCAATACATAACAATAACATATGCTTTAGAAGTGCTGTTTAGTCAAGATAGACAATGGGATCTGGATTGCAGCTGTTATTTCAAACTGAAGTAATTTTAATTGTTATTTTCCCAAAAGTAAGTTGCTTTTATGAGGCATATTCATTTCATATTCAGGGATAAAAGGGTCACACACACACTTGGACTTCTTGTTAACTGGACGAGATGTCATTACCAGGCATTTTTAAGGCAGTAAGGAATAGTTTTAAACCCTGAGTGGTAGTCTGTGAAGCAAGCAAACTTGAATAGTATGAAGCCAAGGAATCTAGAGAGAGGGGAGCAAGAGGGAACACTGCTGTTTTGACACTGTAATTATAAACACATTAGACTTGGTGCAAAATATCATCAAACCATCAGTCTTGGCAATGGTTAAGTTAATTCACTTTTTGAAGTTCAATAATTCATCTGTGAAGTGTCAGCAGCAGGGTCTTGTTAATGGTAAGCCTTTCATTCCTGTTAAATCAATTGTAAATAATAGAACCCCTCGGAGAAAAATGATGAAATAAGCATTGATTTCCAAATTGGGTGTCAGAAACTGCGTTAATAAAACACATTGCAAGCAAACACGTCCCTAATGCACTCTGATCACTGAAATAGTAATCCAAGGGAATGAAATCAATGGATTTTTTGTGTAAGTTGTTATTATTTTAACATTTCATTTGTACTTCTGTATCATTATATCAAAGTCCTCATCTTAGGTTCTATGTGGTCATTTAATTTTCATTATCTTCACCAGTAAACCAGGTGGTGTGTGTCTTGTCAGCTGTGTTTCGCTGCCTTCTAAAGAGATGAAGGCATCTGGTCACATACTGTCCAGGCTGCCAGGCACTGATGATTTTGTTTTGTTTAAGGCACTGCAGTAATCATTAACAGCATGTCTCATAGAATGCCAAGAAAAGTGTTATGGCTCTCATAAAAAATTTTTAAAGGAAAATACAGCTCTCTAACAGGTGTCCATGTGAATGGTTTGTGCCCACACACTTTACCAATTGTTAATTCCAGTGTCTTGTGATGCCCCACATGTGGAATCCATGGATAGGAAACCATGTACGTGGATCACTGCTGATGCTCCAGGGGAGAAGGATGGGAGGCCATGCCTCATGTTTTATCCAGTGGAATGGCTCTGCTCACAGTATGACTTGCACATGCCTGGTTTGAGGGTAGGACTCATGGTATATTTTCTTAAGCCACAGATGGGACATTTGTGAAAATACCAAAAGAGCAGCTGTACACTTGACCTCATTGTCCACTGTTTCCCATGGCTGTTGGCTAATGACACGGATGCTGCGATGCAGGGGTAGTGAGCTTTGGCTTGACTTGTAAATTATACTGATATGCTTCTAAGTCCATGACACTGTTTTGTTTTTAGCCATTGTGTACTTTTCTAGTCTTGTTTTGATACTTAAATCATGAAACATCTTTGAACTTGCTCAATGACTGTGACATTTAAGCATGATCAAATGGTTGAGTGCTACCAACCATTTGTTGTCTCTGGGCTCAATAAGAGATTATTTGTGGGAATCTGATTTTGATGTGCGACTGATAGGCAGACGCTTCTGCTGAAGCAGAAATCGGGATTATTGCACACAGCACGCAGTGAGATGACTATCAGACTTGAAGCAGTGTGCTCACAGCATGTAGCAGATAGAGCATCTGACATCTTTTCCCTCAAGCCCACACAGACACTGTATATTGCAGGCAGGAGGGAAAAGCTGGCTGATAACAGGCATAGTGGATGCTATTTGGAGACATTTGAATGACCAATAAAGTTTTCACTGGAACTAGGGAAGATTGTAACTCTGGTCATCTACCAGCTGACCATGTTACAGTGGTTGTGTAATTTATGAATGGGACCCCTTGGGAAGAAGAGGTGCTGCCTAAAGGGTAAGCAAGCAAGAAGCATGCTGAGCAAGTTGGCTGCATGGCCATCCTGGCTTTAAGAAGAGAGCTGGCCTATTGGCCTCACAGGGTTCAAGGAGGACCAAGGGGAAGAAGGAAGAGTGGTGCAATGTAAGGAAGCAGTTGTTTAGGAACTGTTCGATAGTGAAAAATGCCCAAGTCACTCAGGTGGTGATCATGAGGCAATTAGCAAGGATGTCATACAGAAACATGAACATCCAAGGGCCAGATGAACTGTAAGGTGCTGCAGACCCCAAAAAATCTCAGCTTCAGATGGAGAATCCTAGGGATGTTGTATTGCTGTGAAGAGACACCATGACCAAAACATTTAAGAGGGGCCCTGGATTACAGTTTCCGAGGTTTGGTCCATGATCATTATGGTGGAAAGCATGGCAGTATGCAGACAGGCACCAGAAAAGTAGCTGAGAGCAACATCCTGATCTGTAGACTGAAAGGCAAAGTGAGCCTGTGTCCAGAGTGAGGCCAATGAGGCCACACTCCCAATCCTTCTAACCACTCCCTGGAGACCAATCATTCAAATATATGAGCCTGTAGGAGATATTTGTATTCAAACCATTATACCTAGGAAGACTGTAAGTTCTACATCAAGTTTTTTAATGCATGTTTATGGAATTGTGTTCTGGAATGCTGTGCTGTAGTGTAGTCATGAGTGACTAATGGAACAAAAATGGACCTAACCCTCAAGTCTGAGATGAGAAGAAATCTCAGAATCTCCAGCATGGGTATCAAGGATCAACAACATTTGCATCCCTGAGTGGCAGTAGGTGTTGATTTAAGGTATCAGTAATACAAAAGTTAGACAGCGTAGAACTTGAAAATCACTTCTCTTGGAAGTAGATCTTTGGTTCTTGGAAGGCTTTTCTGCTGGACTTTTGGAAGTAGCATGAGGTCCTACACAGTCCATATTCTTTATAGTGAAGACACATCAAGTGAACATTTATTTTGTGCACATTGACTATAGATTAAATGATGCCGTGAAACTGCATTCAAATGCCTTACCTACCATCTATTTTTTATATAGTCTATTATTCTTAGAATACTTTCAAGGGTGATGTTGACTGTGAATTTGGCCTCATTTGCTCATTATTCATCTGCACCTGTACTCTGGGTTGCTTCTGATTTTGAACATTCCAAATTTTCTTTTCTCAACATTAGTGGAGCCCCTTGGCTCTGTCAAGTTGCTCTTTTCAGTGGTAGCTATGGAGGAGCAAACCTATCTTAGCCTTTAGCAATTCTTGTCTACAAGGCAAAGCATGTTATTAAAATAGTCCCGACTGTACTGCTCTCTGTTGTAGCTTGACTATATATGACCCCCTCTATGTAGACAGCATGCCCCTTACTGGACTCAGAGCCTCATGCCCAGCACGCTGTGGATGTGTGATCACGTGAGGAGATCTTACTTCATTCAGAGAAGAGGCATCATGACTGGCCCCACCCTTTCGCCATACACACTGGAAGATGAAGCTGCTGCTGTTCACATAGAGATGCCTGCCACATGCAAAAGAGGATTGTTCGAGTTGCTTAAAGCTGCTCCCATATATGAAGCCGCTAGTGCTCTTAGTATGTAGACTGTGCCTTCTCAAACGGCTTTGACTTGTTTTTGGACCATTCTGTTTCCCTCTGGGGAGTTTGCATACACTCAATCTGATTTCATGTGACACGTTCATGTTTGAGATTCCCATTTTATGTAGCATGTTAGCATCAGGAGTTAAAGACTTTCTTAGTTAAGAGCCATGGGCTTCTGCTTCACTGTCCATTCCTGCTTTTTTGAGTGACTATCATGAAGTCATAAAAGTCTGTGTGTACTGGGCACCTGCTGACTCAGGGTTTATAAGGAAGGAGCATTGATTACAAATAATGTGTGTATAA
Source organism: Acomys russatus (assembly GCF_903995435.1). Lineage (NCBI taxonomy): Eukaryota > Metazoa > Chordata > Mammalia > Rodentia > Muridae > Acomys > Acomys russatus. The sequence goes on along the minus strand of NC_067139.1, from coordinate 51,041,098 downwards.
GGAGACTGCAGAAGATTTAACACTTCTTCTCTTAACTAATTACTGTGCATAAGAAAAGGTGAGTTATGGGGAACACTTTTGGAGAGTTGGGGGAGGCAGAAGGATGTGCTGGACACAACGAAAAATAATATTTGATGAGCTCTTGCCTTCACAGTTTACATATGCCAATGCCTGAAGGATAAATTCCAGCTGGGGCCTGCCTCTCCCAGCATCTCCTGTTTGAACTTGAGCCATGCTCTGTGCATGTGAATGCTGTGAGTTGCTTCCCTAAGTTTCATCACTTCCCCTTTGAAACTTGTTATCACTATTTTATGAGAGGTCATCACAGTTTTGTTTATATGTATCATATACCACGCGAGTAGTAGAGACAGCAGGAGATGAAGAGTTGTTTTCATTTGCAATGAAACTGTGAGGGGTGTTAGGTAGCACAGGGATAGGGCTTATGCCTAGCGTTCATGAGGCCCTGAGTTTCATCCACAGCATTACAAAAACTAAAAGCCACCAGTAGGCAGGCTCTGTGACAACCCTGGACCTTGCATAGCTGATGTCATTCAATACAAAGCTCAGTGCTACAGCTTGAAGGTACCTCATGACCTCTTAAGGCTTATGCTTTATTTTTCTGGTTATCTGCCTCTGCCATGAGCACCTGGGTAGGGGGTGGTTATTCACTTGAAGTACCTCTGTGGGTTGGCAGTTGTTTGATGTGAGATCAGCTTGCGTGCATGCAGGAGGAGAAGCAGCCACCTTGGGCTAAGGGCAGTGTGGTATGGAGGCTGGGACGGGCTGAGAGCCTGCTCTCCACGAGGGCCCACCGTTGTGATGATGCCCATCCTCGTTAGTTACTGCTTGTCCTATTGTAGAAACCCACAGTTGCTACAAGGAGATATTGATAGACAGATGCAGGATTTGTCCAAATCTCAGAGCCTGCTGGATGGATGCTTCACGTGGAGCATCATATTAATTGCCGCAAGGATGACAATGGCTATGTAGTACTTCACATGAGACAAATAAATATATTTCATATATATTTGTGTATTAGATATGGCATCCCACAGAGGACAGATGCCAGAAGGTGAACTTCTGCAGCTATTCCTGGTGAGTCTGGAATCACGTACATACAGCTGGAGTTGCATACATTTCTGCATTTTTGTTGTGTATAGTGTTTTCACACTGAGGTCTTGTGAACAAGAGAGGCTTAGCTGAAATGCTGTGTGTTCCCTAACACCCATGCTTTCGGTGAGCTTGTTTTTTTTTTTTTTTTTTAATTTATTTTTAATTAATCCACAGTTGAAAGGGTGATAAACAGGTCTCACCCTGCAGTGGTGATAACCAGGTCTCATTCTGCAGTGTTGCACTGAAAACTGTGATATCCCTAATATATGCACTGACCGTTATTCATGGTAATGGACGTTCAGGGATTTCGACCAGCAGGCATCTACTGACCCTGTGTATATTTTATGTGCTATAAATTCATCACAGGAGGGACGGTGGAATGAGGATGAGGGGGCTCTGAGCGGGGTCCGATTTCAGGTTAACTCTTCCTTGGGTTGCAGTAGCTGTCTGCATGGGCCTTGACCTCATGTTTCTGTTGCAACTTTCTGCATTTTTAGTAGTTCACCTTACTTTGTAACTGACAGTCCTGACCTTATTGAACTGGCAAACAGCCACTGTCAGACTAATTTCCTCCCGATAACGTGAATTTCCTTCTCTAATTGGCTAATAGAATTATCTGGCGTTATTGCAACTAGAAGAGGTCAGGAAGTGATGGCAGGGTGCTGTCCTCTAGGCTTACTGCGCTCCCCCACCCACGAGTGGGAGGAGTGAGCAAAACCCCACAGCTGCCTCCCTCTCCATCCTAAGACCGGTGCCACCACTGAACAAGGTGCTGTCACCACAGACCACAGCTGTCAGCTCTTATAGCAATGTGTTGTCCCTGACTGACTTTTCATTTACTTGAGAGTTAGCCTTGTGGCCTTAACTCTCTCTGGGCTGCTCATTAGTGAACAGAGGCAAGAAAGACAATCTTGACTTTGGTTTTGTAACTTCTAGTTGCTGCATTATTTGTGTTTTCTTTCCTTATGCTTCTTAAGGAAAATCCCTAATGAAATAGCAAGAAAAATCCTAAGTTTACTGTTTCCAAAAGAATTGTTTTGCCGGTGAAATTATATGGGACGAGTCATTGGTGATTTTCGTTCTTCTAAATCTTCAAAGCATACATTTGCTTAGAAATAGTTTGTTCTCAGTTTCTCCTACTGCTTCAATATTGTGTCATTCCTTTGCTCCAAATGCATTTAACCACTTCCAAATATATTTATGTTGGCCTCCACCCACCCACTTACCCATACACCCATACTGCAACCTACCAACACACCAAACATATAAACCTATTTGCACATACCTACACTTCACCCTTACACACACACACATGTATACATACGTACTTTTCATTAGATACATACATATACACATACATACACATCTGCACGCGTACCCTCAACTACTATAGCTTCCACACCTCCACATATATCCACACCTACATATATTCCCTCTTTTACACTTCCACACAGATCTACAAACATAACTATACATACATATACCCCACTCCTAGACACCTACATACACTTACACACTTATATACACACCTAGACACAGATGTACTCCATCCCTATATACACATACATACATATATCTATACACATACCTACATCTCCTAGCTTATATACACAGAGAGATATATTTTATAGGTATTTTCAGTAAGAACACAAATTGTAATTTGAGAAATGTGGGTATTTTAAAAAAATTTAATGTGTTTCAAGATATCAAAGAACTCTACAAACAAGCAAAGTTTCATTTACATTATTATGAGAGGTGGTGAGAATGTTGGCAGACCAAAGAAACTACGTTTAGGGTAGAGATGGTACCATACAAAAGACGACCTTTCACAAGATTTTGATGGACTGCCATTAAAGAGAACCGTAAACACAAGGCATTTCTGTCTTGCATTCATTATCCCAATGGATGTGACCACTAGCATCATAGTAATTACCTTTATAACTTTATACCAAGTCTCCATTGCCAGATGAAATAGCGAGGAACTGGGAACCTGGGTTGTTGATCCTGTTGCTGCCCCCTGGAGGTGCTCTATCATTTTCTTGTCTTTTGAAAGCTAACCTTGGCCTTGTTGTTGCCCCCTTCAGAACTGATGTGGCCCCCTCATCCATTTGAGGTTGTGTGGAGTCCTAACCAGCATGCTTTTATAACCTGGAGGTAGATGACCATAGCTGGTACTAATGTTTTTGCTGACTTGGAATCTAGGAAACTCCAGACCCATTTTTAGGTTGACTATATTATCAGTGTTCTCAGCATTTGGACGTATGTGTCTTGCCTAGCACCACGGGAAAACATGGCTGTCAGGTTAATAATTGACTTTAACTTCAGAGTGTCACCCACAGGATGTAGAAAGACTTGAGTGAATAGGAAGATGAGGCTGGAAAAGTTACTTAGCCTCACTTTGTTGGAAAGAATAATAGCTCTTTGTAATGAGTTGTACTGTGCAGTGTTGTTCGAAGTACACCTGCATTTTGCTGTGCATAGCCAATATCCTGTTAATGTTCCTAGTTTATCTCATGCCCATCCCTGTAAGTACATAAATGTGTGCCTTTCATCAGAATTCTTCTCTGTGACTAAATTAAATATTGATAATAGTATGGGGATACCATCAAGCACCCATGAATAGATAGAAGGGATTATAAAGGAAAGAAAATTTTCTGCCCTATGAGAATTGGAGAAAGCCAGGATGAGCATGGTGGTAGAACATTCTAGAATAGGTAAGACGAAAACTCGCCTACATATAAAGGGCTCTTCAGAGAGGCATCTATCAGGATGTGAGGCATGTACCCCTAATTTCAACTTCTTTTGGGCCAGGCCGACTTGATCCTGTAGCTGAATTCATGGAAGCAAGTGACCAAGGCTGAGAGCTTACTACAGGGACGCACTGGCATGTGGAGTGTGGAGACTGCAGAGGCCCATCTCAGCCTCACTGTAGCCCAGTGAGACCTGGGAGTGAGCAAAGGTAAAAGAGTGAAGGCTTGTGGGGAGGTGTTGTGGTGGTTAAAGCACCCTTACATGTTGTCTTGAAAGGCTCGAAGTAGAAGTAGCTGGTTCATTAAGTGAGTGAAGTAAAATTGGACCCAGTTTGTGTGTTTGCATTAGAGACACTCCAAGATAGACCTGCATTGCTTCTTATCAGTCCTGGGCTCCAGAAGTCTAGTTCTCCAGTTCTGTGTGTGTCAAATAATCTAGAGGTATGTCAAAGCATGGAGCTATCAAACTTCGCTCCTGAATTTCTGCTGCAGTAGTTTTAAGATAGAGACTTACAATTTGGGTCTATAGACCCAAATTTTTCTAAATTAAAGGGGGGTGTTGAGATTGCATGAGGGATGGACATAAAAATATGCATTCTTTCTTTTCTGTAGAATTGTTGTCATTTTTAAAGAGATCAAATGCTTTGGGATGAAAAACAAACAAACAAACAAGTAACAAGTTCTTGTAAGATACAGAGGAACTGGAATCCTTTAGCATTGCTGGTGGAAACACTCAATGGTGTATCTTGTATAAAAACAAAAATAGAGGACAGTTCCAACATGAAACATAGAACCAACGTATAATCCAGTGATTCCAAAACAACTATGCCGAAGAGTTGAAGGCAGGTGATAACAGGAGTTTGTATGCTGCTGTTCATAACAGCTTTAGCTACAATTGCCATGAGGTTGAAACAAACAAACAAACAAAAAACCTCTATATGGAGTGATGGCTCACCAGAATGTGGCTTGTACATTTAGTGAGGTAGGATTCAGCTTTAAATGCGGATGAAGACTAAGTTATGCTAAGTGACAAGCATGACAAAAGAAGAATATCACATGATTCTACTTATATTGGACCCTAGGATTCTTACATCTGTGGAGGCAGGAAGTAGAAATGGAGGTAATGGGATGTTGGGTATGGGATGACGTGGGGGGAGGGCAGCAGTTATATGAAGGGTGCAGAGTTTCAGTTTTGGAAGTAAAGTGTGCTGATGGTTCTACAGCACCTCCAGGAGCACGCCTTTATAGTGGTTGGAACGGTAAATTCTTCTTTGTATGAGTTACTACAATTTTTTTTAAAAGGACAAGCTAATAATGTTCTCAGTTAATTGAAATGTTACACTCCCATATATATTACTAGCATTTGGACTGTGGAAAGTATCAGACACGAAGTTCGAGGCCAGCACAGTGTATATAGTTAGACCATGTCTCAAAAACGAAAAGGAAAAGAGCAGGCTTACCCCTTCCTTTTCCTCTGTGCAGCATTTCTCCAGTATAGAATAGCGTGCCGTTAAATGTTGAGTTGGAATAGGACTGTAGTATGTTCTCCTACAGAGGGACAATAAGCTTGTAGCATAATGTTTCACTTCAAGACTTGGAATTTCACAGAAAAGAAATTACAGCACTCATGTATATGCTGAACTTGCCCAGAAGTTAACCCTTCACACCTACCCACTGGCCAGGCGAATTAACACGCCTTGATTTGTCTGAATTGGGAGCCTGTCGTCTACGAGCTCTGCTCCTAGACACAGCTGGAAGTCAGAAGCTGTCTGCTTTGGTCTCAGTGATGTCTGTCTCTGACACTTATATCTCAATTAGATTGCTGCTAATTAAATAAGAATGTGAAGCCAGCATCATGCCCTGTCTGTCCTCCTTCATAAGCCAGGGCACTGCCATTTTGGGGAGTTGTCTGTCTCCATCATTTCATAATTTCTAACCTTAGGCATAGCCGCTTAACTCAATTAAATGCAACCAAAATGAACTTTGCTGAAAACCCTAATAGTAAAATAAATACATGTAGTGAGTGCCCTAGAGGTGGTTTCTACCATTCAAGCTGGGGCTGTTACGTTTGAACACCATGGATAGTTGATGCTAATGACATTTTGCAAAAGAAATTTCTTCTTTCTGAATTATATTTTAATAGCAAAAATATCCCATTTCCATTTTAACTAAAATTTCACTGCTTTTAACTGGCCAACTTTTCAATCCTTGCAGAAGTGACCACTGGAAGCTATGACTCCATAGAGAACACAGGGGCCTGTAAGCTGTGAAGTTAATGTGTCCCCGGGTGTGAGATGAATCCTAGGTCCAGTAACTACTTCATGCAGTTGTCTTTCTCCTGGGTCTTCTGTTTTCTTTCTCTTTAAACTAACTTTAAAACTAAAGGGACTCACCTCTAGAGATGCAATGTTCTGAGAAATAAAACTGACTTTTTTTTTCTGGAAAAAATGTCTGATACATTGCTTCTTAATCAAAAATCAGAAAACAAGCAAAAGCTACAGAACCCCTAAGTATTTTGCTTTATTAATTTGCATTCATATTGTCAAGCAAGCATGTGTTACACTTAACTATTCAAAGCTCATTCATTGTGGAATCATATCCCCCAAGAGTGATCTCCTAAAAGTCAAGTAAAAAATGGCAGACTTTGAAAAAGTTAGTCCACCTACCTTCATCACACAAATGGAGGAAAGAAAGACTGTAGGGCTCACAGTTTATCTGGCGTTACACACTCTTGAAAGTATATGAGTTTTTCCTTTGGAGTACAAAGGGTTAAGGTAAGGTCACAGTTTGCATTGCTGTTGTTGACTGACTGATGCCCTCAGACACTTCTCAACTCAACATTCTGTCCCTTGACATAACTTCCTCCCATCCCAGCTCCCAGCCTGTGGCCAGCAAGTGAGATGGCACCTGTGAGACAGCCTTCCCAGCTGACAGATCAAGTTCTCCATAATGCCCTGTGCAGGGAGACAATGGGTTTGGTATTTATCCTTATCATGAGTCTATCAAGTTAGAAACTTTTATATGTAATGATCATCGCACTGTTTGGAAAACAACTATGTCCAGAATAAACACTAGAAGGTGCAATGTGAGACCATTAATAACTTGTTTTGGTGAATTTTGAGTGAGAAATTTTCTTATGCTTTTCAAAGTGTTATAATTTAATACATTGATTTATTATCTGGTTGGCCCTAATTTTAAGAATTCTTCCTTCATCCACAGTAGAGATATTAGTCTAAGTACCTTTGTACTCTAAAACTTTATTTAAACAACTGATGCCTTATTGTTGCAATCTGGCTGCTTCATGCCCAGGACCCACATTGCATTCTGGGAAAGATAGAACATCTACGTTTTGAAAGGATTCCACTTCTATTCAGGAAGGGAGATCATGCTGATAAACTGCAGTTTACAACTCATTGGCAAGATTGTTTCCTTGAAGGTAGGTTGGTAGGTCCTGTATTAGACATTCCAGCATCTATCATGTTAGCTTTCAAAGAGTGTTTTCCTCACCTGCAACAAGAGCATGACCCAGGGATTTTATGTGGGGTGCAGATTCTCAGGCCCCGTCCTTCACACCCCCATTGGCTACTTAATTTGAGGAGCCCTTGATTGGAAAACTGCTGAATTCCAACACAATAGCCGAGCTTTAAACCAGCATGCCTTTGTTGAAATCCTTGTCCAACCCATAAAGTTGGCCCTACTTCTGAAGAGGCGAGGTCCATGGCACCACAGGTGAGCTCAGCCTTCAGAAGAACTGAAGAAGCAAGTATGGCTGCCTGAGACAGATACACAGCCATCTTCTAAACAGTCAAGCTTTTGGAGAAATCAGGGCTGTCTGGGGACTAGTTCAGGGACTGATCATTCATGAGAGATGAGAATATGGTTTTGGCTGCCATTGTGAACCACATCCAGTGACATCTGTTTCTCACCCTCACTGGGAATGGAGGCCTGGTGGGAGGAGAGGGGACCCATAGGAGTGTCTGTAGGCCAACAGCTGTGGCCATGGATAAATCCCAGACTAATAAGCTGGGGACTGAACTCCTGATGAATGGATGTTTCCTGGTGAAAAAAAAATTGCAGATGAGCCTTCAATGAAAGTGAAATTAAAGTCATTTATCCAGATCATTTGGTGATATCAACTCGCTTCTTAAAGAGGGAAAATATAATAAAGCTCGCTCATAAAGTTATAAAATATTTAACATGTGACTTCTGTTTCGTACCAACATCACCTCTTAATGGTCCCATTATTTTGTTAGGTTTAACTTCAATGAAAAATTTAGGAGAAGGAATGGGCAAATGCTTAACCCAAATCAGGATTTTTTTCCCCTGAAATCTGTGATTACATCATTGGCACATTTATATTGCAGGACACTTTTACGATATAAGCATTTTTTCATTTGGACAGCAACCATAATAAATTGAAATAAAATTCAGTCTTGATTGATGCTGGAAGTGTCGTGTACAGGGCAAGTCCCATTTATTAAGTGCAGTTTGCCACGGCAGCAATAATAGTAGCCTTTGAATGTTTTTCTTATTAAGGAAAAAAATGGTCAGTAATGTGAGGTTTGGTGGGCACCAACGGTTCCCATAGGCTGAAGATCCTCACATCCGTGGGATTCCTTTCTTGGCTTCAGGACAAAGGTGGTTAGGAGGCTGCAGGCATTGTTTTTCTGTTTTAAAAAAATTAGAATAAACTATTACAGTTTGTGGAATGAGAGAGAGAGGCTGATTACAACATAATGGAGTGTACCATATTCATCTCTTTGAAATATGACCTCACCCGGCCTTTTCCATTTTACAATCGATTCTCTCATTCCCTTAATGAACCTTTGCATTCATGAGTCTTCTTGGAAGTATGCACATGAAGTATTGCCTCAATGGAGAGTGATCGTCTGCCAAGCAAGGAAGAACAGAGGGCCTCTCCTGTCGTTGGCCTCAATAACATTAGGAACTGTTAATGCATCACGCTAGGCCCTGTATTGGTTTGCTTAGTAATTATCTAATTTGCCAGAGCTTGCTGGAAAAAAAATGTGGTTTTGGAAAACTGGCACAATAGAGTTATTTGCCATTTTCTGTAAGGAGAGGAGCAGGAGGCTGGTGGAGATGCACAGAAGCAAAGTCTGAGCTTTTAAACATCCTATGGAACGTGACTGTTTAGCAAGGTAAGCCTGCAGCTTAAGCAAGGATCCCAGGAAAGTGACGGTATCATAAAATTATAAGAAAATCTTGGGTGATTATATCAGTAAAGAATATGAAAGAATAGGTCATGGAAGCCTTTGAGGTTTAAACGAATGACTATTCATTCATGGAATCCAGAGTGAATACATACGGTGATCCTGGGTCCAAGATTGGGAGACGGTGCGGCAAGCTATACAACTGTCAGACTTGGCAATGCTTAAATCTAGGGGTTTCCTTCTGCTCTGGTAGAAATCCAATGATGTAGTTACATACATTATGTGGTGTGCTGGGTAAAAATTGGATAAAACGATTTTGAATTAGGAAGATCACAAAAAGGGGAAAGAAAAGGTCTAAATATGATTTCACTGATCAGCCATATAATTCAAAAGCTAGGCCCTGCCCTCGAAAAAACAGTACTTGCAATGCATGTTGGGATCATAAAGGTGAGGATCATACCTCACTTGTATTTTGTGTAATTCAAACCAATCCAACGATGAATCTCTTTAGAGCAAACAAAACTGAAAGGAGAGGGAAGGAGTTACCACACGGCTGTTATATCAAAAAGCTCAGATCTTAGGCAAATGAATATGTTCCGGACAATAGTGTAGCTTGCTAACCATCACCTCCTTAGGGATGCTCGGCTACCCTTCCTTCTGGAATCCTGTTCTGACTGTCAGGAGGGAGGGAGCAACCCTGTCAGTGGAGTCTCATTTCTCTGAGTGGCAATTTTCATCGCATGGACACCGATCCTGAGGTTATGCTTTTACTATACAGATGTAACTGTCTATACATTTATCTCGAATGCCTAGCCACCATGTGAGAGTGACGTTATTATTAACTATTTTAGAATTTCAAGGGGGAATCAGCGTGTATATGTTCTTAAATCTTAGATCGAGCATTTGACTTCAGGCTTTGTCTGCCCCTGGAGACCAAACGTTTATTATCATCAACTACTCCCGGAGCCCCTCCTTATTTTCATGTGGTTTTGAAGTATGCATCACTTTCCTACCTAATGTAAAAACTCAACAGGAGGGGGCATTAGTCAGGAAGCAGCTCCCAGCATTGCCACCCGGCCACAGCTGAGACTACCTCTTTCCTACTTTCTTTCTATCTTACAAAATCAAAGGGTCCCTCCTACCCTCAGCCATCTGGCTGGTGGTCATTTATTGAGCTTTAAAGTTAACTGTGCTGCGCTGGGGACAGCCTGGATGACGATGAAGGATGGTTTGCTTGCGCGTGTCTCTCAAAGACTGGTATGGTCACCAAGCCTCTCTTGGTAAAGAGGTCTAGTTGTGCCCATTGCTGAGAACCTGAGAACTGGCTGTGCCAACCTGATTACAGGGTAGATTTTTTAAAAAGATGTATTTATTTTATTTATTGCATATGAGTGCTTTATCTGCAGAAGAGGGTATCAGATCACATTATAGATGGTTGTAAGCCACCATGTGGTTGCTGGGAATTGAACTCAGGACCTCTGGAAGAGCAGGTGGCGCTCTTAACCACTGAGCCATCTCTCTAGCCCTCAGGGTAGATATTTTTATGGTGGCTGGATATGGTGAGTCCATGCCTCAAAGGTTTCTGCAACACCACAGATACACAGTCAGACCACAGCACTTGGCCATCTTTATGCTGGGAAAAGGTTGTCTAAGGTATGATTTCCCTTTTCTAGCCCTTTCAAAGTATCTTTCTATCTATGTACAAGGTACATCCAAGAAAAGTAACAGTTTATGATTATTGCGAAAGCCCAGGAGAGGTTTGATATGCTTCTAAAGTTTATTCAGACTCCCAGGGAAAGTTCCACCTTGCTTAGTAAATTACATTTCTAATGTAATTTCTGTTTATGCTTAGTAGTAGTCTGTGCCGGCTAGGTTTATGTCACCTTCACACAAGCTAGGGTCACCTGAGAGGAACAAGCCTCAGTTGACAAATGCCTCCAGAAGATTCAGTTATAGGCAGCCTATAGGGCATTTTAAAAACTAGTGAATAGAGAGGGGCAGCCTGTTGTGGGTCCTGAGTGTTATAAGAAAACATGCTGAGCAGAGCACTCTTTCATGGCCCCTGCATCAGCTTCTGCCCCAGGCCCCTGCTGTTTCCATGGATGATGGACTACAACCTCTAACGTGAGACTAACCCTTTCACCCACAAGTTGCTTTTATTCCTGATGCTTTCACAGTAATAAAAATCCCCGAGACACTACCATAGTTTAAAGTATTCTTTTTGCATAACATGACATTTCAGTATAAAGTAATTTTTTATAATGTAGTCTTTTATCACAGAAAATATAAAATAAAAGTGATATATTAAGGGAGAGCAGTAGAATGTGAAAATACATATAAAATACATCAAGATAGACTTAGAAGAGGCAAAACAGTAATACAAGAACAATTAATAAATGTACCATTTTCATTTGTTATATATTTGAAAATGACAAATGTAGATATAAAATCCCTCTATTATTTATAATCTACTAATTGCATATTTTTCTTATTTACATTTATATATGTATAATCATAATTTATTTAAGTTTTACCAGTATTTATGAACATAAAATAGTTTATATTTTCTGTTAAATTTGCTCAAAGCCTTCAGTTTGATATTAAAGAACGTGGGGCTCCTTAGGTGCCCTCAGACTCACATGCGCAGCACATTCTGAAGTCACCTTTGGCTGGCGCTAGCGCTGGACCTTGTGTGATTCACAAGAATGGGTATTCCATATTTCCAAGGCCCTGACCTTGTGTCATAGCCAGATGAACTTCAAGGTCAGTCTTTTTCTGTAGGGTGAAGGGGAAGCAAACTCTAACACCTGCACTCAAAACTTCATTAGCCTGAGGCTGGGAGGTGCTCGGCTGTTGAGAGTACTTGCTGTACAGCCATGAGGAGCGAAGTTCACAGCCTACACCCACTTCCCAACCCCAGAAGCCTTCAAACACCCATAACTCTGTAGCTGGATGAGCTGATGCCCTCCTCTGTCCTCACAGCCTCAAATAGATGTTTGGCCACGTATATCTTGGTAGAAAGTAGAGTGTCTTATTGGACTTAAGGCAGACTCAGTGGGAGGGAAATCCTGTTTGGTACAGTAAACCTGGCTGTCTTAAGAGGTCAAAGACCGTAGGAAAAAAACTCACTACTGACGCTTCCTAAGCTAACAAAATCTCTGTGTTTTAAAAGCCTGTCGTTATGCTCACAGAGAATTATTTCTCTCATTCATCTTTTTGCAACAAAGACAACCACAAAGATCCACAACAGGTTAAACTACCAAGGAGAAATGCCTCGGGGTTACCTGACTCCAGCCGCCATAGCTGCCATGAAACCCCTATGTTTTAGTTCATTTCCTTACATTGTATTTCTCTGAACTTCTTTACAGGTCTGGTGGTAGCTCTGATCCTCTATGTCTTCAGTGGTAGAGAGGAGGTGGCCATGCTTGCCTTATATAGGGCCCTGAGAAAGTTCCTGAGCAGCCAGCTTCAGCGGCTCAGTGAGAATCACTTTCCTCACATACAAACCCAGCCCTATCCAAGCCTTTCTACTATCTTGAAGCCAAATGCATTGCTTAAACAGCGTGGAAAGGCCTGTTTCCTTGAAGCTCCAGCACACAGATGTCACCACCATATTCATCTTCTTGCTCCGGAATCTTGAGTTGCTGGCTTTCAGTCTCCATGGGCTTTGTCCCCTTTCTAGGGGTGGACAACTGACAGGGTACCAGCCAGGGAGTCACTGGTGGAGATGGCTGAACTTTCTAGGGGTGGGCAACTGACAGGGTTCTAGCCAGGGGGTCACTGGCAGAGATGGCTGAACTTTCTAGGGGTGGGCAACTGACAGGGTACCGGCCAGGGAGTCACTGGCAGAGATGGCTGAATTCTGAGTGATGAGCAGGTCTACACAAGGATTGGGAGTGATACAGAGCCTGAGCTCCTGAGATCATCCCTTTGCAGGTGCATAAGTCAAAGGTGATCTTGTCAGATGATTTATGTAGCTTTATACTTACATTTACTATTGTCAGATTTCTGACTAATTTTTTTTTTGTCAAATCCCTATTTCTTCTATCAGAGTACCTATGGTTTGGTGTTTAAATAACCACTTTTCTACTGAAAAAGAAAAGACAATGTCCTTTTTTATGTTGAATTCTTCCTTCAGTCTTTTATGCCTTAGTCATTGGCCTAAGCCACTGGATAATGAAGAAGGGCTTGAGTTCTCTTAAAAAAAATACACACTCATCATCAGGAAAAATGGGAACACAGGGCTGAATATTGATATGGCTTGCAGTGTAAGGACACACTAAGGCAGAAAAGGTTCCGTGACCAAAGTGTATCCTCATCTGAGTGCCCAAAACTGATGGAGGGTAAGATTCTATAAGACCCAGGAAACCAGGCAGCAGGAGTGAGCATGATAGTGGCTGAGAGCATGCAAAGCGCCAGAAACCAAGGGCAGGCAGGGTAACATACAACCCCAAAGCTGTAGGGTAGTGTCAGGTGGCAAGGATGACTGATAGTGACAAGGACTTCATTTTCTGGATACATTAAGGAGCTTAGTTTTGTACTGGTATAAGAGGCAGGAGGAGCTACAGGGACTCTATTTGGGTTTCATAAAACTCACTGTGGCTCGTAGCTAAGGGATTTTGGGTTTTCAAGACAGGGTTTTTCTGTGTAGCCTTGACTGTCCTGCACTCACTTTGTAGAGCAAGCTGGCCTGGAACTCATAGAGATCGGCCTGCCTCTGCCTCCCAGAGTGCTGGGATTACAGATGTGTGCCATTGTGCCCGGCATGCTTCCCTTTTTAAAAAACCTATTGTGCTGTTTTGTTTTTGTTTGTTTTGTTTTGTTTGCTGCTGGTAATATAATACCAAATTTAAAGTAGGAAAATTGCCCTCGCTAAGCCTAGAAACTTGGAAGGGACCGTTGATGAGGTGGCAAACTACTTTTGCCTTCCTGCCTTGGATGTTGCCCTCAGCTCCAGGGTCCAACTCTTTTATCCCAAACCCTCTTGTGACAAAGTTCTTTCTCCAAAGCACACTTGAAGATAAGCACAAGAATAACTGTGGCATGTCTAGATAAATGCAAAGTCTAGATATCAGTATAATTTTCTTTGCAAAATTTAACACCTTTACATAGCTGTGCTTATTAACAGAATCTGTGTTAGTTAAAATCATGCTAGGCAGTTACACCCACCCCCAAACCCCACGAACTTCCTAAAAGAGAAGTTCCCTCATTCTGTAGTGAATGTACACATGGTTTTGTATTGATCCCAAGTGTGGAATATGTAATGGATATAAACTTGTTTTTGTTTTGATCCCAAGCGTGGGATGGGGAACAGACTTGTGAGAGAACAGGTGATTTTTATCCACTAGAAGACGAACCACCTCGTTCAGGAGCTTGGTTTTTGCCAGCTGAAACACATCTTAGTTCAGACTCAGCCCAAACAAAACAGGAGGTGGGGCTTTTTGGGTCTTGGTATTGTTTGGCTGTTCATTGCTCCACTTTGAGACACTCGTAGAGAGAACTGCTCCAGCAAAGGCTCCAAGGCTCCAGGTTCTGGCTGCTACTCTGGGTTCTGGCTGCTGTTCCAGGTTCCAGCAGCAACCTTGGTGGAATTGCTGGTCTGTTGAAATCCTGTGACTACGCCAGGGGAATCGCTCCCAGGAACCGAGTATAAAAAAGGTCTACTTCTCCTCTTCCGGTAAACCTCCTTTCTCTACTATCTAGGGTAGGTGGGTTGGAAGGGCAGTATAAGCATTAAAGAACCTCAAATACCGTAGATTTGGAAAAGGTTGAAGCCTACATCACTCAGCTCACAGTCCAGTCTGGATGTCCCTGGTCTAACAGCTAGCTCCCTAACCTTGAACTCACTGCTATCGCTCATATCCCCATATTTTCTTTGTTTTTAAAAAGTATTTATCTTATTGCGAAATTCACGCATGTATACAATGAAATATAATATGCATTCTCCATTATCTCTCAAACTTCTCCCAACCTCCTCCCACTCCCTTACCCACTTCATGTCCTCCTCTTTAAACTCACTCATTCCAATTAGTGCGGCCTGTAGGTGTGATAAGAACAGGACACATACTAGTGCCATGCCCTCATAAAAGGATAGTTCTTCCTATTCCCTGCCTGGAAGACCTCAGCAAAGGGTGGGGCCAAAAAGCACTTGACATCAACACTGGTATTGGACCATTTTGATCTTTTGCTGGTTTGTGCAGATAATCCCAGTTGCTGTGAGTACCTGAGCTCAAAACTCATGTTATGTCCACAAGACAGCATTTCATAGTACTCCTCCCCATCTTTCAGCTCTCTTACATATTCCCTTTTCACTTGACAGGTGTGAGGTGTGTGTGTGTGTGTGTGTGTGTGTGTGTGTGTGTGTTAGACATGTCTCACATTTTTTTTTTTTTTGATGTATGGGTCTCAGCAGGACTCAAAAGTATTTTTCATGGTGGGCAGCCAGTGGCAGAAATAAATGTAGATGGAAGATTTCATGTGGAGACCCCAAAGCAGCACTCTGCAACTACCTTATGCTGTCTCCAAGTTGGTATGAAGGCTAGCCACATGTGAGAGGCTGGCAGGCAACTGTATGCCTAGAAGGGAAAGGAACTGGGTGTTGTGCACAGCCAGCCAGCTTCTGCTGGAGGGCTGGCATAAGTTGTTTAACAGCTCCAGTCCTACATCCAAAATGACTGCTTCCAGCAGAATAAATTTCTCTACAGCAAGCTGTGATAAATGTTATGACTCTATATTTTATTTTATAGCACCTCTGCTCCGTTCCTTCCAAATTGCCTTATTGTGCTTCATTACGGGCACTAATGATGAATTAAGTTGGACTGCTTAATAATTAAAAGTATCTCTAGGATAAAGCCATCTTCTCTCTTGGAGGGAATCTATTTGGCTTTGTTCACAGCAGCTATGCTCTGAGCAGGAGAGTTGGAATCCTCCAGAAACGAACAGACCTCACAATAAGTGAGGTGACAAGAGTGTTCAGTTTGTGACTGTAGAAGAATTCACATCAATAAGAACTCTTTTGACCAAGATAACACAACATGGTATAATCTCTTCATAACAGTTTGAGGATGACAAACCCAGAATGGGCTGACATGTCTGATGTATACTTGGGAAAAGATGAAGGAAGGACTCCCTAGTTTGGTATTGAGCATGAATGTTACCTAATTTTAAGCAGTATCATGTGAACTCTGGCATCTTTGGATACATGTGTTTATTTTGGCTGATTCAAGTTGGCATTAGAGGAGATAGAAGGGTACCAATTGTCTGTCTGTGAGTCCTTTCCTGGAACAAGGGTCTGGTTTTTTATTAGAGTCTGTGACAGACTTTCCAAGAGTCTGTGACATTGCCTCTAATGCTTAGGAGGAGGCTAAGGAAAGAAAACAGAGTGTAAGGTTAGTGTGACCTCTCAGAGGACAGCTGTGCTAGTCTCCTCTCTGCATGGATAGCAGAATATTATCAATAATGTCAGGGGTGAGCTATCCCTCATGGCATGGGACTCGAATTGGGCTAGTCATTGCTTGGCCATCCCCTCACCCGCTGCTCCATTTTTATCCCTGGGCATCTCATAGGTGGAAACAATTGTGGGTTGAAGGTCTTGTGGCCGGGTTGGTATCTCCACCCCTCCTTTGAAAGTCTTGCCTGGTTACAGGAAGTGACCATTTCATGTTCCATCTCCCCTGTTGGTAGGAGTCTTAGTTGGGGTCACTCTCATAGATTTCCTGGGAGTTTCCATTGTCCTAGGTGTCCAGCTCATCCCACAGATACCACCCCACACACCTGATTCCAGTCCTCTCTCCTGACATCCTCCCCACACTTGATCCCTCCTGTTCCCCTCCACATCCCCTCTCACACCCAGTTCCCTCTGTCCACCCAAGATGCCTATTTTATTTCCCCTTCTCAGTAAGATTCAACAATTCTTCCTTGGGCCCTCCTTGTTACTTAGATTCTTTGGATCTGTGGATTGTAGCATGGTTATGCTGTACTTTATAGCTAATATCCACTTATAAGTAAGTACATACCATATTTGTCTTTCTGGCTCCGGGTTACCTCACTCAGGAGTCTAATTTTCTAGTCTTCGAATTTCATGATGTCATTGTTTTTAATAGCTGAGTAATATCCCATTGTGTAAATGCACCATATTTTCTTTATCCATTTTTTAGTTGAGGGACATCTAGGTGTTACTGGCTATTGTGAATAAAGTCGCTGTTAACATAGTTGCGCAAGTGTCCTTGTGGTATGGTAGGGCGTCTTTTGGATGTAGGCCCCCTACACACATGTAACAGGAGTGCATCTTAGTCCTCATGTAGGTCCGCTAACAGCAGGGGCGGGGGCTGTCTCTGTTGCCTGCCTCTGCATCCCTTTCTCCTGTCTAGCCTCAATAGAGGATGGGTCCAGTCCTACTACAAATTGATATGCCAAGTCAGGTTGATTTCCGTGGAAGGTCTCCCCTTCTCTGAGGAGAAAATGAGGGGAGCATGGGGGAGGGCAGGTGAGAGGGAGGAACTGAGAGGAGAGGAGAGGAGGGAAAGTCTGATCAGGATGCAAAGTAAATAAATTAATTAGTTAATAAAAAAAAAAATCACAGAAACCACAGTGCATATGGTTGCTTTAAAAAAGTTGAAGCCTTCAAGCCCAGCACATTAAGAAGCAGGGAGGGACGTGTGCCTCTGAACCATTTTGTAAGATTTGCTCTTGCATATAGTCACTAAGCAGATAGTCCTTAGGTGAGTTGTCCATGGCTCATGCTGTGCTTACATACAGGAACAGGTAAAGGGAAGCTGCCTTAGGAGGGTGAAGACAAGGAGCAGAGATGTAGGACTCAGCAATAGTGCTCCATGCTCACTTGGAATACGCATAGGAGGCAGAAGCCTGTTTCTTCCGTTTGTTATCTCAGGGGAGAGTGAATCTCTCTATTTGCTCTATAAAATGAAGATTCATGGTCCTCCTCCTCTGTATTGGAAGGAGAATACGTTAAACGATACACTTTATGGTGGCGCCTGAGACCCAGTAACGTCTCGGTAAGTGGTAGTTACTATTTGGTATCTTGAAATATCTGAGCGTGTCGGGGGTGAGATGGATTAGCGTCGCTATGGGTGGCCCTGTGGGAAGAACAGACATCAACAGATTGGATTTACAGAGACACTACTCAGCTTAGCATAGACAACATTTAATAATCACAGAAAAGGAGAAACACGGAGCCGGGGAACTGGGAGCCGGAGCTCCATAACTGAGAGCGTTTTAAGTAGGAGGATCCACTTTTTGGGGCAAGAGAGAAACTTTGCAATTAAACTAAGTTATACCCGGATACTTCTTTAAGCAGTAGTCCCAGAAGTGTTCGGCAGTCACCTGTAAAAAGCTAGACTCCATGATGGTTGGATGGCTCCTCCTTGGCCTCTTCCCTTCTTGTTCCCTTTTTTTGATCTACTCCCCCCCTTTTTCTATGTCTACTATATCAGTGACTCTAGAAATAGGAAAAGGGTAGAAACTAGCTTTAAGTGCAAGAGCTTATGTAAAATACACTTTCATGAAAAATGTATGCATTAGTTCTTTCTAGAATAGCAGGGTTAAACTCATCTACTATTTTTAAAAAGTACTACTTAGAAAAATTGGCTGTAGTGTATAGTGAAGGGTGGTGTCTGTGACTTCTTTTCCATCAGAAGACAGTCACACACCCTGTGTCTGCTCAGCTGGCCTCTGTTTTGTTTAGAGACTGGATCTTTTATGTGCGCCTCATCACTTTCCTGCCTTGGTGACTGGAATGCTAGGATTGCAGGTGTGCCCCCAAGCTTTGACAACATACAATCATCTATTTTAAAGTAAAATGTACTTAACTGAGCACATGTAATGCTGTATATAGAATTTAGCTGGTCATCAATATTTATATTACAACCTGATATTTCAACTTTGAAGGAAGATAAAAGAATTATTACAATGAGGTTACTAATCTAAAGGCAATGGAAATAGCTAGGGGTGACCCAATGCAAAACAGTACAGTGCCACCCACTGAAGCTGGAGGTTTTCTCATTGTTTTAAAAACTGAATATCTTAGCCTGGGGGTGCAGGCCTGTAATCCCAGCCACTTAACAGACAAAGGCATAAAAAAAATCTCAAGTTCAAGGCCAGGCTGGACTATATGAGAGAGTTCAAATCAGCCTAGGTGACTTTGTAAGGCAGCTGGGTAATGTGACTATCATGAACAAGGCCATATGTTTGTTGCCCAGTACCATATGGAGAAAAGGAATTGAATTGTTTCAGAATTTAAATTGTACTGTTTGAAGGCAGTCTGTCTGTCCTTGCTGCTATGCACTGGGACTACTCAAGTGCCAGGTACAGAAGGAGGCTGGCTGTAGACACAGGAGACGGGCTTGGCTGACAGCTCTGACCACAGATGGAGCCTTGCAGCCTGTGATGCTAGCTAGCTATTTAGCGTGAGAAGTAAAAGGCTCTGAGGTGAAACCTGAGGCAGAGTGTTTCTGTGCATCTTTCTAGAATTACTACAGGCGCAGATCTCTTGAGCATTATTTCCCAGGGTTTTTCTGAGGCATCTCCAGATTCCTCAGGTCCTGGATTCCTGAGCTATTTCCATTCACTGTGACCTTAAAGAATCTTAGTTTGTGAGATGCTGAAGGATTATTTGAGACAGGGAAATACCTAAGGCCTTTGTCAGGAGTGCCCACACTGCTCGTGGGAAAAGTCTAGCCAACTCCCTGGATGTGGAGTTTATAGTACCTCCTATCAGTGGCGTCGAAAACAATGGTCAGAATGTGGGATCTCAGTTCTCGTGGCTCCACGATTTGCCTGTTTTAAACACACATGTGCTGTAGATGTGTCTCATTCTGTTCTGTTTCCATGGCCTTTCACGTTGCGATCTGTGATGGGTAATGTTGATCATTGGCTGGTTTGGACTAAGACACGCTTAGGATATTAGTGAGGCACACCTTTGAATATGTCCACTGCCCACGAAGGCAGTTCTAGGGAGGGCTAACTAGATGGAGAGACCCACCTTGAACATGGCTAGCACCGTCCCATGTGCTGGGGTGGCAGCCTGAATAAAAGAAAGGAAAAAGGAGGAGGACAATGAAGAGCTGATATTCTCCCTTTTCTGCCTTCTGAAATGTTGGGGCTACTGTGATGAGCAGGGCCTAGTCCCACCACAGTGCCTTCCTGCTATCTTAGAGCATACAGTGTCTTCTAAGCCACGTGCCCAAGTAAACACCCCCCCCTTTAATTATTTCTTCTCAGGCATTTGGTCACAGCAATGAGGGAAATATCTAATAGACATCTTTCTTCCTAAAGTAAACCTTGTCCTTACATGGTGGGCCCAGCTGCTGTGTGGGGCATTCTGGAGAGCCCATCAGTTGGCTGGAGAGAGCTGACTGGGAAGGCAGAAGTGGCTATTTGATAGTGTGTGTGAAAAGTTGGAACAAGATCCCACTTAGGAGGCTTTGCTGATTTTAGAGCTTCTGATTTTAGATAGAAGATGCTAACATTGGAAATAAGGACAGAGTATTCTGAAAGACTTCCTTTGAAAAATCTCATAGACACTAGCTCTCTACATATATAAGCCAAATACATGATTTTAACATGTCGGCACTCCTGTTGACAGAGGTGAGGCTAGTTTCAATCCTTTCAATGAACTTGGAATATCCAAATATTGCAACAAGCCACTGACACTAAAAATTAGCTGATGTATTTTACACTTGTTCTTTATCGTATGTGTACTGTATATATGCACAGTGCATCTCAGTTCTCAGGTGCCTGGTATATTAAGACAGCTGAAAAGCTGTGCTCCCAAATTGCTAATAATTCTCTAGAGCAGTTTCTAGTTAGAGATAAATGTCCAAATTTTGTTCCTTGGAGAAGCTTTTCAAGTCCTTCAGAAAGGGAAATTACACATTGGCTGTGATGTATATGCTTGTGCATAGCAGCGCTGACGTTGTATGTGACTCTGGATTTGTTCCAAGTGATGCATGAGGTGAGGTGACATTTTTAACCATGGTGAACCCACCCAACAGCTCTCTGGAACTGCTTCTGTATCGATCCCGGGTCTGTGCAAACATAGGTGAGGAGGTGGAGCATTAAATTGAACGGTCAGTTGTAGAGATGTTATCTCAGGAGAAAGAGTGGGGTGTCTGCAACCAGGAACAGAAGCTGGAAAGGGAAGCTGTGGCATAGGGCAGGAGGGGAGTGAACAGGAGCAGATTCCAGGAGGAGCAGGGAGGGAGGATGCAGGCTGGGGAGGCGGGGTACAGCGGTTCAGGAGAGCAAGGCATGCAGATGCTTTGCGGAGGTGTGCTGGCTCGAGTGGACAAGAGAGCTAATAAAAACCAGGTCTGTCCTTGGTGGCTGACTTCAATGTAATGAGAATACAAGCAGAGATGTTTGTGTTTATGTTTGAGCTTTAAAAAAAAAAAATCAGGCTTTCCCAGGAAGCAATAGCACAGTATGAAGAGGAACTCTGTGAGCTGGATGCTCCATTTTAGTCACTGGGACAAGGGTCACACTGGTTTGTCCAAGGCCCCCCTCTCACCTAATGTCCTGTGTCTGGCTAGTGATTGCTTTCTTCCAGGGCTTTTCCTGTGGGTCCTTAGGATTCCTAGGAGGGCCTGGGAAGAAGTCCTGGTCTTCTCTGCTTCTATAACCAAGGCCTGGCCTGCCATTATTCCCCTCCCCCACACAGCGTAGAACGTTATGCTCGCTCTGTGACACCCATGCTGTTCTCTCTGGTGGTCTAGTGGCAACATAGCAGCCTTGGAGCACAGCATGGCCCAGGAGGCAAAATTATCACATGGCACAGCTGGACGTCTAGGTTGTTGATAGGAGGGTAGAAAGAAAAGACAGTCTTGTACTTCTTCAGGAAGTTGAGTTAGTCATTCTTTTTATGACCTACTCTCTTTTTTCTATGTGTTTTCCATTCAAAAGAATGTTCCACGAATATAGGAAAGTCTTCCCCTGTGAACCCTAGTAGGGTGTCCAGTAGCAGAATCCATGCTTAAGTTACAGTACATGTGCAGAAGGAGAGCCTCCATCAAGAAAACCGTGACCCTCAGAAATGGGTCACATAGTCGAAGAAGCATAGCATTAAGCATATCATGTTTATGCATTGAAGGGGCAGAATGAATTCACAGGAAAAACCATGACAGTGGTTTTTGGAGCTGGAGGGTCTTGCTGGGGCCCAGGTCATTTGCAGTAATGAGTATGTTTTATGCACTGTTATATGCTATTAGGACTTATGGTAACAAAAAGTGTGAAAGTGTTCCAAACTGATCAGGTAGGAGAGCTGAGATTTCTGCATTTTATGTAAATTGCAGCTCAAAGAAACATAAGAAGATATTCAAACACCATAGTGAGCTCTGACACTAAGCATGCCATTATTTTGAAATGTATTGAGAAATAAGATGAGCTGACTGATAGCAACATAGATGGACAGTGTGTGATCAGGTGAGTGCAGCAAGGGCTTAAGCAGTGTGACGTGGAGGTTCACTGTGTAATTCTTCAGCCTTTGATCTATTTTGAAAATGTTCAGAATTAAGTTGTTGGAGAGTATGTACAATGTGTAAACTTGGCTGCTTTAGAGGAAACAAATTAGGCTCCTATGCTGTGCAAGAAATAAAAAT
This sequence comes from Acomys russatus, assembly GCF_903995435.1. Classification (NCBI taxonomy): domain Eukaryota; kingdom Metazoa; phylum Chordata; class Mammalia; order Rodentia; family Muridae; genus Acomys; species Acomys russatus. Next base: position 51,018,451 of record NC_067139.1, on the reverse strand, counting down.
TCAAAAACGGATCACAAACCAAAAAGTTAAAATTATAAAACTTATGGGGTGAGCAAGAAGGAAAAATAGTCTTGGCCTTGAATTAAGCAGAAGCTTTACCTGTGACATCAGAAGCCATTATTCACAAAAGAAAATGTGGGTAAGTCAAAACAGTAGAACTTAAATTTTTGCCTTGTAAAACAAAATATTAAAGAAAAAAAACCTGGGTAAGAGAAAATATTTTCAAATCACAGACTTGATATAGGATCCAGCACCAAACAACTTAAAACTCAGTAATAAGAGGCAAAGGTTTGAAAGGTCACTGCACTAAAGATGATAAATACATGCTTAATGAATTGGTCTCCAGAGAGAAGTGCCAGCTGCCTTTCACCTACTAAGATGGCTACCAGGAAGGAGACAAGCAGGATATGGTTGTTCTTGTATGCAGTCCCAACTCGTTGGCAATGAAGGCAGGAGGATTTTGAGTTTGGGATCAGCCTAAACTGCATCGCTAGTAAGACTGTCTTGAAACAAAACCAACGAAAAATCAATTATTGGGGAGCATGTGGATCCTCAGACACAGTCGTGGGGATGTAGAATGATGCAAGTATTCCACGTTTCTCATTTTTTGGAAATTAAGTATACAATGATCACGCGACCCATCATGGCATGAAAGAGAAATAAGGCCACAGATCTGCCAAAAGATTTGTGGGTGAATGTTCAGAGCAGGAGCCATATCAGAGAACAAATAGAAGCAATGTAGAGTCTAGCAGCAGCAGAGTGGTGAGAGACAGTTGCCAGTGTGTGGGTTGGACTATGACCTGAACCTTGCAAGTGGAGGCAGCCAGATCTCTGCACTGGACTTTGTAGTGCAACCTCTTATCTCTATGGTATATCCTGAAAGAGTAAATCTATAAAGAAAGCAAATAGGTAAGTAGTTACCTATGAGGAAAAATGAGCAAGAGGGGGCTACTGTGGGAGACTGAAATGTCCTAGACACCTTGCTGTGATACCTCTGCAAGTCTATACGTTTGGTGACAATCATTGACTTGTACTGTGAGAGCTGTTGTCATGGGATTTTATATCCCAAAGGTGTTTACAATGTCATATATTATGAGCAGAACGCAAATTGGGACTCACTCAGGAGCCACCGAGAACTGTTTCCTCACTAGACAATGGAATTTAGTCCTCATCGCCTTCATCCTCGCTCTGAAACTTTTTAAAGTTACTTGGGCTCTCTGTGACTTATTTTTATTCTATGAAATATCATGATAGCACATTACCATTTCCTAGTGCTAAGGGGCCTGCAGGAGATAAACAGTACTCAGCAGGACTTCAACAAACCAAAAAGTTAATAAACTTAAAGACTGTGGTAATGATGCAGAGAAAGCCTGGCCGGAATTTTACTCTTGGTTTTTAGCTCAAAGTTCATAACCTTGAATGTGTGTGTGTGTTCTGAGTTGCTGTCCAGCTCTATAGATGTCATTCCTCTCTTTCTCTTTTCTTTTTTTCTTTTTATTTATTTATTTTTGTTTGTCTGTCTGTTTTCCGAAACAGGGCTTCATTCCTTAAAGGACATACAACCCAATGCTATTGTAACTCTTGCACCTTTCTCTATTTCCCCTCTGCCACGGTCCTTTCCTTCTGCTCTCCTCATACCTTTGGAAAAGAGAACTGTCCTTTCTAGCTTCTCATGGTGCTGTTGAACTCTGGTAATAGTTTGGATACAGTTGTGACTTATAAGAGAGAAAGGCCACAGTGGCTAAGTGAGGGCTTGGGGTCTTCACCTATAAAGTAGGATGCACTGGTCTTAATGTGAGACACTGATTTGACTTTTCCTGCTTCTCGGGGTGTCATTCTGAGCTGATGTGAATGTAGGGGTGTAGTCCCTAGGTAGGAAAAAAGCAGGCTGTTGTTAAATTGGGGCTAACTATAAGGAATGGGTTGGGTGAGACTCAAACTTCCATTTAGAGAGATTGTGGGTGTCCTACTTATATACTCTGCAGGCTGATTTGAAGTTCATCTAGCAATGAGAGGCAGTTGCTTTACTTTTTAGTGAGGCTAACAATGAGAACTGGCTGTTACCAAGCGTTCTCCCGCAGAGTCCTGGTGGTTTCTTTCAGTGTGACAACTGGGAGCTCAGCTCAGTGATTGCACATGAAGTGTGGGGGGGGGGGGAGTTGTCACCAACAGTCAACCTCTACCCCCAGTGATGGTCAATGCTGTCTTAATCATTAATGATCCTATTAATTGTCAGAACAAATATTTTCAGTGTGAAGATAGCACAGTTACTACATCTCAAAACATGATAATTGCAGGATTTAAAACTGGAGCTCTTTGAAGCAATAAACTCAAAAATTTCACCAAAAAATGGCAATCTTTGGCATGCTCACTTTTATTTCCACTTCAACATGCTAGCTCTGGCTCCATAAGGTTTAACACCAGGTTAAAATTAGAGGTTAAAATAGCTAGTTTTTTTCTTTTCCAGATGGAGTTTGCAGTTACGCTGCTCACTACTCATCTTTGTGCTGAGCTAGATTTCTGGTCCTGTTAAGGACGGTTCCATCCTATGCTTGTGCCCTGGAGTCACAAACTCCTTTTAGACTCAGCCTCCTGCCCACAACTTGGTTGTCTCTGGCAGATCTCCTTAGTTTTGTTAATCATCTTCTAAGTGCTCCAGTTTCATTCTGTTTAGCTATTATCATCTGAGTGACGAATCAAAGTCGCCTTTACTCCTAAGTAGGTCATTTAAAGGCCACACTGGCACTCCCTACCCCTCACCCTACATGCCCATCCACTCCATGACTGCCATATCTACAAGTCAACCCCAGCAGGGGAAATGGTCAAGGCCTGCTTGGCACATTTCTATGTGTTTTCAAATGGTGTGGCAAGGCTACGTATACAGTCTCCTCCTGAGGATATGGAAGATAATTATGAAATGGTAAAATTCTAAGTAGTTAGTTAATCAACTTGTGGCCGAAACTCTGCTGGCCCCCTCACTGTAGACAGCACCTGGCTAGTCTGTCCTCACACTGCTGACTCGCTGTGCTCTGAGCACAGCACCGCAGACAGATGGAGAAGTGGTTTCTCATGCCTCATGAGCACCATGCATCTTCACCATTCCCTCATGCTGAGATTTGCTGAAAAATGTCTAGACCTGTGCTGAGAATTAGAGACAGATCAGTGATTTGTGGGAGATCTCTGTAATTAGTGAGCGATGCCAATTCTTAGGTGGGGCACAGTTTTAAGGGGCAGCACGTTCAAACACCCTAGTTGTCTGTTGTGAGGACCACGGAGTGGTATAAGACACGACCTCCAGGTTGCAGTCTCTCCTGGAGGTATGGGCTCCAACTCCATCCCTGACAAATGCCCTTGTCATGGATAACTGATTCATGCACTTGTTGGCTGTTCCCCAAGGCTTCTTTTTTCATATATGCTATTCTTTGCTACGAGGCTCAAGAAATGTATCCAGGCCTCCAGATTGTAGCAGTCTAATCCTATGAGCTAAAAGAAGCCAGTTTCAGCCAGGTGTCACTGACTCCTGTGTAAAGGTCAGTGCCATTGCCCTCTCCCAATGGAAGGAAATAACTTATGAAAATACTTCTGGTGTCAAAGGTTAAGAAGAAAGACTCTGGAATCCAGCAACTTCTGTGCAAGCTGTGCCTAAATGCTTTCCTCCTGCAGGCTCTCCCTCTGGAGGGCAGGGAGCCCTGCCCAAGATTTTCATTGTCAACTTGGCCAGGAATGATCAAACCCCAGGTAATTTGGAGAAGATTAAATGTATCAGAAAAAATAATTCAGTAATTATACAGCTAAAAAACTAACTGACAAAGAGATGGTATTTTTCCTTTGTTCTTGGATTCCTTATTTACATCCCACTTTGCTTCCACAATGACTTGCTGCAGGATATAACAAAAGGCACACAAACAATGGAGATGTGCAGACAAGGGTAAAAGGTCAAGAGACTGGGTGTGTGAGCTATTCATTTAGCCCATTATTTTCCCAGCTGGGAAATCTACTGCAAAACTGAACTGAGATCAGAGGGTGCTTCATAAATATATAGGTTAATTCCAGCAATATATCTGAAGTGCTTAGATAGCAAACCTCTCTGTATTTCACTATAATGGCCCAGCTTAATTTGTCATCTTTTTTTCCCCTCCCTTTTAAAGCATTGCTGAGACTTTAAGATACTCATTGTGAATTAATTTGGGATTTGGCATAATAACATTAATCATGCTAAAAGAATTCATTTGACAGTAATGCAGTATAATTAGTGATGTGCTAAATCCATTGAGATCTACCAATAATTATAGAATCGTTATTTTAAAACCTTATATAGGCACTTCTTTTTCTTTTCTTTTTTTCCCCCTTTTCTATTTTGAATCTGCAACATGTAGAGGCAAAGTTTCAGCTCTGACAATTTGCTTTTTGAGATACAAGGCAAAAGTATCAAGAATAAACCCAGCGGATTTAGCGCTAGCCTGAAAGGCCGTGTGCTTAGGGCGAAGCATAAGAATTGCCTCTGAGAGGACTGTTTAATCCTGCAGACAGCTGAATAGATCATGTGGAATTATTGGGAAGGCTTGAGAAAATAAATGGAACTGGGCAAACATAGACCTTAAAAGCAGATGAAGCTCAAAGACTCTTAGTACAAGGGAATATTTGGATTCTTATTTATAGACTGCAAGTGTTTGCTCTCTTTTAAAAGTACTAGGAGTGGATGGGGAGTGGGAGGAAATAGTGAAGGCAGGCTTTTGTGGTTGCTGATGTTTAGATATTGTGACAGCATGGACTCTTGGAAAATAATAGCCCCAATTGCATCATTGTGTATCATAAAAGCTGAGGCCTCATTTGTGACCACATGATGGATAGGTCTTAGAGGACAATGTATTAAGTGAACTAAGCCAGACACAGACATACACAAAATGGGCAAATATTGGGCAATTTCATGTGCATGAGGAATCTACAAGAGTTGGAGCCCTAGGAGGTAAGGGTAGAGTGTTACAAGAGTTTGTGGTGGTGGAGAAGGGAGAAGCATGAGAAGCTGCTCAGCCACGACCCAATTACTGTCAGAGACATCACTTCTCATGTCCAATGTACAGCAGGGTGAAGATATTTATCAATTATGCATATAATATTTTAAAACAGCTAAAATAGGGATATTTAATGACCTAATTACAAATAAATGCTAGATGTTTGTGGTTATACTATGCTAATTACACTGATTAGATAATTATAATGTATAGATTTCATAGTATCCCCAAAATGTGCATGATCCAATGACAACCACAGAGAAATAAAGTAATCAAAAGAGAACCTAAAAGTCATCAAGGTTCCCTACCTGTTCAGCATACAGTTCAGCACTAAGGCCAGGCAAGGTAATCCAGTCAGTGGAACTGGATCCAAATGGAGGCATTAGAGTCTGAGAGGGCCCCTGCTATAGTTTTTGGGAGATGCACGTGAGGACCAAGCTGCACATCTTCTACCTATGTGCATGTTCTTGGGTTGGTGGTTCAATCTCTGTGAGCCCCCATGGGCCCAGGCCAGTTGACTTAGTAGGTCTTCTTTTAGAGTCGTTGACTCCTCTACCTCCCTCCATCCTCTAACTCTTCCATAAGACTCTCCAAGCTCTATCTAATGCTTGGCAGTGGTCCTCTGCATCTGTTTTCATCAGGTACTAGGTGAAGCCTCTCAGAGGAGTTGTGCTAGGCTCCTGTCTGCAAGCATAGCAGAGTAATATTAATAGTGTCAGGGAGTGGTTTTCTCCCATGATATGAAAGCACACTGTCAATAGGACAAAATGGCAGCCAACAGAATGGGGAAAGATCATCACCAACCCTACTCAAGAAATTAGACACCAACAAACCAAATAAGCCAATTAAAAAATGGAGTACAGAGTTAAACAAAATTCCCAACAGGAATTTTGAATGGCCAAGAACCACTTAAAGAAATGTTCAACATCGCAAGTCATCAGGGTTATGCAAATCAAAACAACCTCAAGATTTTATCTTACACTTATCAGGTTGGCTATGATTAAAAAAAAAATCAAGTGACTGCACATGCTGGTGAAGATGTAGAGAAAGAAGCGCACTCCTCCATTGCTGGTAGGAGTGCAAATGTTGTTACACTTTTCAAGTGTCCTTTTCTTAATTTTCTTTGTCTCTTGAGAAGGTTTAAATTAAAAAGTTGACTCTTATTGAAACAAATGCAATGAGGCATAATGGCAAGATAAGTAGTCTTTAGGGTGTTGGGAAGTATTGAGATGGTAGCAAGGCTGAAAAAATGCAGTGCAGAACATGTACAGTTGAAGCCTACGGTGGGAGTATAAGAAGGTCTATATGTTGAGCAAGAAGTCACCTGTTTTACTTGCCAGGAGTTAGACTATTCTTCACAAGTGAATACATTCTGTGGTGCTTTACATACAAGTGGGAAAGAGAGGGCACTAACCCATTCACACACACACACATACACACACACGCACGCACATACACACACAATCACACCTCACACTCGCTCACATTTATCTTAGTTGAGCAGGGAGCCTCCTTTGTGAAGTATCTTTGTGATGCTGGCCAGGCATTAAGGATTGATGATCTGTGATGTCCTGCTAATCAAAAAACAAAACACCAAGTTAATTGTATCTTTGAAGTATCCGGGTCTGTGCACTATGGCCTAGATAGAAAGCTCAGCAGGTAAGGGAGCTTGCTACTAACCCTGATTGATGACCTGAGTTTCCATCCTTGGGGCCCAAGGTAGAAGGAGAGAACTTCTGAAGGTTGTCCTCTAACTTATATACATGTGCCTTGGAACTATGTATATAAATAATATACATACATATACATATATACACACGTATACGCACACACACATATATATGTATATGTACATTATTCCATCTACTCATAGTGGTGTGTGTTCCGTTGAGTTAGTAGTGCTAGAAGGGTTTGGCATGTCCATTAGAACCAGGTGGCAGAAACTAAAGCATCATCATATACTTTGGACTAGAAGGGACAAACATTTAGCATCACCTTGTCTTGTCATGAAGGTGCTATCCCTATTATTCTTGTACAGAGTGACTGCCGTATTCTGGATTCATAGGCATAAAAGAGAACCAAGAATCTTAAGTATTTTTGAGCACTACACAGTAAATCAAGGGTGCCTATTGAGAGTAGAAAAGTGAGTTGTAAAACAGAACTCCCCCCACCCCGGTGAAGAAACCCTGAGTGAGGCTAAGTACGTTCAGGCAATTGAAAGCCGGAGAAAAGCACCAGACACCAGCACTTTCAATATACAGTGTCAAACACAGAAAAAGGTGGAGGAACCCTTTAAAATTGCCCTTGGTCTCAGTGTGCTGAATTTGAAAGAGCTTATATCTTTCATGCCAAAAGTATGGTCTGTCTTTTATGTACCCAAAGTACAGTCAACATAGATAGCAAAGTGCCACCTGTGCATGAAATAATTATGTCATAATGAGAAGATGGTGGGACTGCCATCCAGCTGATGGTCTCTAACTCTTCAGATGTTTTGCACTTTACAAGGGTATTCTGGAGCCCTGAAGGCATTTCCTTCCAAGTAAGCGATGGCTTGTTTTTTCTTGTATTTGTAATTTTTTAAATCTCGAATTGTTTTCATTAGGACCTCAAAATCAATTTTTTAAAAGAGAATTTAATATCATTTACTTTAAATGAGTGACATTTCAACATTCCAAGCATGGATTGTGTTGTAATTTCATAGGGTTAAAAAAATAACCATCATCTTATTTTAAAGAAGGAAAATGAAGCCCTAAACATTAGGGACTAGGGTGCAGGCGTCACAGCTACTTCATACTGTCCTGTTTGTGCTGTATGAGCATGACTGTCTAAAGTCCTGATCATTTGTGCTCCAGGTAAAAGGAAGGCTGTGTGTGCAGAGAGGCCAGCGTGGCCTTGCAGCACACCTCAGCCTGCACTTCCACACAGATGCAAAAGGATGCCCGGCTGCTTTCTATGCCAGCATGAAGACCAGGTCAGGGTCCTGTGCTTTTTCCATCTGTCTTTCTGAGGCTGTCAGGTGCAATTTGATGTTGTAGGGCTGGGTGGGGAATGCAGGCCTTCAAGGCACAGCTTTACAAAGTGCAAATCTCCACAACCTAGGCCACTGTCCCAATCACTCTGATTATGGGACATTTGTCTAAACTCCATCTCTGCACATTCTCAGTTAGTGGCTGCGCAAGTATCACTCACTGACTCTCCTTGTCTGGGTCTTGGAGACAGTTGGCTGGCTCTGCAGCCTCCCTTTACAGATGGACGCTTATGGCTAATCATGGTGTCGGCTCTGAAATACTTACTTAGATGCCTTCTGATGGCAGAATATTTTCAGTTTACACAGTCCCTTTCTCAGAGCATGTGTAGTGAATGCAAATAAAATGTTTACCAAATCAGTCTTACTTTACATTAGTAACCCCTCAGAGTTGCATTGCTTGAGGAAACCAGTCACATATTAAGACACAGCAAACCTTGCAAATAGAAAAGAATCTTACCCCTCCCCCGAGAATGATTATTCCAAGTGTCACAGCCATGCTTACTTATATTCATTGAAATGCCTGTTTTCTTTGGTAAACAAATTTTAGAAAATACATGACATTAAAAATCAAACTAAACCATGGTTTGTTTCCTTAGGTTCACCCTGACAACTTCACAATATCATTTAGTGGTGGGTGGGGGTGGGGGGAGATATAATATAAGTCCCATTTAGAAAGCATTTTAAGCTTTTCAAGAGGAAATAGAACAACAGGTTGCTCATGGGATCTCCTGAGGCATGGGGATGGGTACCAGCCCTCTTAGTATTTTAATACATGATTTGGAAGTTGTACTGTGCAGCAGAAACTCTGAAGGCACATTGCACTAGCTATCCCTGTGGATAAATGATAGGAAGACCTCACCTTGCAATGAGAATAATCAAAAAAAGGGAAATGCATTTTAGGAGAAAATGCCCAGGACTACAATGTATAATATAATGCCATACAACTATCATTAATGGAAGAGCAAAGAAGCATTGTTCTATTCTGCAAGTGGAAAATACAACTTCAGGCAAAAAGTTAGAGGACTCTGGCACTGCTCATCTGTTTCAAAAATAACCATTGTACTTTCTTTTATAATCAGGAACACTGTACTAGATCCTGGAGATGTAAGGTTAGAAAAATAAAAGCAGCCAAACTTTTACTCCTCTCTCCTTTTCCCCAATCTCCAGGATCTTGACTCTAGCACTTAGTAGGAGACCTCTTTCAGACCCTCTATGTTACCACCAGCCACATTGTCCTGTGGTCCTGTGACCTCTGTATTCTGAATGCCTGGAAGTGCTGCCCCATAGGCAAACCCTAAACATTTGCAAAGAATGTGTTTGCCGACTGTGCCCGTGCTGACATTCTGTTCTCAAGATCTACTTTTATTCCTTTGTGTGCATGCAGTGTATGCACAGGTGTCTGTGCAGGCCACAAGAGGACATTGCATTCCCTGCAGCTGGAGACATGGATATATGAGAACTGCCCAACACTGGTGCTGGAAACCAAACCTGGGTCCTTTGGGAAGACCAGCAAGTGCTCTTAACTGCTGGAGCATCTCTTCAGCTCTGTGTTCTTAAGTTTTCCTCCAACACTTCTGATTGTTAATTGATGTGTTCATGCACAGTATGGTACCTTAATCATTTCTAAGTCAAGATATTTTTTTTCCCAGGGGCTACTGGCAGCATTCTGGAACCTGATAAGGACTATTTTAATTTGACTGGAAAATTAGGAGGGAGGATTTTTATTGATCACCCTGTCAAAGAACATTTTTGCACACTGAAAACAAACAGGTTTATTAAAACAGAACAAGAGAACATATCAAGCAGAGCCGGGAGGCAGCGGTCTGCGTTTGGATGGAGTGTAGAGCTCTCCTTAGAGAGCTATGCAAAGTCTTTTCCCTTTATGATTTCAAGTGAAGAGAAAGAATAAGAGGCAGTCTGTGTCAGGGCTTCACACTTACCACTGCACATCAGTGCCCTTGAGTGCAGCAGGATTGAAATATATGGTTGTTGCCGGCATTATAAAAAACTCCACTCTGTTCCCCAAATCCAAATTATTTTAATTGGCAGTCATTATAGAAAGCCAGAGAAAGCTACTTGACAGGCTGTGGATGTTGCCGTAAATTCTGTATCTGTTTCAATCTTGTATTCCCAAGCTTTAGCATGTGTGTGTTAGTTTAGCAATGTTGCTTCCACTGAACATGCCTATGATACCTACTGTGTGTCCGGTGGTGTTCCAAGCACTTCTCAGTTAGTAATTTCTTCATCTTTAAAGAAGCCCTGTATGGAACACATTGTAATAGAATGCAGAGAAATTCGCTGCAGATGAGCTGGTCAGCTTTGGGGCTGGGACTATAGCACAGGCTTTCTTGTATTGCTTAGCTATATATAGCTCCTTGAATTGAGTAGAGACTAAGATGGGCAAAGATCCACTCAGAAAAAAAGTTTCAGAACCAGGGAGTGTGAAACAACGTTGGAAAATTTATTAAAAATAACTCAGTATAAGTTTTAAGTATAAGAGTTAGGGGAAAGATGGATGTTCAGAAAGATACAACTGTGGACTCCTATTGAGAGTGCAGCAATTTAGATGGTCAGGTTTGGCCATGGAAACCATGTCGGTGGCGTTCCAGTTTTGTCCATTAAATTGTTAAGCATTGTTTTCCTATTCTTTCTACTTAGATAAGTAAATTATAGAATGGCTGTAGGGTGCCTTGGATGGGGTCATCATCTGAAAAGATAAAACTTGGAGCCACTAAGTTTGCACAAGGAACATAGGACATTGCTTTTATGTAATGATGTTTCTAATGATAGTCCTAGAACATTTTAAGTCCATAGCTGGGAAGGAAGAAAAGCCTTAAGCAAATGCTGCTAATTGTATTGGAATTAATGACAAGACATTTCAACTACTATCTGGGCTAAGGGTCTTTTCCTCTGTCCCAAGTCCCAATAATTCCCCTGTCTTTCTCTTCTGTCTCACTATCATTTTATTGTTTTGGTTGATATAATGTTCACATTCAATGAGGCAAGATGGAAAAATAGGTAAGTTATGGAGGCACGGGAAGAAAATGGGAGTCCTCTTTCTGGAGCTTCTTGCAAGTCAATGATCAAGAATTCTAACACCATCAACATTTGCTGTGACAATTACTAGCTACAGACAATATACTGCTCAAAATATAATAGTGAACCAGGATCGAGTGCTGAAGTGTGTGTCCCCTTTCAAGTAAGATCTCTGCCTGCTCCTGGCTGTTTTCTAGGAATCTCTCAATCAAGACTATTAATTTAAAACTTTAAAAAAGTTATCATTTTATTATTTTATGGATATGGCTGTTTTGCCTGCCTGTATGTCTACGTACTGTGGAATCCAGAAGAGGATGTTGGGTGCCCTGGACTGGAGTTTCAGACAGTTGTGAGTGGCAATATAGGTAATGTGAATTAAACCTAGGTCCTTTGTAAGAGCAGTCATTAAGCCACTGGTCTAGCCCAACATTATTAACTTTTGTTAATATCTGAACATCCCGAGTCACTGCCATATGGAGCTTTATCATCTCAAAGATTCTCAGCGTGGCACATCGTAGAAACCACTGTGATATTATTGAGGTTGTTTTTCCTTTAAAGATCAATTATCCTTATTTTTATGTGTGTGAGTCTTTCTTTCAACTGCATGTATGTAAGTGTAGTGTGTTCATGTAGTGCCTTCAAACACCAGAAGAGGTACCCGGAGCCCAGGAACTGAGGTTAAGGATGCTTGTGAGCCACTGTGTGTGTTCTGGGAACTGAACCAACGTCTTCTGCAAGAGCAGCAAGTGCTTTAAACAGCTAAGCTGTCTCTCCAGCCCTTAGATTTCTTTTAAAAGCCTTTAAAAATAACAGCATCAACACCCATCCAAATCATTCAATATAGCCACTGTCAATTCGGCAAGCATGACTTCCCTGTTAGAAATCCATGCCTACAACGATGGATGTCTCATTTTTGCCTGGAGTACCTCTCTATTCATTCTGATGCTTTAAAACCCATGCCAAATGTGTCTTTTTAATAAAATCCAACTCTGCTTCAGTGTGGCTGGTCTTAAATTTCTTTCCTGTGGCAAAGCCAAGAATCCAGCTTTACCTGAGTTGATGTCCCTAGAGGGAACATTCTAGACTGCCAAGGGGTGGCAGCATGGAACTGTGTCTCTTCACCTGTTGCCGCTGACACTGGAGACTAACTCCAAAGAGTACATCAAATGTATATTTCTGGTATGTTTTAAGTAAACACGTAGTCATACGTTTTTACACACCCACAAAATGGTTACATAGTTAATGTTTCTGTTGTAATTTTTAATAACTGCAAAGTCTTATATATGTTTCTTATAGGCTAGTGGTTTGAATTTATTTAATTTATTATTCTAAGTTTCTTTGTCTTGCTTTTTGTTTTTTGTTTTTTAAAGACAAGGACAGATAGTAGCATGTTCACACTTTTTTCACGGAGTTGTCTGATTAAAGAGGTGTTACTGCATGGCTGTGAAATGTTATTTATCAGCTGAGCAGAAAGCAGCCACTAGGATTAAATCACAGTCACTACTTTGAGGAAACCAACATAGCCTCACAGAGTTTGTGGGGATGATAATCTTGCCTCCAGTCTTATTTCTTTCTCAGCTCAGAAAGGGTAATTAATGATTGTAGAAAAGCAGAAGCCCATATAATTTTCTTACTAAGAGGATGTCATTACACAAGAAAACTGGTGCATTGATGATATAAGGCAGAAAAAATATTCATGCCAGAAATTTAAATAAGGTAAAATTTTAATTTGAGACATTTCAACGTATAACTGTAGTATCAAGTGTAGAGGAAAATAATTTCCTAGAAAGAAAAGGAACAGTATTTTTTGTGTGATTCGTTCCCCGCCCCCCAAGGTAACAAAAGAAAATATGCAAATCTCAGCAAACATGCTTTCAAATAACTGCATGTTTTCAATCTCCTAAACAAGAATTATTGGCTTTGGATTTGGAGAAATGGACAGATAACGACAACATTTCACTATAAAACTTCTTTGCATGTTTTTATGAATATAATGTTTGGAAAATGAATCTATTAAGAAAAACATTTTGTGTCTTTTATATTGCTATTTAAGCCTATTTACATTTTCCTCAAAGGTAAATCTGAACACTGTCATCCACCCCCACTTCCGGGATGGCAGTTTTCAAATGTGGGTATTTCTTGGTGGCTGCCCAGTGACGGTCTTACTTCTGAGCAGAGCTGTGCTTTTCAAGCCACTTAGCTCATGTGCAAGCGGAGTCCTAGAGTCTGAGCCCACAAGGAACTCTTCAGAGCCACAGTGACCACAGGCTCAGAGAAACAAGCTCTCTAGGGGAGATCCTGTCTCAAAACTGCTGTTTTGTTTTGAGACTGGGACTCCCTGGGTAGCCCTGGATGGCCTGTCTAGAAGAGGCTAACTCTAACTCTGAAAACTGCCTTCTTTGCCTCCAAGGTCCTAGGATTAAAGGCATGCACCACCTCACTGGGCTAGACCTTATTTATTAAATGGCCACTTTAATGACTTTAAGCCAGTTTACTCTTTTTATTTATTTATTCGTTTTGAAAAATCAGCGAATCAGTATTTTTAAAATGAACACTGCCTTCATGATCTTTTTTGTTTCTGTTAAATCATAATAAAATAAATAAAACATCACCAGATCAAGTATTTTAAAACTGGCGGTATAAATTCATGAAAACAAATGTGAAATTTTTCTTTTTTCTTTTTCTTTTCTTTTCTTTTTCTTTTTGTATGCATTCCCATGCCTTAACCCACTGCATGAGAGAACTAAGAGTGCTCTTCACATCCCTGGGGCCTTCAGGACTGCACTTTGCTTTGTTAAGCAGGCTGCCCACAGCTTGCCTGTGAAGTTGTCTTTGAAGAGCAGGATGATAAATAATGGGCCTTTTCCAATTGTTACTTGCCAAAAGGTATTGTGGAGGTTTTTGTGTTCATGGCGACTCATGTGTTCAGTGCTCTGTTGTGGCCCCGGGTCCTCATGAACTGAGGAGAGCGTTGCCCATGCCTCTCCATCCTGTCTGTCTCTACTGCGTTTGCCAGCTATAGATGAGCTGTGTAGCCCGGAGATGTTGCGGGGAGCCCTCCTGGTAAGAGTGCTTCTCTTCAACTATCCTTTGCTTGACCGCTGTGTGCTTCTTCCATCCCCATCCCCGTGAGGGTCAGGGAGAGAGTCACTGCCTTCCTTATTTTGCTAGGCTGGATTTTCTCTGCTTTGAACACTGCACTTTAGTAAGCCCGAAGTGTTGTCTTGCCTGAAAGAAACTTCTGTTTCTTTGTGGTTTTGTGAATGAGAACTGTATCTTTGATGCTACTAGTGCCGTAGCCATCCTCTGCTTCAGACAGCTATTTGGAGATATGCTTACATAATCAAAATATGACTAATTTTTCCTGCCATAAATAGTTACAACACTTTGAATGCAAAAGAAGAAAATGCCTGGCATATTCCTGTAGTATTTTGACAAAATAGCATTTCAGTTCCAAGGTGGTTTTATTTACTTGTTTGTTTGTTTTAAAATTTTGCTTCATTGAGGGAAATATAATCAGAATGAACTGTCATAAGGCAAAAATTAATCTTGGGCTAATCAGTGGCAACCAAGACTCATCAAACATCAAAAACAAATTGGTTCTTTTAAAAGTGAATGATATTTTGGGGGTATTAAATCATGGTAGCATGTAGCAGAAATATTTTAAAATTTCAAAAAGCACCCTAAGGACAACAAGTGGTTAACAGAACAGATCACGTGGGGCCGTCATGGTGGATAACCTTCCTTCTGCACAGGGCTGTGTCAAGTTACATTTTCCAGAAGGAGAGAGATTTGAAGGGTGGTTATACACTACTCTATCATCCTGTTTCCTTCATGAAGCTCAGTGAAGGGTACAGCTGGCTGGCTTCACTCCTGAAGATCCTCCACACTCTGTTGCCTGTTTCCAGCAGACATTGCATGACTTTGTTTTACTTAGGTGTGGAACAAAGACTTCACATCATTTTATAAATGTGGATCTTTGAGTGCCAGGAATTAAGAGTGGAAAATAACACCTAGTCTCTGTCCATTCCTCTTAAACAATATGCATGTGCCAAGTAAAGCAAACTAAAATAGCCTGGAAAGCAGACAGTATTACAGCTGTCTGTGGAAGCTTGCTAAGCTATCTCACTGAGGCTGTTAGCTTACCTGCTGTCACTTCCATATTGGTTTCACAGACCTTGCCTAGAACTTCCCAGCCAAAGAGATTTTTAATTTTAAAATTTGTTCATGTTTCAAAAAACCACACCCTCATCTTACTATGAAAAGTGAGCTACTTTGCTGACTTTCCGTAGGCCCCAACATTTAGACTATGCTCTGTGTGTCAGAGTGGACACCTCTTTATGGACCATCACAGAATTATTCTGCTTAGGAAGGTCACTATGGGGGATTTGCTTTCACTTGCCCTCACAGTCACTGGCTGAGTGGAGTCAGATTGGTGGCTGCAACCTGGCGAGCTGCTGGCTCCCGTTCATTGCCTTACTATCTGAGAGTTCATTTGTTCTATTTAGTTTTACTTTTTTCCTTTCAACCACTGATGAATTGGCACATAGTAGGTAATTTTTGTTGTCTTGGGGGAGCCTTGTAGATTGAAAATTAGCTGGAGGTCCTCTAGAACTTTGCTGTCTAGGGGATGGTAGTTGTTGATGATCTAGTGGAAGTTCTTCCTAGGGCCTCTTAGCCTCTCACCTATGCATTCCAGAGATGGCCTCTCCATACTGCTTTAATACTGTGAGTTATGCCATTCTGCTCATAGTCTGTGTTTACTGGAAGTATGTCATGGTCCCAGAGCCTTTAAGACACTCATAACTTCCAGATGTGTGATGGTAACAGGGCACCGAAATCATTCATGAGATACATTTTGTCTTACTCATTAATATGGGGAACAAAGGAGTTTTCTGGGTTCTACTTGTGAGGACATTGGGTCACACTGTCTGGAGTCTTTGCTTTGAAACCCCGTGCCACATCGTGTCTGGATATCCCACTCCTATCCTTTACTTACAGAGTCAGGAAAGAGCACTGAGACCCAGAGAGACATTTTTCACATTAGCTGCACCAAGAGTTTTATCCAAGGCAGCTACGACTAATTTAATCTACTTCTCTTCCTTTCCTTAATCAGAATTCTCATAGAGGGATTAATTAGCAATAAAGCAACATGAGAGAAAGGGGAAGAAAGCGAGGGCATAGATAATCCACAAACTATATATAATCATCTCTGGGTAATCAAAAGTTAACTGTCATTAACATGACATTTTCTTTTAAAGCCAAGCAGAAAATTATGATTTTTGGCACTAACCTAATCTTTAATTATAGAGCAGAACCGTTCTTTCTCTGTGTTAGTTCAGAGAGCTATAAATTATATTAGTCTAGGGCTTTTGTGTCATTTCCTTTCCTTTTCCATGATTTATATAGTCAGAATACTGACCTATAATTAAGTGTTCTTGAGAACGGCCTCCAGTTAATTAAATGCTGTGGAGTGTGTAGGGTGTGCTGTGCCAAAATTCCAAAGAAAGAGGCCAGTCCTGGGTTAACTATCTATGCAGAGGCTGGATAAGTCTCCGTGATGGTCATATATGACTGTTGGAGCCATTATAAGAAATAAAAATGAATCTCTCTTGGCTATTGTCTGTAAAAGGATATAAAATTCATCTTTTTTAAAAAATATATAACTTAAAGATACAATTTCAAAAGGCAGTTGTCTCACTTGAGGCATGCCCTGGGTTTTAACCACCTGTTAAACTGATTTATCACAAGGAAACAAAAATGAAAGTCATGTCTTCTTCCTTCCTCCCTTTTTGTTCTTTTATCTTCCTTATAACTAATCTTACCACAGAAAACAGTGACCATTACTGTGGAAGTTCACAGTGTGCCCGAGGCCTTGCTCCTCTGTGTAGCCCATGAGCATTTGAAGGGGTGGACACCACCACTGTATTGTCTAGCGCCAGGAGCTACCCTAACTCCAAGGCTGGTCTGAAGGCAGCCTCTATCTTTACCTCTTCCTCCTCAGACCCTCCCAGCACTGCCTTCCCACCCAAGTCCAGTGTATCAGATGACAGGAAACCAGCTAGTTCTGGGACCCAGGGCAGTTAAAGAGGGGGCTGGATGTAGGGGAAGAAAGAAGAGCTTTGTTCCTTCCTGGATTGACTTATGCAAAGGGGACTCCAGGCCTTTCTAGAACTGCCTCATTGTACTTGGTTATCTGTGAACACCAGGGGACACTCATGGACACAGATGGGTGGAGAGAGCTGGGCTCATGGATGTTTTACTTGGTGCATAGAACGCTTTAAGTAGTTACAACAACACTTACAAATCGAGAGCTCTTGATCTCAGATCCAGATATCCAATGAAAGAATTCCTGAGGAGGACGCTCCAAACATTGGTCTCAGAATATCAGTGCAATGGCCGTGTTCACCAGTGCTTAGAGGATAGAGCACACTGCTACCTGGCCTGTGTGGACCAGCATGGCTTTCCCTCTCCTTATGTGCATAGTGACTGCATGCAGGTTGATGGTTGAAGAGAGATTGATAAGTTGAGAGTCAAAATTTATCGTGATGAGGTCAATATTGAGGTGAAAGTAGGGAAAGTGGCCCAGTAGGCATCTTAAAGTACAGCCACAGGAAACTGACACTTTGGGGGCCAACACTAACAACACAATTCTCTCTCCTCTCCTCTCCTGTCCCTTCTTTCCTTTCCTCCCTTCTTCTCCTCTTTTACCCTCTTTTTTATACTTAGCCCTGTCTCTGTCTCTCTCTCCCTCTCTTTGTCTCTCTCTCCCAAATCACTTCTTCTCCTACATCCTACCCTGCCCTCTCCTGCCTTCCCTTTCCTTTCCTTCCCCTCTTTTCTTCATGTCTCTCTTCTTTCTTTCTCAAGATTTCTTTTCATAGCTCAGTCTAGCTTGGAACTCACTGTGTATCCCCATATACCCTAGAACTCATAGCAACTCTTTTGTCTTAGCCTCCCTAGTGCTGGGATTAAAGACCTACCCCAAGAAGGGCAATTCAATATTTATAATCCACTGTTTCCTCTTTAAAAGATGTCCATAATTACCCTAGAGTTGTCTGTGAGTGATGCTTTTGAAAGCACCATGTACCTTCTTTCAGAACCTTGTGGCATCTGTATTTTTATATGGAGGATCTGTGTACTTCCTTGGGTCATAGAAGCATTTTTTTTTTATTTTTGTCCTACAAATATTTTCATCTTCTGTTACTTTAAAAACAAAGTCAATTTGAGGTAGACTTTTGCCTTTCTGATGCCATCAGTCATTATTTTGAAATAGCAAAATGACTAAAAGCAGATGGTCCTCAACTTTAATCAGTCTGTTGGAGCCCCTGTTGGAAGCTCTTCTTCATGTCATGATATGGAATCCTTGCATTATATGGAAATGGTTTAACCTTTTGCCCAAATGTCAACATGTTAACATACATTTATAGCAGGGCCGTGTAAGCTGCATTCAATGATCCTTTCCGCTCTCAGTACTTATTTGCTTTTCTAGTATAAGCCATTATTTTCTTTTACATGGAAATTATGGTGTCAGAAAAGATGAATATGTGTAGATCTCCTAAACAAAACATAGTTTCTTGTGGTTGAATTTTGATCAATATTATTGTTTACATTTTCAAGCCATCCACCACACATTTGGTTTCAGTTGAATTATTTGGGTGATTTTCTTTTTTAAATTACTGTTCCTTTAGGAATCCACCATAGACACAGAACACATTCTTTGCAGTACTACAAGCTGTGCTCATCTGGCCATCAGCTTTCTAATATCAAAGCAAATTCATCAACACATTGTTGCGGTTCCACATAAAAGTCCTTATAAAATTCTGTGTGAAGATACGGTATAACCTGAAGTAATGCCATACTGACAGGGTTAATCTACAGTCTATATATATATATACACATGACTTTTTGTGTAGCCATTTTTCTTATAAATAAATGCCACTCATTTTAGACATATTTTATTATTTCCATCCTAACAAAGGCTTTATTTATTTAAACACATTTTAATGTCATTAGAGTTCAGCCATAGAATGATGCAGAACAACACTCAGCCCCTCTCATCCACAGTAGAGGACAGGAAATGCAGCCTTTCACTGACCAGCATGGGTCCCTCTAGAGGCAGCAGTGCCCAGTGCCTGCATCAATGGGTTAGCTCATCATTTCATCCTTTCACAGTGCCAAAGGAGTTTCATGTGACAATTTTGTACCAAACTGTCCTTTTTGTCTAGCCACAGAAGTAATGGAAGAACCCTGTAGTTAAGAATTTTTTTCCCATTGGCTTAAAAACTCCTATGTGGTATAAGCCGACAGTATTAAGGATGTAGGAAGGTCATTTAACATAGCTGGAGGAGCCATATCTTTCATCTAGAAGAGAATTCCACAGAAGGGAAAAGAAAGGATTCTATACAAGTTTAATTTTAACAGTATCTTTCAAGTTATTTGCCCATTTAAGCCTCAACTTGGCATTTGGTCCTTTTCCATAGTTCTTTGGCTGATGAACCATCTCACTGGCCCTGCATATTCTTATAATATTTGATGTAGTGCATGTGCTGTGCACATAGTTGTATAATATTTTTATGATCTAATTTCATGAAAAGTCTATATACCTCTGGTTTAGATAGAAATACCCGTTTCTTTGAGTGTTTTCTATCTACAATTGCTTGCACCCGTGAATATAGAATCTCCAGAGATGGAAGACAGATAACATACCTTTATAAAAATTCTTCATTCCTGTTTTTGTCTCATTTTCCCATGGGCTGTAAAGCACTCATACATAGACTGACATTTTGAAAATCTTGTATCTACATTTCTTCCCTTCAAGCTACAGAGATGTTCATTGTCTGAGTAAGCCTGAGATATTGACAAAATTGGAGAACTAAAAGCTTACAGGTAAATTCCAACATTTAGGTGTACATATTTTATGATATCAGCATGTGACTAATCAGGTTTCCAGGCTGAATATATTTAATTGTGATTTTCCCAAAGAGAAGAAATAGGCTCCTTGAGCACAGGAAGTGTTTTCATTCATGTTTCCAAGAGTTTGATTGTTGCTTAAAGCCACATAGTTCTTGTGTGGTAACTGGGACTACATACAGTTCCCCCATCATATATGGGCACTGCCTCATTGCAAGCCTTACTCACTTCCACCTTGTCTTCGCACGAGGGTTGTGTGACACACCAAAGGGCTCTGTAGAGTTTGGAAGATGCCATCGAGAGATTCAGTAATTGTAGAAGTATGTTCGGTATGAAACAGATCTTGGAATTTATTTATTCTAATCTACATGTGAGATAATGAAAGCCTTGTGTAATGAAGTTAATTGTGATGAACACAGTTACTGATAATTTTAGTGTTTAGAATCACTGGGTCTTGGTGGATGGCTAACTACTAAGACAAAGAGATAGAGAAGCTCGAGACAGGTAGAGAATTAGGCACTTGACTGAAAAGCATGGGATTAGGAGTGAGTTCTCTACCATTCCTGCCCAAGCGACCTCACTCAAATTGTATGACTTCAACTTGTTCATCTGTGGAATTAAGATAATTTCAGTTAAGGCTTTTCTGAGGATCACATGGTATTATACTGGTTAAATTGCCTCCTGCTGCCTGGAAGTTTTCAGTTTTCTGGAAGCATTACTGTCAAGAGCATTGGATTCATTGATTAATAACAAAAATCATGTAGACGATTTTTGTAGGAGAGGGGATGTATTTAAATGGATGTTAGACCCAGGATTTCCATAAGGTACTCTGTGCTCCCCCACTGAGCTGCACCCTAACCCCAGGAATTCTTTATTACTGTGAGGTCTGGATTGTGAATACTTCTAGACTTGGGTACATTATTTAGCTAGTCGCTTTCCTTTATCTTCTTACTACCTCAACGTTCTTAGTAAATACTTTAAAGTGAAAGAACAAGGAGAAAATGGGTTGTTTTGGAAAAACCAACATTTTCAGTAGAGAATCCATGAAAGATGACTAGGAAAGCCATCTGGTCCAGCGGAGGGATAGAATGCCACATGGATTCAAGTGTGAACCAAGCATCTTAGTGAATGATGACTAGGCATGCTCTTGATTTACATCCCTAAACTGGGCCACGTGAGAAAGGATTTTGTTGGTGTGAGCTTAGTTGTTAGCATGAGTTTTTGAAAATACTTCTGAGTTTAGGGGAAGAAGCAGAAACCCTAAGCAGCACATAAAACAAACTTCTATTTCCTTTTATTGCACTTGGTAAGGGTTATTAACAATGTAATTCTTTCTGCTTGCCATGTGATTAGCAGCCAAGCCTTTTGGGGGTAAATTTCCATTGCAAGGTTCTTGTTATCGTAAATGGAACTTGCATGCCTAATTCTCTTTCTTCCATATTGAATCCATACCCCTTTAGGTCTAACGGCAGGCTAAAAGTGATTCCAATCCCCCAATGTTGATTCTGGGCCATATGTTAGCACTAATTATATAAATGAGACTTGGTGGAAATGTGACATGCTAAGCATTCGAAGCTTAAGGAATTATCTAAATGAATTCTAGCTGCAGCGAGAGTGAGCAGAGGCATGGCAGTGCTGGTGCAGTTTTTGAGCAGATGTTAGCAGGTCGGCATGGCCCTTCATTGTCTTTATTTGACTAACTAGAAGGACCGCTGATGGAACATTGTATCAGAATATTTGAAGATGTCGTTTTTGTGAAAATTGTATTTCACACTAACAGATGGATCCATTTTCTGAATAAGCAGAATGGAATGACAGGATGGCTAAGGTCAAAATCAGCAGCATTTAGTGCCTGTGAAAATGTATAATTTTTAGGAGTTAGTTATTCTGGCCATTATATACTAGAATCAGGAGATTTGTAAAAGAACATCCCATTGCAATACCAAACATCTTAAGTTTGGTTTTTAAAAGTAGAGGGGGAAATAATAACAATAATATTATGGACAGACAGTCCTTTGTAAATGTCTGTAACAACTCAGAATTGGTCCCTTGGAATACATTGATTATGGGTAAGGAGACGTATAGGATCCTAAACCCTAAGGTGATACAGCAGTTCTCGACGTGTGGGTCTCAACAAGTTTGGCAAACCTCTATTTCAAAAAAAAATTCACATTATGATTTATCACAGTAGCAAAATTATAGTTATGAAATGACAGTGAAATAATTTTATGGCTGGGGTCACCACAACATGAAGGACTTTATTAATGGGTCACAGCCTTGAGAAGGATGAGAAGCACTGTGGTAGAAGGTCAGCTCACAGCCTTTATCTGGAAGTGCGGACATCTTGGCCCACTGACTTACATGCCAGCTTCAGCTTCATACCCTGTCCTGTCTTCTATGTTCTCTAAGCATGAGAAGCTCTATGAGAATTATGCTCTTCTGAGTCCCCACATAGACCAGTGCCTGATGCACTGTAGGTAATTGTTGCTAAAATGATGGGAATATCGAATGTTTATAGAAGACTTGAATGAATGCTAAATATATTTTTTGTTGTTTTCTTTGAGACAGGGTCTTACTGGGTGGCCTAGACTGCCCTAGAATTTACTATATAGCCCATGCGGGCTTCAAACTCATGAGGATTCTTTCACTTTAGCCTTCTTCCAAGCGGTTGGGATAGTACCATGCCTTGCTGGAACTTAACCGTGTATAAAATATTGAATGCCATTGTCTTGTTTAATCCGTACTGCTGTGCCCTCTGATAGATTCTGCTTTCATCTAAGAAATATGAATGAAGGCTAGAGAGGTTAGACCATTGGCCTAGCACCACACAAATGGAAGCAGGAGACAGGGCTGCAGTTTGAACCTAGGAATGCTCGTCTGTGTCTGTCAGCTGCATAGGACCTGGCACCTGCAGAGGCGTATCCTGCAGACTGCCACTGTGATGTCCTTGACAGTCAAGTGAATGCTGCTGGTCAAGTGTCCTGCACTTGCTTTCCCTGCAGTGGTGGTGAGCCCAAGTGCCACTTCATCTGGTGACCGTGTAGTGATGGTGTGAACCACGTCACGAGCACCCAGCAGCGTTACTTTAACCATACAACATTATCTAGGGAGGAAAAGGTAAACTGGTTGGGAAAACACGGTGTCCTTCTGACAATAAAACTTTAGTGGCATTGAGTTCCATGAGGGTTAAAATCAGAGCACAAAGGACAGGAACCAATCGCTACTGAGCAGTGGTGAAGTAACAATGCCATAGACCTGACGACATTCCAGCTGAGTTCTATTCACACGGGGAATAGTGTCAGAGTTTCAATTAACAAATGTTGCCTATTGAATTAACTATTGTGATTTATTTCTAAAAATTAACTTTAATTAGCATACAAACTATTAGGTTTCATCATGGAGTTTTCAAACAGTTTGTGTCTGTTGGCCCTCCTCTTCTCTACTCCCACCCACTCCAGTTATATCACCGCTGTCCATTAACTTCCTTTCCCCTTTGGTATCACGTTTCCTCTATCAGTCTATTCCCTTCTTGTTTTCCCCTCTCTATCTCCATAGTCTGTACCTGCACTCTCTCCCACATGTATACATTAAAAACTTGCATTGACTTATGGGAGCAAACAGGCAATATTTCTCTTTCTGAGTTTCTGTCACCTTGCTTACCAGTTTCCAAATGCATTCATACACTCTAATTTCCCTTTTTATAATTCTATGAAACTCCACTGTGCATATAGCACAGTTCTATTACCCATTCATGTATTGATGGATATCTAGACTGTTTGTAGTCCCTTGCTACTGTGAGTAGTACAGCAGTAGCTACGAATGTGCGACAACTCTGTGGAAGGACACAAAGCCCCCTGAGTGTATGCCGAGGAATGCTATAGATGGATCACACTGATGCCCATAATGGCTATACAAGTTTATACTCCTCCCAGCAGGAATTAAGGGTTCCCCTTTCTGGCCATCCTCACAAGCATTTGTTATCATCTGTCTTCTGAGAGTTACAATTCTAGCTCCATGGTAAGATGGACTTATCAGTACACTTTTGTGTAACATTTCCATGGTGGCAGTGGACACCAAACACTTTCTAAAATACTTAACAGTTTCTGGAGGTTATTTGTGCATTCAAGATACTAACAGCCTTTCAGCAGTGCAGCTGGCAAAGATTATCCCCTGTTTTGTAGACTATCTGTTCACGTAGCTGGAAATCCTCTGCTGTGTAGAAGCCTGTTCATGTAATCCCGTTTGAGAATTTGGGAGAGTGTTTCTTCTGTCACTGAGTAGCGCGTGCACGTGTGTGTGTGTGTGTGTGTGTGTGTGTGTGTGTGTGTGTGTGTGTGTGTGTGTGATGGTAGTCTGTGATTCCATGTGAACTGATGTGTGAGCTGAGAGATACAACTCTAGCCCCGATATTCGGCAGGTGTGTGTCCAGTTTTGTCAGCACTGTTTATTGAATGTGCTGTCTTTTTCTTGATGTGCTTTTGGCATTTTGGTTGGAAGTTATGTGGCTACAGCTGTGTGAATTTATTTCAGGGTCCTCTCCATTGGTCTACATGTTCTTTCTGTGCCAGTACCAGGCTTTGCTATTATTGTTCTGCAATGTAATTTGAGGTTAGACATTGTGTTGTCTTGAGCATTATTGCTTTTTCTTAAGATTGTTTGGGCTGCCCACATTTAGTGTTTACATATGAATTTTAAGGTTGTTTTTCTAGTTACTTGAAATGGACAGGAAGTATTTTAGAAAGTGTTCAGTAATTACAGCAATGTAATTTTGATGAGCATTGCACTGAAGTTGTAAATTACTTTTGATAGTATAGCATTTTCACAGTTTTCTTCTAAATCCAGGGGAATGGAAGATCTATCATCCAATAGGTCTTCATTGTCTGTGAAGGGTTTTTTTTTTTTTTTTTTTTTTTGTAGTCTTATGAATATATTCAATTTTCTTTGCAAACATGGCTTTCTAGTATTACGTACATCAAACACAGCACTTACAATTTCAGATTGGCATACTATATAACAATAAACTGGATCTGCTCTTCTTTTTCAAAACTATTTGTACTTAGTTTTGCATCGATATCTGTATACAGTCTTGGTGCTATCATTTGGGAATGAATGTCTATATTCTAAGGTGAGAGTGCCTACAGCCCCAGAGATTGAGCTGAAACCATATCAGTTAACAGTGGAGTGTGTGTGTGTGTGTGTGTGTGTGTGTGTGTGTGTGTGTGTGTGTGTGTGTGTGTGTGAATTAGTGCCAATGTTACTACAATCTATAAAATTCAAGTGGTGACCATGGAGAAGCTGTGAATTTTCTGGGAATCTATCATCTTATAGATCTCAGCTCACACACTTTTATTCAGTGTCTTGTTTATCCAGTTCCCACAGTATCAAAGAAAGATAGCTTCTTTGAAGGAGCATTTCCAGAGTTGTACTCTTGTGAGTCTCTTCTGCCAAGAAGTAGAGGGAATTCCCTTGGAACACTTGATCAGTACATCTTTATATTCTGGCCTGCTGCCACCAGACAGCAAACCTTAGTGAAGACATATTTCTTATTCTCCTTAACACAGCCTGTGGCTCCCTGGGGCATCACTGCTGTCTAAAGCAGCAAGGTATCTATGGGGCTTAGGGCTGGCAAGCAGTGAGGTCAGTGTGTACTTGTTATTCTTCTTTCAAGATGATAATAACTCAAAAGTTTATTTGCCATTTACTCTCTTTAGAACTTTTGGATGCTAATTCCTCAAGCCATCTTGGAAAAACCTCATGTATTATATAAGCATCATTGAAATTCAAGTAGCTGTTTACTAGGTGAACAATAGAATAGCTTTTTCAGAGTTGAGTGCTAATTTTATGATAACTCAGCCACTTCACTGTGGAAATTACATAACCAAACCTATTGCCTTTAGAAACTAAGAGGTGATGGGAATCTGGGAGTAGTCTATGGGCCCTAAAGAATGTTTTTCTTTCTCTATAGAATGTTTTGGCAGATATTATGAACAAGCACTTTCTGTTAGAGCATTGTGTATAATAACCTGTATTTTTGAGATGTGACACATTAACAATGGCAAGGATTATGGGTAAGGTGGAATTAAAACACAGGAGACCAAAGATGTACAATGTGACCTTATATTCGAAGGATGGATAGCCCTAATTTAAAAATACAAATACTCCATTCATAGCTATGGTGGACCAACTCAAAACCCTGGATCTGGACTTAGGTGGTAGCTAAGTTGGTTAGCCCACTTGCTTCCCACTTAGAACAGGTGAGGGGCAGGGGCAGCTCTCCTGCCTGCAACAGCCAGGATGAGGCATGCTGGCTCTCCCAAGATCATGCTCATGCCATCAGGACCAGCTCTCCTGTACCCACACCATCACCTGGGAGTGCTTGAAGGCCCAGTCCTACAGAACCAAACTGTAGGATTTCTATGATACAGGGCAACAACAGGTTATTTGAGAGGAGTCCCAGTGAGGATCTAGTATTGATAGTGTAACAGAAGCCACAGGCCTTGAACCAGACCTTGAACTAGACTCATTACAATGAACATTTACAAATAAAGCTGTTTGGGCAAAAGGGTATATACTGTGTGACACACCGTGTCATAGTGCAACTTCCATGGTGAGATTTATTTTATTTTTATGTATTTTTAATTTTTGTTTTCTTTTGGGGTAGAGGACAGATATGAATGGATGAGGAGATGAGTGCGATTGGGTATATGATGTGAAATTCACAAAAAATTAAAAGCATACAAGTGTGTTAATTTAAAAACATACAAATATGTTGAAGAGACATGTTAAATTCCTTATAATAAGGTGCTGCATGTATATATGAAATACATGGTTTTCCTTTAAAAGAAAGTAACTAGATAGATAAAATGGGGGAAGTGTGAAGGCTGCTGAGTGTTATGGAGATGATATATAACTACATATATGAGATAGATAGATATTGATAGATAGATAGATAGATAGATATACAGAGTGTAGACATAAGGTTATTGTATAGTTTAAATGCCGATTGCTGTACTCTTTATGTCTGGTTTGTAAGCTTTGTTCGGAGAATTTATTGTCTAACTGTTGTGTAAACTCTGCTCTGCAATTGTGCCCCTGCTATGTCAATAAAGTAGCTTACAGCCAATCAATGAGCAGGGGAGGAGGAGCTAGGAGAGGTTCAAGGAAGATCAGGAGGAAGGAAATGGAGCTGAGGAAAGCTACCATGTGCAAGTATCGCTGGGATGTTTGCTAGGAGTAAGATAAAACAACATAGAGGGTTAAGAACAACCAAAACTGCTCAGATTGTGTTGTGTAGCTTTATAAACAAATATAAAAGAGTCTCAGTTATTTTTGTGATAACTAGGTTAAGAGAGAAACTAAGAGAAACTAACACAGTTATATAAAAAGAACTTTAACAACAAAGAGACATTAAGTTTTCCAAGACAAGATTTTTGGCCATGCTGAGTGATGAGCGGACATATTGGTGAGACATACAGGGTATAGCATTCCCCACATCCTTTGCTGTGAGAACGTGTTGTTTAGCCTCTGTGATGTACTATCAGCCATGCAGGTTCTGGGGAAACTCCATCAGGAGCCTCCATAGTGCTTCCTTAGAATGATGTCATTACTCTGATTATCCATCCCACAGCATTAATGTATGCTGCAGGCGTATGTTTTGCAGCAGAAAAGACTTGAGTTTGTGAAGATATTTTGATTATAATTCACCCAATTGATTCTGGATAGTTTATGTGTGAAGAGCTTTGCCTTCAATTTGAGTTTGAGCCCTCAAATGCCAGTCCTGCCCTTCAGAGGCCCCCTAATGCCTCTCAGTCACATTTATCAATCCTGTCTTTTGATACCTGAATAGGTGGTTGTTTGGAACATGGCAAGATCTTAGGAGTGTGCTCAAAACATCATCTACTATTTTAATGGTTTATTAAATTGCATGCATCTGAGCATTTAGAACTTCCCTTGAAAATTTAGTACATTTTATTTATTTATCTTTGTGTATACATGTTTGCATATGTATATGTTATTTGTGGGCATGCACATGCAACAAGAGATGTACAGCTTGCAGGAGTCAGTTATCCCCTTCCACCATATAGGTCCTAGTGATTGAACTCAGCTTTTTGAGTTTGGAGGCAAGTACCCTTACCCACTGAGCAATCTCACTGGCTTGAACCCTATGGCCATCATCTAGATATGCACTCCTTTAATGATGGATCGCCATAGTTACCATAAACCCCATGAAGCCTTGCTGGTCATGCCATAAGCTCCTCTCAGGTCAACTTGCCTGCAGAGGTTTCCTCCAATTATGGGAGACAACTGAAGGGCATTCTAGAAGGAAGCACTTGAAGAGTAATGACCTCCAGTCTGCATTCGTCTGTTGGTATGAGCCCAGGTAGGCTGTAGACACCTTTGCTGGCAGTGTTGGGAAGTCCAGAGAAAGGATTCTGGGGGATGCAAATACAACCAAGACTCAGAGTTGAAATGCTATCTCTTGTGCTTATCAGGTAGGTGGGAGGTTCCTTAAAGGCTTCAATGATGCCTGCCTGTGAGTATTTATTCCATACGCTCCTTTGATCAGATGCTAGGCGACCTCTCACATTTGTGTTCATTCTTGTGACATCATGACATGATGCTATCATCTGTAAATCCTACGCAGGAGAACCACACAGTTTAGCTTTAAAAATTACAAAAAAGTCACAGTGTTTTAAGTGAGTTTCAGTGTGTTCTTGGCCTATGTTATAGATATCCATGTTAAAGACTTCCCTGCTGTGACTCAGTATTGCTTGATGAATCACCCATAAACCTTGAAACCCCCATTCTTCCCATGGCAGTAAAGAAGCAATAGCTTAGTGTTTTAGCTCTTCTGCAGAACAAGGTCAAGGAGCACAGCCTGCTCCTGTGAGGGGTTAGAACCTTCTGGGCCCTCGTTGACATAGCAGCCTGCACAAGTACTAAACCTTGGTGCACTTCCTTGTTCTTAGAATTGCAACTAAGCGTCACCGTTAACATAAGACTTAGAGTTACCCAGATCACATCAGTGCATGTGCCTGTGAGAGTGTATCCTGATTAATAACTGAGGGGAAAGATCTGCCTTTGATATGGTTGGCCCATCCCATAGAATAATACAAGAGGGAAAGAAGAAAGCCAATAGAGAGTTAACCTTCTTCCTGCCCTGTCATGCCTCCCTCTCTGAGATGGTGAGCCAAAATACTTGTTTCCTCCTGTAAATGCTCAACAATTTGGAAGGTAACAGAATAGCTTTCTGACGTTGAGCAATACTTCAACTGTTACCGCCCATAAGCTCTGGCAGTAGAAGTTAGCTTGCTGAAAAGAGACCTGCGTAGTTCTTCTGTCACTGTGCTGAACATGACACTCTTGAGAAGTGTCAACATAACTCAGTGTTAGTGGTCATAGCTGATGTGGCCATTGGAAAACTTTGAAATCTGGACAAAATACAATTCTAGTTTTCTTTATTGTGCAAATTAGAAAACCTCTGCATTACCTATGTGAAGCAAAGAATGCAATAAACTGAAGACCAAATCGAGAGGAAAAAAAGATTATCAGAGTATCCTTCTAGCAATTTGAAATGTATGGAATGATTTCATGTTTATAATCTAATGCTCTCCCCGTGAAGGCATGCCGTGATTAGGAGACAGCGAATCAAATGTACGCATTAAAATTGAAAGTGAGTGTATATACTTCTAGACTTCTTGGGCAGAATCCGAATTGATTTAGATACCCAGCAGTGTCTTGGAGTTTCACTCTGTGCAGGACATTTCACTTGAATGTCTGAGGCAAAGCTTTCTTCAATCGCAAAAACTTTTTATAACCTGGATGCTGTTTGGATAATCATTACAAAGTGAATTTGTTCTTTTAGTCTTTCCTCCAATGTCTAGCACCTGAGTAAAAAAATATTGCCACCTGGTTTGCCACAGGTATGGAAAGTCTGCACAGGCTTTATCAGGGACTCCTTTGTATGTTTGGATGGTACACAAGATGCCAGAGTCCATGAAGGGAGAGGTGAGAGCAGGGAATGCCTTGTGTAACAAGCATTTCGCAGCAGCCTTTGTGACACCCCGATGGTTAGCAGACAAGCCTAGCCATTTAGATCACAAAGACTGATTTTTATGGTAGATCTCTGATTTTGTTATTGGTTTGGTATTTCATTCTCAGTCTGCATTCTCTTTGAAATTAATCGAGCCTCTTAAAAATGGCTGTCTATAAATTTTCTCCCCCACATATGTCCTGAAACAGTTTCATTTCTTCATTTAAAGCATTATAGCCATTTCTAAATGCTCTATTTTGTATTTAATTTCACCGTCTCATATAAAATACATGTTCTTCACATAATTATGTAAAAATGGGTTTGCAAATGCCCTGGAGATCCATGCGATGGGCACATTATAGGAATCTAAGTAATAATAATCTCCTGTTTACATGAGGCTTGGTTTTCATGCCAGTTCTTTTTAATTTTTTACATTTTAATATATCCAGAACACAGCTTTGCCCAAATATGCTAGTTTATTCTGGTCCATGGAATGGCCCAAAATTTGAGCCATTATAGACGAGTCTGCCTGGCAGGATGCACAGCTATGTTTGATAGTTTAGAGGCTAACATAATAGAGCAGAGATGGAAACCATTGTCCTATTTGCTGTGACCAAAGTCACGTGAAGATTGGTGCTGTTATTGGAACACAGGAGGCAGAGGGTGAAGCAGAAGAAGGAAAGTATTGTCTTAGACAAGGGGGCAGAGAAGGAGCATCGATACAGAAACACATAAGAGGTAAAGTATCACGAGGAATCATCATCACAGAGAGGGTTTTGTGAGATCTGGCCCCTGCTCTACCAGCAGCAACTAGACCCTTTGTGGAAGTACAAGTTCCTGCCTGGAACTGGAATTTGTGGTGGTGGAGCCCAGAATCCAGCTTAGCAATCTGACCAGGGCAAACCAAGGCACAGGAGTTAATGTTCCTGGAAGGGTCCCAAGCTTGTTCACCCTATCAGGAGATAGGATATTCTGGGCCCTGCGCTCTGGTGAAGAATAGGGAAGAGTTGGGGACTAGAAGGGAGACAGGGACAGGGCCTATGAGAAAGTGAATGGGGGCGGGGCTTTCTCTCTGGAGCTGATGTTCTGAACTTACCTTCCCAAGGATGTTAAGACCAGGTGACACCACAGAGTTATGATCAGGATGAAAGAACCCTGTGGGAAGGCCAGAGGGTGGCCTCTTTACAGTGGCTGTGGGTGGCCCTTTCACCAAGCCCCATGGACTGTCC
Organism: Acomys russatus; assembly: GCF_903995435.1. Lineage (NCBI taxonomy): Eukaryota > Metazoa > Chordata > Mammalia > Rodentia > Muridae > Acomys > Acomys russatus. Next base: position 50,987,200 of record NC_067139.1, on the reverse strand, counting down.
CACCCCACTATGGCTGCCCAATTTCAAAGGCAGGGCACTAACAACAGTTAGGCTAGACTTCTAAGCAGCCACAACCATGGAGAGAAAAGGCTTGCAACTCTGGGCATTGAGCCTATCGCTAGAGAAGTGGAATTCATGAAGCCATGGCTAGAGGGCTAGAGAACAGATGATGGGTGCAGGACAAACACCCAAGGGGGCATTATAATATTGAGGGGAACATGGGAGAGTCTATGTAAATTAAATTATGGTAAAAAAAAATTACATGATTATCTATGTAATAAAGTGTCCAGAGTCTATGGGGTCAGTCATCTCACTGTCCCTTCCTGTGCACACGGTACTGGCCTCTCTCTGGTACAGTCTTATGCAGTACCTAGCCTTGATCTGGTCCTAGAGGGCTTTTCTCTAATAATGTAAAAGAAAGAACAGAATTTAGTGAGCAAGAAGACAGTGCCAACTCTACCCCAAAAGACAGATGCATAGGTGGTGCTACTCTTTAGAGCACACGTTCAGCAGTACATCCAGGTAAATGCTCATCCATCAGCCTTACAAGGATGAGGCAAGGACGACAGAGTGCTTGTCATGTGCTCCTCTGATAACAGCATCTGGGATCTGTGTTGTTGGTAATATGGTAATTTGCCCTTCCCAGATGGGAGCCATGGGGGATTTCCCACAAAGCTTCCTACTGTTCATCTAGACACAAACAACTTTCTCAGACTCTCCCATAGTTCCCTGATCTGAAAGGAACCCTTGCTTTTCCAGTAGTCTAAACAATGGGTATGGATGTGTTCTAACAAATATTTCCATTTAACATTAACCAAGTAGATTCCCAACCTTGTCCGGCTAGAGTATGGATCCCTGAGACTTTAAGCAGGGTTTTGACTTTCTCAAGAATTCTTTTTGAGACTTTCCCTTCCTAAAACTCATTGTTTTCTTGGCTATTACCCAGTGCTAAACATTTAAACCTTTGTCCCCTCCGGTCCTGGCAGGGCTTGGCTTTGTGTATACTTCTGTCTCAGCCTTGTCCTTCTCTTCCAAGCCTCATCCCTGGACCAGTCAGAAGCACTCCTCAATAGCACCATTGCCCATGGATCTGTGCGAATGTCCTTGACACCATTCCTTTGCCTGTTGTCTCCTCTTCCCCTGGAGATTCATTAGAAAGACTCCAACCAACCCTCCAATCCTTTAAATGTCCTATGTGACTGACTTGTATTGTGTTAAAGATAACACAGCTACACTGTAAAAACAGTTTTTTTTGCCTTGAAAACAGTTTAGAGAAAAACCATATCTCATAATAAATGCCAATTATGAAAAAACATGTATATTGTATCAGACTCTGCATGGTAGCAAAGTCACAGATCCTTTTGATTACTTAAAATCCAGTGGACTCCCTGGGCATGCGGCATCTCAGAGCACTAACAGGCAGAAAGCCTGAGCTGGGTTCGGGGCCTCCAGATGCCCATGCAAAGAAGAGTTTATGATCTGGGGTTCATGAGGTTTGCGTGTGAAGTGGTGTTATGCACCTCTTTCGTTTTAATAAGCTAAAACGAGTAATTCACTCTTAAGAAGATTTGATAAAAATCTTGGACGTTTGCCAGCAGGCACTGTGGGAGGAGGAACTGCATATTCAAAGGGGGATGAAGGTGGGAAAGAAAGGAAAATCCAGAGGCAGGGGCCCAGAAAAGCAATCCACACCTGCTTTAATTTCTATAATGCATTGAAACATCTTGGCTGGAGTTGCTTTAAGTGCCTAACTTTGAAATGTCAACAATGCAAGTCTTGCTGAAAGGCCAGTCTGAATCCTGATGCTTTTAAGAAAGAGCCGGAGAATATGTTCCTCGTTCCTCGCATTGTATTCACCTCAGGCGACAGATCCCATGAACTTGAAGCTTGGTTCTGGATGTCAAAACACCTACCTGCAGTGGTGGTCGTTGCCATAGCAATAACTGGGTGATAGATAGCTAGATGATAGATAGGTGCTGAATAGATAGTAGATAAATGATCACATGTGTCAGAAGAGGCCTTTGTGCCTAGGAAATTACAGATTTTTTTTTTTCAAAAACAATTCTACTGTCAAAACCAAAAATAGAACTCTCTGCTTTCCTCCCACCCTGTGTGCATTCCTGTGTTCTTCCAAAGATTTCTTCCCTTCACAGTTATGCTGTGTTCCATCGTTCCTTCCTGACTTCCCAAAGGATGCGATCCTACTGTGGGAAGCCAGCATCTAGCAGATGGCCACTGAGGTTTTGTTATTTTACACAAATGGATGACTTATTCATTTTTGTTTTTCTTTTGTTGCACCCTAGGGTTTTTAAAAAATATTTTTTTTCTATTTTTTCTTCTTGTATTTCTTTACTGTTGTTCCTCTGGGCCCCAGCACAGCACCACATTCAGCTTGCACGATACTGGAGATGGAACCCCAGGCTTTTATTCAGGCCAGGCAAGTGTTCTACCAACACAGGCACACCAGCAGCCCCTAGGATGGCTTTGTTTGAATCATCATGCATTGAGGCGATGAGATGGATCCCAGTATTCCATATTACCAGTTCCTTAAGCTGGATGTCTCTAGAGAATAGTAGCAACATTTGTCTACTGAGGAAAATGCCAGAGAGAGCCTTGGCCCACTGACAGTAGTAGGCAGCCTTGTAAGCAGCAGATAACAATAGTGGAAATGTGTGGGCACAGAACCAACTGAAGATGCCCTTGCTTTCTCTGGACTTATGAGAGCAGTTTGTAGGGTGGTTGTTTGCTGGTTTTTTTGGGGAACTATATTCCTAAAAGGGAACTTGAGACTCTTAGAATTCAATGAAAATTAATATTTGTCATTCACCCCCCACCCTACATTTAAAATCATATTTCAAGTTTTAACAAATCATTACTTTATCATCTCCATGAGAGGGCTGACAGGAAACCCTGGCTGACAATGTAAGTACTGACAGTGACAGTAGTGTTATCTTATGGAGGTGGAGAGATCATTAGTACTCCCTATTCTGCTTCAGTGTTATCAGGAAAGTGAGGGAACAAAAGAAAAAATGGTTCGGTCCATAAAACCAGGATTTTGAAAAAGCAAATGAGGGAGAGAGGAAGGGCAACGTGTGAGTCTCAGCAAATCTATGGTTAATCGCAGAATTAGAAGAGCAAAATTGTGGTCCACAGACTCTAAGCCTGAACACAAATCTGTGTTCTTGATTGTGTGGAGGTCCCAAGCAAAGTTGCTGATGTAATGTTAGATTTTCATTATGGTACTCACCAGGGGCAGGCTTTGTCATTTCCCTGAGCCTGACCTGAGGGATGCTCAGCCATTTCCATGGCTTTATCAGTGTCACCCATGCATACTCATTCAAGCTTTCATCTGCTCCACACAACTTTATATGTAGATTCAAGACCATTGGTCTAACATTTGTCTCCAGCTCACACTTGCAAGAGCCTGTGCCCTCCTAGCGGTCCATTGTGTTGAGACTTACCTTCCTGACTCTGTGTAATAGTGTTTACGTCAGTTTAAAGGATTGGCCTGCACAACTCACTCGCCACAGCAGCAGAGGGGAATGAAGGTTAAAGGTGAATACAGAAGACTTTAGCCGTGTAAGCAATCTGACCCCTACTTGCTTTGCTAGTCATTTTTCCCACCCTCTTAGACTTCTGTTCCTTCCATTTACCCAAGCTATTCCCTCCGTAATTTTTCTAGGTTTTTTTTTTTTTCTGTTACTATGGTGAAATATCTTCACAGAAAACAACAAAAAGAAACTTACTTGTCTTGTTGCTACAGGTTCCAGAAAATCATAGCAGAGGAGTAACTGTGGCGGGAGACAGAAGCAGCTACTCATGTGTGCAGCTCAGAGCAGGGAGAAGTATAGAAACTGATACAGGCATGCATGCGTGTTGGCTTTCCTCTCCTTCCCTAGAGCTCTGGGGCCTGTACCTAGCGAAAGACACTGCTTACACTGAGCTAGATATCAACTGTAATCAACACTACCCCACACAGACTTGCCCAGCAGACAGTCTGGTCTAGATAATTCTTAATGATTCTCATTCCAGGTGATTCTAGGCAGTGTCAAGTTGATGGTTCAAAAATCAACCCTCGCAATAATCCATGATTTTTCTCACATCTAGAATCCTTCATTCCTAAGATAAAATGCCATCAGCAACCTGAACCTTTACGTCAACTCTTCCGTGAAATTCCCCAGTGTCTGAGGACACATTGCTTGTCTGCTATGTTGTTGGCCCTCTCGCTGGCTATCATTTTGTCAACACATGCATGTTGTACAGATCTGTAAGGATTCACATGTATGCCCTTATCCCTAGTTAGAAGAAGAGCCTGAAGTATAGAGACAAGCATGCTGCCTTTACACTGTTCAAGATGACGCAGATTTGAGTCTAGAAAGATTTATTGGTTTGGCATTTTGGCCGGTTAAGGTGTTATATATAATGATTTTAGCTTCTCAAGGGCAGTCAAATTGGTGCTAATTAAAATATAGTATTAATTCCTTCATAAATTGAATCATAAACTTGAAAAGCATTTCCTGCTCAGGTTAATTGGTAAGTGCTTGGGGTTTTCTTACCCGTGGGCACAATGTACATACCCTTTGAGCACCTCCACATGCTGGATTATTTCTTTCTTTTTTTTTTTTTTTTATAATTTATTTACCTTTATGTGCGTTATTGTGAAGATGTCAGATCCCTTGGGATTGGAGTTACAGACAGGTGTGAGCTGCCATGTGGGTGCTGGGAATTGAACCCAGGTCCTTTGGAAGAGCAGACAAGTGCTTTTAACCACTGAGCCATCTCTCCAGCCCCACTGGATTATTTTTATTTGCCTATTTCTTCACAGTTTTTGCCATCATATTTTCAATTTGCATCTGGAAATATGAGAGGGAGAGATGGCCAAGGTATCTTGGTAAGAGGTTTAGCTAGTTGTATGTGTGAGGAAATGAAGGCCAGAACAGGAGCTGCCTTGCCTGCGGGCTCCTCTTAGACGAAGCAGAGGTCAGTTTTAGGCCCCAAGTGGCTTCTGTGTGCTATCCCACAGCCATGGCCAGTCAGCTTGCTGTCCTGAGTTGGGTGCCACCTGATTTCCAGGGAGCCCTCTATAGGATTACCTAGTCATAGGGAGCAACTTGTGGCTCCCCATGACCTAGATAGAGATGATCTCTGTAGGACAAGCTGATGGACTGACAAAACGAATCCACGCATCCAGTCACAGTAACCCTTATTCTTAACATAAGTATTTAATGCCACTCAAACACCATAGATGTAAACAACCCAAGATAAAATATGAAAGAATCAAATAATTAGAAAACAATGAATTTTGAAAATCCGTGGTTATCCAAAAACTAACTGGATTGTAAGTTTAGAATAAGTAACTTTTCTGGGTGATGTGGGTCTGAAGAGCTCGGCCTCTCCGTCTTATGTCCAGGACAGGTCACATTCAGCACAGGCTATGGAGCTAAGAAAACCCTTCTCTCATGGTTTCTGTGGGTGGGAGTGGTTGAACCCTGTTTCCCACTGAAATGTCAGGAGTCTGTCTCAGAGAGACCTGAGGTGTCCCCAGCTTCTCGGAAGGTTCCATCAGCTGCTGTGAGGACACAATGAACTTCAGAATTAATAGTGTACTCAGAACTCCTTCTCCTGATATGCCATCTAATAAAGGCAAGCAGAAAACTGCACTTTCTGTCCATAATTAGTCATGTGGTTTCCAGACATCTGCCAAAACAAGCATAAAGGCAATTAAGCAACAACAAAAACCGTCATTAAAATGTCCCCCATCCTGAGTTTTATACTTGTGTGTTGCTCTCTTTAGACTCTCTTTTCTTCTTTTCAGCCATTGGTAAGTTTTCCTGGGGCGGCTCTCACACTGACAGCAGGCGATGCCAGCTTGCATTATTCAGTAAGGAGCAGATAGATCTCAGGAGTGCCTGTCTATGCAGAGAAAAAAACCCGGAGCATGTACCCTAAGAGGATGGAGCACAGGAACCCCTGAGGTTCATTCAGTCAGGGATTTTCTCAGATGTTTCTCCATGCCAGCTGGAAAAGGTCTGTGTCTTTGACCTCCTGCAGCTACCGAGTATTCTTACTACACTGGGGTTTGTTCTTGAGATTTCGTTTTGTTTTTTGTCTTTTCCAGGAGTGTTGTAAGTTAATCAGATATGTAGTAAAACCAAAAACGAAGAGAGCCAGGGAGTCATTTGATAACTAGAGTGGGATATCCATCAAGAAAGGGGCAATAGGAAGCCAGGAAGGGGTACAGGAAGCAGTGACGAGATGCACCTGTGTTTCCAGCTCTTTATTTCTGCTTCTCTTATTCATTCTCTGTAAGAGCCATGTACAGTTGGTGTTACTTTTTCACATTTATATTTGAAAAGATGTTCAGCCAAGTGTGAAGGCTTTGTGGCAATCTGATAGTTGATAATTGGATCTGAGATTTGGATTCCAGTCTGTCTCATCTCAGTTGTCAAAGCACACCGCCCATCGCAAGTTAGCCACAGCCAGAGGGAGGGGAGCTTGGAAGGACTGTCTGCAATCTCATTTGTAGGATGCTGGCCTCTCCCACTTGTGTTCTGTACCCAGGTATGCTGGGACCTAAGGATTGTGACTTCCCATTCTGAGAATTTAATCTGTCTCATATTCTGTGAAGGTCTTGGAGCCCCATCTTTGACTATGAGATGCTTTCCTTCAGTGCTACCTAAAATGTCTTGACCAAATGCATTCTAGGCCTTTACTGATATGCTCAATCTGCTAAAGTAAATGCGGAAGCATGCTGACTTCTAGAAACTTGGAAATGTTTTCCTGGGAAAGAAGAGGCTCCCTGGAGAGGTCCCTTCCCAGCCAGTGAGAAGCCTCACTTTGAAGAACCCACACTGTGCACCAGAGTGACATCTGCATGGGCGCCTGTGTTCTCTGGTTTAGAACAGGGCAGGAGGACAGGGAAAACAGAGGAAATATTAGTCAGCAACAGTGTGGAAAATTAAAAACTAAACACTGCTTGCGTTATGTTGAAATATGCAACCTATTGCACCATATTAAATTGAATCCGAAATAAGAGTGCGGTTGACAGAACAATTTGATGCTTGATAGTGTAGCTACAGCTATCATTCTGTAAAAGAACAGAAAGCAGCAACCTCCCGGTGGAAATCAGACTTCCATTGGTCTTTAATTAAAAACTCCTTCTACTATGTGTAGGGTTTAAAAAAAAAAAATCCGCGTACATGCCTGTTGTATGGATGCCGTTACTTAGGGAGACAAGAAGGCGGCACAGAATCTCCCGGCCCTGGAGATAACAGAGTGAGGAGCTGCCGGGTGGAAAGCTGAGCCCAGGTCATCTGGAAGAACAGCTCTTAACTGCTGTGCCATCTCTCCACCCCTAACTTTTATGTTTTACAACGTGTTTCCATATGCCAAATGACACAGTTTACTTCTGCACATGGAGGCGAGGATAGTGTAAAATTCCTGTCAGTTGAACTATTTTTTTCTTTTATAAATGAAACATGTGGTAAAGTACTTTAGATGTTGGTAAGGTGTCTTGGCAGAAACAGAGAGTGTTGGTGGGATTAGCATGGGACAAGGACTAGCAAAGAAGAAGTGACATAGGAGCTGGGGGTGGTCCTGGGAGAGGGGAGTGGGCATACAAGAGGGACTGAATTTAACTCTCAGATCCCTAATTATCACAGCTAACAGCATCTTCTTTGGCTATTAAATGGGCTTGAGGGAAGCCTGGCTGAAAACCTCACCACACTGTCCTGTCATTGTGAGCTATTTGTCATTACAATGATTGGAGCCTAAAGTTTGATCATGACTTGTGGTTGATAAAAAGTTTCCGTTGTTCAATCTAATAATTAAATATTTATTAAGAATCTTCTGGGTTTGGCCCTTGCTGGGAGAATTACACAGTTGCTCTGGTTTCCTTCCTTCTCAGGGTAAGAACAAACTGTGCAAATATTGTGCAGTAAATGAAGGGAAATAGGACATTTGTGCTTTCACTGCAAGCCTCCCCATTTCTTTGGAGGCAATGTCTCCCTGTGTTCCCCGGGCAGGCCTTGTACACATGATGGTTCTTCTGCCTCGGACTGCAACAGTGAACAGCCACTCCTGCATAATGACACCTTCTCACAGACTACTGGCTCCCTGGGGATCTGAGAGTTAAACTCTCTCCCTCTTGCATGTCCAGTCCCCTCTAGCAGATCCACCCCCACCTCCTATGTTTCTTCTTCATTCATCTTTGCTAGTCTTTGTCCCATGCTGATCCCACCCTCTATTTCTGCCAAGACACCTTAACAACATCTAAAGTACTTTACCACACGTTTCATTTATAAAAGGAGAATTCATTCAACTGATAGGAATTTTCCACTATCGTTGCCTCAGCTGATGTGGAAATTGATAAATCACATGGCAATTTTCCTTTTTGTATACCTGAGAGATATTTGTAAAGATGAAGTTATTTCTTTAGAGCAAGCAGCACTCTACTAATAGTGTCAATAACTCTTGATCTCTGAAGATGGGTTATTTGGCACTTTCCAGGTCACCTAGAGAGATGAATTCTGTGGAGCTGCCCAACCCCTGAAGGAGGGAGATGAGCTTTGAACTTCTGAAGATTATCAGGTCATCTCAGTATATTAAATATACTAGCCCATGGCTGATGGACAAGGGACCACCATGCCCAAATTGGATTTATGGGACTATCTTGTTTGAATGGAGCTTTGCTCATATTATGGACTCTGTAGCTGCATTAGGAAAGCCTTTTGGTTTTCTAAGCCCGATGAGAGTAGCTATGGGTTTGTGTCTTTTTTAGGATGTCTTTCAAAGTATAGTCTCAGAGCAAGTTTCATGAGCTTAGCATTGTTGCTTTCTTTTTGGGAGGAGGACCTGGTTCAGGCACATGGTATTAGGTAGCATTACTGGCCTCTCCTTCTATACAGTTGCAGTCTCTTGTTTCAGTAGAGATGCTGCCAGGCATTGCATTGCTTCAGGTCAGCAGGAGTGGTCCCCAGTGTTGGACCTGCACCTGAAACTACAATGCATTACGTGCTCTGATGAACACCATCGGGTTGTGGGTCTGTGGGTCATTCTGTGGAGGGGGCATTTCAACCTCCTTGCTGTTTGCTATAGAATGCATTACTCTGAGCAGCGTAGTTCCCACCATTATCAGAGCACATTTATGCGCACTGTATTATGTGGTGAGTTCTGTCATCATCCTCATGTTAGCGAAGGCAAACTTACTGTGGCCCAGAGAGAGGTCGGTCACTGCCATCACAATCCTTTCAACCCCTCTGCAGCCTCACCATCCCCACCTCTTACTCCTTTTATTCTGCACAAATGCTCTCTGCCTGCTAATGAAGAATGCATCTTAATACCTTGCAGCCTTTTCTAGATAACTTGGAATTTGTTTTTGATGTTGTTCCTTCTTTAAAAAAAACAAAAACAAAAAACCACGTACTTTTGATAGTCGTAAAGCCAAGCTGTGTCCTGTTCCATAGAGTAGGGTGCTGTGAAGTGGGTCTCTTGTCCCTGTGGCTGTTTGTGTATGAGATCTGGGTTTCTCTTTGCCTCAGTGTCAGCTCGTATTGTTTATGCTTTGGGAAAGTTCTGCAGCACCAACCAAGGAAGAGTACTAATACAGATGCAATAAATTAATCTACAAGACTTTTGCACAGGCAAGAAGACTCAGGCAAACCATCTATTTTTGTTGGGGTCAGCTGTCCTGTATCCAGGCATTAGGGCCTAATGGCTTCCCTCCTGCTTGTCACGCTCAGGGCTTCTTGATCTAGTTTGCCTGTTCATGCTGCCTGGGTCTTACTTTAGCCTCCCCCAAGAATGACGTTATTTTTCCATTACATTATGCCTATTATTTGCTTAATGGACCAAATTGAGGAAGCGGAATAACTTTTAGGACCGAACCCTCTGAATCCTGAAAAAACATTGTTACTGTGAAGAACTCTAGAAACCTGGTGGGAGGTGACCAGTCATGGGGGACAGAACCACTTTCTAAGTGGAGTGCAGAGTGGACTGAGGGGCTCAGCTGGCTTGTTGTAGGTCTTCCGATTTCAGACATGTGCCAGGGAGCAAGTGTCTGCTGCGCTGAGGAACAGAAGCAAGCACACCTTCTGTCTCTTCAGAAAACAGCACGGTTGCATTCAGTTGATATTTAGGGTTTGAAAGAAACCCCAGAGCTAAGTAGAGCCGTAATTTTGGGGCATATATGTCTCTCCTTTCCCCTGCAGGAAGCTGAGTGGGGACCATGATGCTCAGGCCTGGCCTGGCCAGCAGAGGGCTTCCGTCTCTGACAAATGCAGCTACAGCAGCACAAGCAGGGAGAGGGGGCTTTTCCCCCTTCTGTTTTCATCACAAATTCCCCTCAAGCTTGGTTTTGTCAAGCCACAGGAAGGCTTGTCTTCCCCTGCATTTTGCTCTGTAGGGTAGAATTCCCCTTTTATTAGTAGAAAGTTATAGAAAGAATTGTGAGCATGTTATAAGCTTATTTGGTTAGGTAAAGGCTATGCTTAGGGTAATTGATATTTTGCAGAAATTTGCAAATCAAATCGCTTCATAAGAATCTGTACCCTGATGGCCCTCATTGAAAAAAAAATCATCCACTGTTTTTGTGCATGTACTAGGAAGTCCTAGCACCATAATGCTGTCTGAGTTTGCCTCTAGGAACTATTTGTGAACCTTATTTTCAGTGCCAGGCTTCCAAAGAGAACACCTTCTATTAAACCTGAACTCCCTATTTTTATATTTTAACCATTTTAGCCTTCAGAAAACTTGAGGTTGGAAGGGGCTAGGAATCACTTTCTGTGACCATGTATCAGAGCCAGAGGACACGAGACATACATCAACTGTGCTGCTGCTCCTGCTTGCCCTTCCTAGACACAAGCCTATGTGGAACTGGCAGTGAGCACCAGCTGACTTCACGGCTCCTTTGGTGTGAGTGGGGTTGGGATCTGGTGGAGATTGTACTAGCATCATCTCCTGCAGCCTCCTTCTCTGGAGTATTCTAGAGTTCCTGTCTTCTCTTCCAGATCTGCCTCCATGAATTTTGCTGAATCAGTTTGTCTGGGTACCCTGCTGGCATGGATGATACGTGTTAGGGCTCCTCCTTAGTTCAATAACATAGGTGGTACCCAAACATCCTTTGTAGGCTAAGACAGGCCAGCAGTGCTGGCAAAAATGATGCTATGAGGAGGAGGACTGCACAGACAGTGCTGGAGATAGCTAGCAATCCCAGAGGGGCATCTGTTCCCCTGTAGCCTCTGAAGTTTGGAGGGAATGCTGGTCAGGATTGCCTCTAGGAATGACACAGGATGTCATGCCAGCACATGTGCTTGTTTTGGCCATGCCCCTTTTAGTAGTGAAGGTGCTTTGTCAGGCATGGTAATGTTTTGGGCAACTATGAGGATGTAAAAACCATCCTGAGTACTCAAACTCTGGAGTAGAATGGCCATGCCTGGCCTGAGCAACGGACTGCCACTATCTTTAAAGGTGCAGACAGGGGCAGCAGGACATTTTGAGAAGAGATAGTGGCTTACCCTGCTTCAATTTAAGGGACAATAAGAGCTGCCAGGCTGGGGGAACAGAGTTAAGAAACCAAATACGAGGTCAAAGAGCACAGATGTAGCTGATGGGCAGCTCAGGCTTCATGTGGGTCCCCTAGTAAGGGAAACTGGGGCTGTCTCTGACATGGGCTTGCTTGCCTGCTTTCTGATCACTCCCCCAAGGCAGGGCTGCCTTGCTAGGCCACAGGGAAAGAGAACATGCTCAGGCCTGATGTAACTTGATGAGGTAGGGTAGGCAACCAAGGGTACTCTTCTTTTTTGAGGAATAGTGGAGGGGGAGGGGAAGAGGGAGTGAGGGTAGAGCTGGGAGGAGAGGAGGAAGGGGGCTCTGATTGGGATGTAAAGTGAATAAATAAATTAATTAATTTTAAAAAGATAAGCTAGACAAAGCTGTAAAGTTCAGGATTTTTGTTGTAGTAAACACATTTTTCACTTAAAAAAAAGAAAAGAAGAAACCAGGAGCCAGTCTTTCATGACTGTGAGGATCATGCACTCTGAGCCAGACTGGGCTTCTGAATTCCAGCACAACCCCATGGTCACTCAGTGGCCTTCATCAACTTATTCTATCTCAGTCTGTCACATGTGGTGTGAGATGAGATTGGGACCTGTCTCACACTGTTGTAGGATGTCAATGAACTAGGACATAGAACACGTTCATAGGTTCCTCCCATGAAGAACGGCTCATCATAGCCATTCTGTTTCTGTGACAAATATCTTGTCCTGTTACTTGGATTAGATTTGTCTCTCTAAGCTGAGTCTCAACCCCCTCAGTGACAATCCTCCAGAAAATAATAATATGATCTTATAATCCTTTTATGAAGATGATAACTGTGAAGGAATTTGTCCATGAAAGCTTGGGAAAAGACCTGTATTGTAATCCCACACCCAGTGTGTACATTTTAGCTTTGTAGTATATAAAACAGCTGAATATGGAAAGACACATGTGCCTAGTTGGCCTTGCAGATTGTGCAAGTCAGGAAACCTACTGGGAAAGCTTGCTTACATAAGAAAGAGGCCCTGGCTTCTTTAAGTCCTTTTTGTATTGTCTTAGGTTGCTTTTACTTTATTTTTCTTTTGCACTGACCTTTAGCAGTTTAGTTTTTAGTTGTGCACACATTCCAAAGCCAAGTAGACATGTATCCATTATAGGGACTTGGAGAAGTCAGAAAGGAAGAGATTGTGTTAGCTCAGTAAGCAGTAAGATTAAAGAGGCCTGGAGTGGGAGTCAAGGGAGAGAGGCAGCTAATTACTACAGAGAAGTGATGTTAAAATGTGGAAGATGAGGTGGGAGTTGGGTTAGCCCTGGAGGATTTGTGTTTTGATTTGTTTCTTACAATCACTTGTACAGTATCAGCAGGTGGCTTGCATTGCTAACCAATCCCCCTCATTTGTCTGGTGATGCTTTGTGATTTCCACACCTCGGTGTGTATGTTTGCTAACACTCTGCTTGGTCTGATTAAGTACAGGAAAGTCAAGGGTCACTTCTCCCATCATCTGTTACTGACCTTGGTTCATGCTTGTCTTTTTCTGAAGTTCCTAAGAAGAAGCAGAACAGGGATGATATTGGACGGATGTTGAACAGACCAACGATGTCTGTAGACATGGTTATACACTGTAAATGACCAAGAAAGTCACACTCAATGATGAGTATACATTCCCAAAATATACTCTGTGTGTGACTGTGCTCTGTTAGTGTCACTCAAGTGGGCATTAGATATATTAATTTGTCCATCTTGTAAATTTTGACTAATCAAACCACCGTACTCCAGACTCACAATGCATATTCCTTCTTCCACATTTCTCATCCTATGTGTTCTCCTTTCTAGATACCCATGTTCAAAACCACATGCTTCGATGTGTATCAACTTATTCTCTATAGATGTTTAAAACTTAAAGTAGGTATTTATACTTAAACAATTTCATATTGGCTTGTGGATTCCTACATTATTGTAAAAATTAGAAGAGCTTGCTACCGAGGATCCTCTACTGGCCATGGCAGGCCAAACATTCTTGGTCATGGCCGTATTGGGCTGGGCATAACTTTCTAGTTAGCTACTTTCACCATAACTTTCATTTGGCTTTTCTTCCCTCCATGATGCTCTCTCTTGAGGGTTTTTCTGTGTCATTGCAGAGAACCCACACCAGCTCTCAGGCTCCCCATGTCTCCTCTCTCTCTTCAAGCCTCCTTGTTAGAGAAGGTGTTTATCTTCCCCCTTGCTACTTACAAATAGTTGCATTGAAAATGTGTGTTTGTATCTCAACTGTCCAGTTTCCAAGGGCAGAGTTGTCTTTTTCAGCTTTGTCAAGGTACTGTCATGTGTGGCCCAGTTTCCACATCCTTGTACCCTTCTGCATATTTGCCAGTATGGGGAATGAGCTGGTTGAAGGATAGTGAAGCCTAGGAGTGAGTTATTACCCCATCGCTGGCCTTTATGAGCTCCTCTGCAGTCGTGTAATTAAGGAGGCATTCACAGCTTGCTTTATGGCGCTATCAAAGTTCCCAAAATGAATAAAATAGCTTCATCATTAATAATTTGGATTCGTCATCTTTGACCCAAAGGCATCCCACACTAGAGACAGCAAATATTATTTTAAGCAGTTTAATGGATTATTGGACAAGTAACTAATGGATTAACGGGTCAAATAAATTAATGGATAAATTGGTGTGAACATGTGGATGAGCGACTTTCCAATTGCACTTGTAACTGTAAAAGGCAGACACCCTAAGGGGGAATTAAGCAGTAGCAACAAACACTATTATCATTAGAGTTCCGGAAGCCTGCTTAACAGACAGGATGCTATCTAATGAAACTGTAAAACAATTATAATAGTGCCTCAGAGCTTTGCTGGCTTTTTGTTGTTGTTGGACTTGGTTTTCTTCCTAGTGAATCCAAGGGAAGAAATGGTTTTGGAAATATCAGACAGTGAAAGTATCACGATTATCACAAATAACTGTCTATTCAAGAGGCACAAGATGGACGGTAGCTAGACAATTAAAGATGAGCTGCATAAATATGTATAAATCTAAAACCATCTGCCATGTTGTCTGGGCTGACTAGGTGTCTTTGCAGGCATGGCACATAAATCAGTTTTAAAGGCCTCCCCAAAGCACCTGGAATGACTGGCAAAGATCCTCATTCTTTTGAGATGGCAATAATTGTCTTGTTTCTCACAACAAAGATGACAAACTTTTCTTTGGGGGTTAGAGAACTAGTTAAGTTTTCCACATATAAACTACCTTTGAACTTCATGTCTAAAAATACCACCCGTTTACTTATCTTGGGCTCTGGCTGGGTAGGTCTTCTCTGGGCTGAGTCAGATTGCTTTCAGCTTAGTTATCTCCTGCTTCTGGAGAGCCTGCTCTCTTGATTCATAGGCTGGTGGTTGATTGGGCATCACTAATAAATGAGTTATGTATTTTTCTTCTCTTCTCATGTAGACTAACCTAGTCCCATTTATATGATTTTTTGCGGTTCTAAGAGCATTAAGAAAGGCCAAGTCCAATCTGTAAGCAATTTAAAAGACTGCCCAGTGGTTATTCTTGAACTAGTCAACTTGGAAGTAGAGCACACATAGACTTGGATGCAAGGAAACAGGAGTCAATAGGAAGTCCCTGCAGCCCACCCACCATTCATGATTTTGTTGCTATGTAAAATATACAGAAAGAACTCTGGATGTAGAGGTCATCTGAGCTTGTATTTGTCAATTTTTATGTGTATTTATTTTCTTCTTGCTCTTTTTTTTGGGGGGTGGGCTCTCTATAAACAGAATTCAGAAAAAGGCTTAAAGGGTAAGGAACCTGCTGCCAAGCCCAACAACCTGAGTCCATCTGCATGATGAATAGAGACAGCCAACTCCACACATTGTCTTATTACCTCAACATGCTTGCCATGACATGCATCACAGTCACACACACACACACACACACACACACACACACACACACACACACACACGGATGTCCATGCACTCACACATATACACATGTTCATGCACATGTATACACAAACACCTGAAAATTTTTAAAAGAATATAGCAAAAGTACTTTACCCTAACAACTGTTAAAACTAACCAGAAACTTCAAGTAGTGTTGAACAGGTAGTGAACATTCTGTAGCTATTTCCTGTTGGGCAATGTGGCACATCCCTGGTGTCACACTGCTCCTGCTGTCATCGCTAGATATTAATAAAGCTATCAAAGCAGCCTTCTGAAGAAGTGACATTTTGGTCACTCAGTGCTGCCCAGCTCCGTCTACCTTTCAGGCACTAGGCTCGGGCCCTATGCCATTCTTTGTTAAGCTGTTCCAACCCTTTTTTGTTCTTATGCCATTTAGTGTCTGTGTGCCAGAGCTTAGACACAAAGTTTTTCTCTGCACATCAAATTCCCAGCTAATTTTGTTTTAAGAAAGACAGAAAGTGCATTGAATCTCAATGTCTATTTCCTCTTGTTGGCTCCTCTATAGTTCTGGATGACCATGATGGGGCAAGTTCTGCTTTAGAGCTTTGGATAATGGAGGAGTGGAGACTTTGCTGAGAAAGTGGTTCATCCATTTAGATCTTTATGTTTGATTGCTAAATATAGCTTTCACTGCGTTTCCTTCCCAACCTAACTTTATATGTATCTCTAAGGAGCTCTGTCTACTACACAGTGGTCACGGCTGTTTTTCTTCATTTGGGGTGTGTGTGGGGGGTGTGACACATGCATGCTCCTGTGTGGTATATGAACATGTGAAGGTGAGGTGGAAATGTCAGCATCCATGTATATGTGCAGAGGCCAGAGGAACACACTGGGTTTTCTAGTCTATTATACCCTGCCTTATTGTCTTGAGACAGGGTTCTTCACCAAACCTGGAGCTAGACTGGCAACCAGTGACTGTCCTGTCTCTCTCACCACCCCAGCCCCATTGTCCAGGTTACAAGTATGCTTGTTATGGCTAGCTTTTTAGGTGGGTGCTAGGCATTTCAACTTAGATGCTTATGCTTGGGGACCAAATGCTCTTACCCATTGAGCCATCTCCACAGCCTCCCACTGAGATACAGTCCAATTCCAAGATTGCCTTATATGTCTTATGGTGGACAAAACAATATAAACCATAACCGAATTTCAAAATTGAGGGGCAGTTGCCACCTAACCAGAGTCAGCAGTTTGTTCTGAAGGAGCAGGTGGCAATCATTTTAGAATATGAGGGTTTCATTGCAACTACTTGACTGATTTCGTGCAGCTCTTAGTGAGTCAGATGATGGGATGGTGGAAATGGTATAGCTGTGTATACAGAAGTGTCATTTACCAAAGCTGCCATGAGCTAGACTTTCCTAGGGCTGAAACTGCCCCATCCAAGAAGGAATGTGAAGTCAGCAGAGAGCAAAGAACATGGGTTCTTTTGAGATGTGGAGACTGGAGTTGGTACTGGTGGGAATAGAATCCCTCACGTGGTCAATGTGCAGCTTCCTTCTCCAGCACAGTTTGCAATATTTGAAATATATTTGAAATAATGAGACAGAAAGGTGACTTGGCTTTTTCTATGATTCCGTATTTGGAGAAATTCTCTGTTTGGAGACTAAGTATTGATAATGCAAGTATATTTGACTGGTATTCACAAGGCCCAGGGTTGGCTCCTCAGCATAACAACTCTCTCTCTCTCTCTCTCTCTCTCTCTCTCTCTCTCTCTCTCTGTATCTTCTGTACTACCCCTCTTCTTCATGATCCACTGTAGCTGCCCATCAGCCCAGATGGCAGCCATCACCAGAGCCCAAGAGAGAAGACACAAGTAACATCAGCATTTATAAAGGCTCTTGAGGGTTGAATATGTTCATTGTCATTTGGCATCATGTTGTGCATTTTCCCAACAACCTATGATGCATGCAGTCATCCTCCTTAAAACACAAAGAGACTGAGACTAGCAGTTTGGTTGCTTTAAGCACTGCGTTCTTAGCTATTTAGCTTTTCTGTGAGCTTAGCATTTGAAGTCTAGGTTGCTCATTGAAAAAAAAAGTAATGAGAGGGAAAATGTTATATAGAAATTTTTTCTATAGTATCCTCTACATGTGTGAATGTAGATAAAACTAGTAATAAATTAGGAAAAATAGTGCTTTAAATCAGAAGTTTACTTGTGACTTTTTATGTACCTACTATTGTTGAGTATTTCTTCTAAATGCTGTTTCTAGATAATTCCAGATTGCCTCTTAAGTCTCAGATTTATAATTTGGGTATGATGCTTTAGGAGAGTACCCTACTCACATTGGTAGCACTCTGCCACTGTGAAGGAAGAGCTGGCGAAGGATGTGGCTACCACATGAGGGTGGTGATGTCATAGGCCTGGAGCAGACAGGACCTTCACTTCATGACTATTAATGAACTTTAAAAAAAAGTTATTGTCACCTGGTCTTAAAATACAAACTATACCATTCTCTGTGTGTCTGTCATGTGCCAAGCAGAATACAGTGGTTCCATGTTGAGCATTCACAAGACCAGAGTATCATGAACAAATAGTGACTCCTGGAAGCCCAGTCTTTGGCGAGTAGTCCCTGTGGATGGGGAGGAGTGCCCATGCTGGCTTCCTTATGGATATGTTTCCCTACTCCCCTCCAGGACCCTAACTTTACGGGCATGAAAATATCTGATGGGCTGACTCAACATGGCACAGGCCTCTGCAGGCTTGCTAAGCCGAATCTCCCTGTTCTTCTAGCAGGTTCCTTCTTCCTGGTGAATCCTACCCCAGAGCTGCCTGTGGAGTTATGAGCCTCTGATACAGGCACAGGAACCAATAGGTGTGTGAATGAATGTACTGTGTAGCTAAGCCTTAATGCAGGAAGAAATATATGTAACAAGGTACCATGAACATAAGTAAATGAAAAACATAAAGGAAACCCTTAGCTACTGCAGGATCCTCAGGGCCATATTCCCTCACCTAGCAATGGGCTTTGGAAGATCTTCAGAAATGCCTGTCAGCTTCATTCATACTCTAGTCTACCACCCAGTAGAGATTTCACAGTGACAGAAATATCCATCTAAGCAGGTTCAATTTTCTAGAGTCAAGCTGCCCAGTCAATATGGTGGGCACAGGTCATATACGACTATTGCATGTCTACTGTAAATGTGGCCAGTGTGACTAGAAGAGGGGATTCACAGTGTCACTGAAGTTTTGTTAATTTTGTTTGGATAGATTCCTAAAATGAATTGAAGCGCCGTTCATATTACCTCTTAGGGGAAGTGGACATTAGGGTGTGGACTGTGAATAGAGATGGAACTACTGAAGTACTGGTTCTCATGCTGAGTTAATAGCTCCCATGGGACAAGCTTACCTGCTCAATAACCAGTCACCGTGGTAAAAGCAACAGGATATGTTTACTCAAGAAAGCGTATGCCATTTAAATGATAGCCTCTCTTTCGGTGTTCTAAGTACAATAGATACAAAACTCGGTCACATCCCTGCGTCCATCCTGGAGCTTAAATTCCAGTTAACTGTAACTACTGAAGTCTGTAGAATGATTAAATAAGGGCCCCGGTCTCTTAATCTACACAGTGAAACCCAAAGGCAGTGTGTGTATTTCATTTTTCCATCCTCTGCTCTGGTGCTCCCTCATCGTACATGATGAGGAAGGACTGAAACTGTATTCACTTCTTTCAGCTGTGCTCTTTCTTCAGGGCAGTCTTTGGAACAGCTTCTTCTGTCGGGGAAGGGACACTCAGCTTTCTCAGCCTCATGCATGTTGTTCTAATAGATGGAGCCTGAGGGATCCTGTCTGCCCTGAGCTTACCACAGTGGGGAAGGGTAGGGATGCGGAAGGCACAGCAGGGCAGGGCATCCTAGCTTCACCCCAGCACCTGTGCTACTTGGGAGTCCTGATCAGCTCTGGTGGGGAGATGTATGTCTGCCTCACCTCTGCATGACCTTTGGTGTGTATCCAGGGACACCTGGGGTTGGTGGGACTTGTGGCCTGAGCTCGTTCTCTGCCTTTCAGGGCCCCAGCTGCTCTTTTGGCTGGGAGCCATACTACTGCTTTCCCTGGTTTTACTCTGTTTCCCTGATATCTGGCTGTGACTCTGACACCATCATGCTCTTTTGGTAGCTCGCTGCCCAGCATCTTTTGTTCTGCCCCTGGCCTCTCTTGCACCACATCCCATCCAGAATCCCAGCTGGGCTGGGTTCTCAGCTCAGTGAGGGGGCTTCATAGGCTTCCTGCCAGGGTATAGAGGACCCTTTTCTGGCTAGGAAAGCCACAATCAAATTCTGATTCTATAGCAACAATTCTAGTCTGGTAAGCTCTTATATTTTTCCATTTGGGATTGGCATGGATGATCTAAGTATTTGGGATGTTTTCATCCTTGACTTACCTTTATCCTGGAACACTTATTCCTCTGGACATGATCAGAGCCCATACATTTAAGCTTCCTCTTCCTCTCTGTACATCCTACCTGATACCCTTTGCTGGACCCTATAATCTTCCTTACTATCTATCCCTAACTTAGCCTCTCAGTGGTTCCTGATAAGAAAGGTCACCCTTGGGGGATTTGGAAAATGTGACTGTCTTAGGGTATGAGCCATTATAATGAGAGCTACATGAATGTTTAGCCCAAGGCTGCTGCCCATGGTACCAATCATGAGATCTCCACCCGGCTATTCATGGGTCTGCTGTTTAACCTCAACGTCTTCTAAACCATCACACATATGAATGTGCCCATCCTTATTATACCTGTCTGACATAAACATGCATGTTTTAAGTGCATTGTAGTTTTTCCAAAAATGTAATAACCAGATTGAGAGCTGATTTTGATACATTCTGTTTATAATTTGTACATGTTCCTGACACTAGCATGACTCCTGGTATTGACCTTCTCAGTGAAGAATTGTGGTCATCAGCATGTCCAGTTGTCACTGCACTAATGACAATGCACGCTGATGTCACTGTGTGTCCTGGTGGAACAGACCTGAGTGTTAGTGCATTAGCATAGCAGGCGTGTCCTTGCCATGTGTTTCTGCTTTTGTTTAATCTTTACCTAGCTAAGAAAGAAAACTTGGTTTTATTTATAAATAATTGCATTTTGTAGATACATTATATTTTCTATAAATAACGCTTATAAAACTAAAGTTTTCTTAGAAATAAATGTTTTCTTTAAGAAGGAGAGTTCCTGTTGGTCATTGCCATTGCTGTCCTCATGCCCTCTTTCCCTATTCCCATGCTTCCCCCTTCCTCCTCCCTCCCCACCTCTGTGATTTCTACCTCCTTGTTAAGACTTAACTTGTGGAAGAAAGTAATTATCTTATTAAATGCTGGGGAGGGCGAGGAAATGTCATTTTCCATGCTGTAAAATAAGGCAACAAAGGACGTTAGAGATCATTCAGTGCGGGGTGCAGGGAACACAAGTGCAGAAATACGTGTCGACATAAACAATGCAGGGAAATAAGCCCAATGAAAAGAGCAAGCAATTCGTGATTAATTTTCCATTTGGTTTTCATTTTTTATGATTCTCACTAATTCTAATTTAGATTGGGATGGAACTGTTCACCACTACGCCACTGGTATCATTATAGATTAATAAAATTATTTGGGAAAGCAATTTAGCTTTATAATCCAAAGTCATTACAATGCACGTTCCTATTGATCTGGTAACTCTTTCTTGAAAATTTAAGCTAAGCCAAGCAAAAGAGAAGATATAAACCAAACAAATGAAGGCGCTCATTGCAGTGTGGCAGCAGCTTGAACAGTGCCGACCAAGGGGAGGTGTTTAGAATACAAACCTATAGCAACACTGAAGGAGATGATCCGGCATTCTATACCATAGACAGTGTCTATCCTGCCAACTACTTGCTCAGCTGAAATTAATATAAACTATTTAAAGGCTGTGTGTCAGTTACTGGGAGTGCGTGAGTAGGAGAACTGGAAGTGGGCAAACAGTATGTGTGCGGGTAGGATTTGAAAAAACTCTCTTAGCAACATTTGCTTCTAAGTTTAATGTGTTGAGCTTTTGCTCTTGAAGTCATTTCCCACTGCTCAGTGGCATCTACCCAAGTTAGAAACACAGCAGTACAGAGGTGTGGCACTGGGTGTCTGTGTTGGCAGAGGGAAGATGTGCATCAAAATGAATGGTCCTCCAAGGGGGGCATGCAAAATCTGTTGAACCAACCAAGGACAATGCATGCAGTGAACCTAGACCCCCCCCCATTCAGATCTAACCAATGGACAGCTCATTCTCCAAGGTTGTGGGACGAGTCGGGACTGCCTCTGGCATGAACTCTGGTGCCCCTGATTTGATCACTTTCCCTTGGTGGGGAGGACTGGCAGCACACAGAGGAAGGGAAGACAGGATATCTGGATGAGACATGATAGGCTGTGGTCATATGGTGGGAGAGGTGGTCCCCTTCTGTCAGAGGTCTAGAGGGAGGGGAATAGGGCAGAAGAGGGAGGGCAGGTGGGAACTGACAACCTGCTGAGCTCAGAAGCAGCTGCCTCCTGTTCTGAACTCCATCAGTGACCACATGTGTTTCTCAGGCTAATGTGCAGGCTTGGTGTGTATGTTTGACTTTCATATTCAGAGAGATCAGTTTACTCCTTTCATTCTGGAGATACCCCAAACAGATATTTGATTCTTCCTCATCAGGTCCTAAGCTGCTATGTCCAATTAACCATCAATGTTGTGAGTGTGGAAGTGGTGATGGTGGGTGTTTCTACACTTCCAGCAGCCTGTAAATTACATTATGCCCTTGTTTTTAATAGCTGAATAGTATTTCATTGTGTGAATGTACCACAGTTTCTTTATCCATTCTTCGGTTGAGGGACATCTAGGTTATTTCTGGATTCTGCCTATTATGAATAAAACTGCTATGAACATAGTTGAAAAAATATCCTTGTTGTGTAGTGCAGCTACTTTCAGATATCTGCCCAGGAGTTGTATAGCTGTGTTTTGAGGTAGATCAAGTCCAAATTTTCTGAGAAAATGCCAAAGTGATTTCCAAAGTGGTTGTACAAGTTTGTCCTCCAACCAGCAATGGAGGAGTGTTTCCTTTGTCCCACAGCCTCGGCAGCATGTGCTGTCACTTCAGATTTTGATCTTAGACATTCTGATGGGTATACAATGGAATCTCAGAGTCATTTTTATTTGCATTTCCCTGATGACCAAGGATGTTGAGTGTTTCTTTAAGTGTGTCTTGGCCTCTAGAAATTTCTCCACCTATAATTCTCTGCTTTGCTCTGCACCCCATTTTCAGATGAGTTATTTTGTTTGTTGGTGTCTAATATCTTGAGTTTTTTTTTATGTATTTTGGATATTAGTTCTCTGTTGGATATAGGGCTGCTGAAGACCTTTACCCAATCTGTAGAATGCCATTTTGTCCTATTGATAGTGTCCTTTGCCTTGCAAACGTTTTTCAGTTTCAGAAGGTTGAATTTACTAATTGTTGGCCTAAGTTGTTGGTGTTCTATTCAGGAAGTTGTCTCCTGTTTTAGTGAGCTCAAGGCTCTTCCCCACTTTCTCTTTTATCAGATTTAGTATATCTAATTATATATTGAAGTCTTCGATCCACTTGGACTTGAGTTTTGTGCAGGGCAATAAATATGTACCTATTTGCATTTTTCTATATGCAGACATCCAGTTAGATCATCAACATTTATTGAAGACACTATCTTTTTTTTCCCCATTGTATATTTTTGGCTTCTTTGTTGTTGGGCTATTTTTGGGACTTTGATTCAATTCCATTGATGATCCTGTCTGTTCTTTTGCCAATACCATTTGTTTCCTGTTACTATTACTCTATAGTACAACTTGAAATCAGAGATAGTGATGCCTCTAGAAGTTCTTTTATTGTACAGGATTATTTTAGCTATCCTGGGTCTTTTGTTTTTCCATATGAAGTTGAATATTGTTCTTTCAAGGTCTGTAAAGAATTGTGTTGGGATTTTGATGGGAATTGTGTTGAATCTGTTTTTGATAAGAGAGAGAGGGACGGGGAGGAGAGGCAGGAGGGGAAGCTGTGCTCCAGATGTAAAGTAAATAAATCAACTCATGAAAAAAGAGAAAATTTCAGCCTAAAATTAGGCTTCATTATTGATTGTCCTATAAATAAACCTTAAATAGAAGAAACAAATGTGACATTACTACTCTAATACTGCATATATTTTCTCATAATATGTTTTTAAATTAATAAGTATTTAAAAAGAGAAATTTGAAGAATCCTAACACAATATAATGATGCACATTTCATGAGCGAGGAATGGTGATTGACTGGGTTTGATTATTATACATAGTACATGTGTGTAAACTTTGCACTGTACCTCACACAGTGATGCTGTACAGTGATGGGAGCTAAACACCGTACTAAAGTTCACCGTGAATACAGAGACACAATTTTAAAACAACACTAATTACCTCCCTTTTATTTTCATGTCCGCATGCTCCCAAGTCCAACAAATGAGAGGCTTGGTCCCTATGTATCTGTGTAACTTGTGAAGTGGGAAAAGTGAAGTGGAGTGGGTGAGTGTAAACCATAAAAATCTTCATGTTCATGACTGGAGATGACAAATTTTATAAAATTAACGTGATGATGCCTTAGTAAACCAGAAAAGTTAAAAAAAAAAAGTTAAATACAAAAAAGAGAAAGAAAGAATTTCTCTTTCTCACATGACGTTGAGTGTGGCATTGAGAATGTGTGCACAGCTTTCAGAACTACTGGTCTTGGGCCATATTAGCTGCTGCTGTTCCCTTTGCTGCTGGTTATTTTTGATGAGACAGCCTCTACACTGAGTGTGACTGGATTGGGTTAAGGTCAGTAGGAGGCTATGTGACTTTTCTGCCAACTTTCAAGGGGAAACCGAGAGACCAGTGAGCCTTTACTACAATATGTTAGCTAGTGGGCAATTTCACACAAGCCAAGTTCACGACATTCTAAAATGGGAAACTGTAAATACTATCAAAGTTTTAGAAATACAAAGTATATGCCCAAGGCCATTTGTTAATCACTCTATGGTGGTGAAACGTGAAGGATGCAAGTTTGCCTTATCGCGAAGGGGGAAGGTCTTTTGTTTCCAGAAATATTCTTTATTTCTTCCCACTTTTATGAGCCAGGCCTTTTCGAGAATAGCCCCACTCCTTTGTACTTCACACAGTAGCTGCAACAGCTGTGTTAATTAAATAGATATGTCACTGCACTGGGGCCAGAGCATGCTGCCACATTGGCAGCCATGGGCCTCCATGCGTGGCAGTACCCTGCTGCAGGCCCTGTCCCAGGCTGACAGAAAGGACAGTAAAACCATGAAGAGAAGAGTAATAAGCCAAGAAGAGGGACATGGTGCTAATTCCCATCTGTGTCCGTATTAAATATGCCATCAAATATTTATGGGATTAAATACGAGCATGCTTCTTGCCCCTGCCTTGGAATATCTGAATATAATTCTCAGAACAGCAGGAAGATCACCTGCAGTGGTGACAAGCTGACTATCAACACTAGGCAATAAATTGTTTGATTCTCAACACCATGTAGAACAGCTCATTGACTCAGGAAATATTTACTGAATGCTGTGGCCTCCATTCCTGTGCTGAGATTCAAAATGCAGACATGAACTTTAACCCAGTCAGAACATGCCCATCACAACAGGTGCTTCCAAGATGTAGAACCTCAAAAGATGGGGGGGGGGGCATATTACTAGCCGAAGCCACACTTGCCTCCCATCTCTTTACCTCAGTCAACGTCGGTATCAGTTACGCAGCAGATTCTGAGTTTGACTTTTACCAAAATCAGCCCTAGATATTTGGTGATTACTTTGGGATTAATCTCCAAATGGGTTTGTGGTTTTAGTTAAAGAAATATTAATAGTACTTAATGTTGTGTTGCTGAAATTTAATTTGTCTTCTCTGGATTCTGCTTGCATAATGCTATTTTTTTGTACTAATTGATTCATAAAGATCATTAAGCAGGAGAATAAAAACAATTTGTAGCTAATCTCTGGGAGAGTTCAGTGTGTGTGTTTTATGGTTCAAATAACAGATGTTATTTCAAAGAGGCTGAGCAGCCTTACCACTTTGCTACAAGACAGCCTGACCATTCACAGGGCTGCCTTCCTCCTCACTGTGGTAGCCAGGCTGTGAACTCCTGCCCTTTGCAAAACAGCAGAGAAGCGATCCTCCATAGCTTTGCTGCTTGGTGAGCCCAAGAGGGAACTGGGAGTCACCCCTCACAACCTCAAGCCCTGAGGATGTTCAGAGGGCAGCTGGTGCCTTTCCATTTTCTATGCTCTGATCTTCATTCAGGAAAACACATACTTAGCTTCTGTCTTCCAAGAGGATTTTAATATGATTGTCAGTTGGGGGAGGGGAGGCTACAGTTGGCATTAACTGTCAGTAAGTTGTCTACCCATTGTCTATGACTACCACATATTTTCAGAGCGCAAATTTTAACAGCAAACAGGACCCTTCAGCCACCTGCAGTCTCTCTAAGACTTCAATCTGCTGGCATCTGTGTCTCAGCTCCTGTGTTTTCTGCTTTTCTTCTTAACTTTTTAGTAAAATAAATCACACCAAGTGAAGACTCACACCAAGTTAAGCACAGGGAGGGGTCAACAGGATGAAAGTGTCACAGGACAGCAACAGGAAGGCAAATCCTTAAGGAGAGCGAGGGCCATGTACAAACCATCACCCTAGGGAAAAACAAAGATCCACCCTAAATGTGTGCTGCCTGGGAGTCAGGGACCAAGATGGCCCCAGCATCTGAGATTGTTATACAATCTACTTGTTGCCTTGGGGCAACATCAGAAATGCGTTCCACTTTTAAGATGAGACTGTATTCTCCCAAGGAAATATACTGCATGCCATCAGTGGTCAGCTTGTGAGAAAAAAAAAAAAAAAAAAAGATTATTTAGGTCTCAATCCTGGTGGAAAATGAGAAGGGCTGTCCAGGTTTCACCTCACATATTTTTGAAAGGACAATTTCAAAATAATGTGAACCCCATAACTTTTAGTCAGCCCCATGGTTCTCTCTTAGCCCCTTACTTCATCCTCTCTCACCCCAACATGAGTAAACATAGATGTCTCAAACACATACATGTACATACACACACAAAACACCAAGAGAAGATCCAGTGATATCAGTGAGAAACAAGAGCCCTTGGCGTCTGACTTTTCAGCAGTGATTTTAAGAGCTCTTGCTCCTTGCTTTTGGACTATCACTCCTGTGTGTAATGGAATTCTCTCCCACACTGTAAGTAGTAGCTCTTGTAAGACGTGGTCTCAATGTTGAAATAGTATGTGCAAGATGCTCACCAACAAATGTGAGAAATGTCCCTTCACCAAAGTTTTTAGAGCATGGTCCTGTGCCCAGATAACACATGTCATGAAATCCTCCATGGTCACACAGGAAACCTCTGTGCTGCTTTACTTTCGACGTAGAGTGAACATAGGTCTTGTTTTCTCTTGGGCCTGGTTGAGTTTAAAGGCAAAGCCATGCCTAAAGCTCAGGTTTCTTTGGTAAGCTTGCATGTAGGTGTCCTCTAAATAGATCCCTATCTTCCAAACTAAGTCCAAATCAATGCAAGTTCTCTGGAGAACATGCTGGTGTTTTATAGCACGCACCACAAATTTCAATTTATAAAACATTTCACATATACCGCAAAATAGCAAAATCTTTTATGTTTCTCTCTAATAAATTGAATAAATAGTAACTGGAAAACATTAAAATTTAAACAACGATATAGGGTTGAAGATTAGTCCAGTTACATCTCCTGCACTCACCTTTTATAACTTTAATTTTAAAATAAATATTACATAACCATAACATTAGACTATTATGTTAACTGCCGTTTAAGACCACTCTATGATTGGCAATGCATGTATCTGTTTACTTTATTGATACTAATCACTTCCGTTGTTTATGTAGCTGTGTGGCACATTTCCTAGACTTCCTCTTAGATTTGTATTTCTGCAAGAATAGGAAAAATATTTAACCATCTTCAGCATGAGTGTTAGACACTGAAGAGCAAGTGGAGACGCCACCCCAAGCAAGGGCCACACTCTGTTGGGGGCACCTGCTGACTTCTAGCCCTGGCTAGAATGCTCAGGTAACACTTGGCAGCCTGCCTTGTTATGACAAAGGAAATGGTCGTTTGCTCAGAATTTTGTCCCCAACATTATAATTCCAATTTTCATTCCAGCTAACAATATTTTCTACAGCCTCATGAATACTTCATAGTGCAAGATATTTTAATGTTTACTTGGATGATGAATTTGAAGTGACATGTCTGCTTCATGCTTCATGAATGTATTTTTGTTGGCAAAGGTAGACATCATGTTATATATACACATTTTTCCATGTACAGATTACTAATTTATGTAATTTTTTCCAATTATCTTATTGCTGGGTGATACTATTGTTCTGAACTTTCTAAATAAACCACCAGAAATTACCTGCAAAGCAAATGCAAGAATGTGAGTATGAGTGTGTATGTGAGTGAGTGTGTGTGTGTGTGCATGAAATGAGAGAGAGAGGGAGAGAAAGAGAGAGAGAGACAGAGAGAGAGAGAGAGACAGAGAGAGAGAGAGACAGAGAGACAGAGAGAACATATCCTGGTCTTACTTTTTATGTAACCTTTGAGCCACATTTTTCATTTTTATTACAGTTAAATGTTTATATTTTATTATAAAATTTACTTACTTCAGTATCACAAATGTACTGATTCAGGAGGCATGGTAGCACATGAGGGTAACCCCAGAACATGGCAAGCTGAGGCAGGAAGATCATGGATTTGAAGCCAGCCTCCTCTGCATGGAGAGCTTACAAATTGAGTTATACTTCTTTATAAAGGGGAAAGAACTGCTTTGTATTTTAATCTTCTTGGAATCTTCAGGCACTGAAAGACCAGCTCCCTTCTCTCCTTGGATTTCTCTCATACTGCTCTGCAATACCATACTCAGTGCTTGGCAGCCACCTTCTTAGCCTGAGCCTGTTCCCTTGCCTGCCAGGCTTCCCTGACTCCCTGGCTTCTCCCATCACACCCTTTCTTTATATCCTATCTCCTTACTAGTCCTCAAAGTCCTTACTCAGCCCTTTCCATTTCTTGAGTCTTTTCTACATGAGTTTCAAATTAATTTTTCAAGCACCAGAAAAAAAATTCCTGGTGAGATTGTGAATTCAGAGAGGCACTGAATTGCAGGCCATGTAGAGGGACAGTTGGTGTCTTTAAATATTTAAGGCAAAGACTTAAAAATGTGTTTTGTGTTCTATAAAATAAACCTGGAACATTTTTGTTCAGTTGATGCCTAAATACTGCTCAATCTTTGTTGCTATTACAAATAAAGTGGCTTCGTGTTTGTCAGTTTATGCTGGCTTCCCACACAACAGAACCTTTTTGTTTCATGTTTGTCTTGTAAGTAGCCATATCATCTGAAGATTTTGTTGCCTTTTTTTTCCCTCCCTCTCTTTTCCCCTTACATGGCAGCCAAAAGCTGCTTCCAGTTAACCTACATTTATATATTTCAACTTACCTTATATAAAAGCAATCCAACATTCCTCATTTTGTAATTATAGGAAAAGGGAGGAACATTAGAACTCTGCTTCAGTCTGCGTACCTGTGATGTCATTGCCTACCTGCCATGGGGGTGTGGCCCTGGCCAGTATATAAAAAGACAGAAGTACCTCACCCCCCTCTCTTACACCCTCTCGCTCTTCCCTTTTCTTCCTCTTTCCTCTGTTCTCTCCTCTCTCTCTCTCTCTCTCTCTCTCTCTCTCTCTCTCTCTCTCTCTCTCTCTCTCTCTCTCTCTCTCTCTCTCTCTCTCTGTCTCTCTGGGGCACCCCTCTCCCCTTCCTTCTCTCTCCATGCTCACTTAATAAACCTCATATAATCTAATATCTGGTATCTTACCATTTTCTTATATTAAACATGAAATTTGTGCCCATTACTCTGATACAAAACCCAGAGGACCATTCTGTTATCTTCACAGTAAAATCCCATCTCCCTTTACTGTCTGCAACAAATCCCTTTCTCTAAGTATTTTCATTGCTCTCCCACTTCCTGTTGCCTAAGCTGAGGTTAATTTCTGTTGCTTCACTCTCTTCCAGGACCTAATGTTGAGCACAGGTGATTTGCTCTACTGCATGGTATACCTCGGTATGGACTAGCAGATTGCCAGACCATCTATTATTGGTATGCAAATGCCAACCAAGGAGTGTGACCAATTTTGGGTCCCTCTGGTGGGAGCAAGTTTGGGCTGGCCCTGCTCTTCTGGCCATGCATGGTACATAGGTGACTCCTTCAGCCACCATGGCTGGAACCCCTGCAGCACCGCTCACTCCTGCTGCCACTGAGGCTTCCAGTCCAGGCTCAGCAGAAAACCCACAGCTGCCGCCAGCACTCTTCCCTGGCTGCAGAGACACTGCATAGCCTGGTCACGGCAACCTGCTGTGTTACCGTGCCCCTGCATTGGCAGCTACAGTGGCTAGATAGCATGACAGCATGATAACACTTTCAATTCTGCCTGCCACTGGTTCCTTACAACATGTGGCAGTTGCCATTTTGGTTTCAGATGGAGAAGGTGGCGTGTTTGCCCTCTCCTCCATCTTTGAGGGAAGTGATGTGACTAGCCGCCATCTTTGTTTTCCGGACATTGTGAATACGCTCACCAACCCTGTTTTAAACTCCAAATACAGCTTCTGTATTTTATAATGATTACCTAATTTTGGCTTTCACATTTTTAAGATTATATTTTCACCCTGATCCAAATGTTTTTGTTTCTAATTTTTATGTTTACTAATTCCAAGACAAATACATAAATGTTGTTCCTCCTGTCACCAGCTACCTTGGATTCAACTGTAGGCTTCATGGCTAATGTGTTTGATATGGTTTTTTAAAATCATTCTACAATGTTCTGCTGTATTAATGTTTATTTGTTTACAATGATGAAACTTCACTGTTATGCTCTACCTTCATTCTCAGATCTCTACCTTAAAACAGGTTTGACTTTATTTTCTTAAAAACACTGTTCTCTCTTTTTTGTACTGTGCTTGTGTTTTAACACTCCAACAGGGATAAAACCTCAACTCTTAAAAAAGTTTGTCTATCTATATATTATTAAGATAGTCTACAGTCTTGCTGCCATCTTAACTAAAAGGCTGAGAATGTTTCCGGGACCCCCATATAGGAATTGGTAAATCTTTAAAATCTGAGAAGATCCTTCCTGACAGGCTCTGCTACAGGAAAAAGTATACTCCAGGCCTTAGCCACTACCTCTGAGGGAAGAAAATAGAGATCTGCAATGCCCCCAACCACTGGGGTTCAGCCTGAGCTAGTTCTGTCAGGGACCTGTTTCAGATACAGTCCCACAGCTGCTGCAGCCAGAAAGAGACAGCAGTCCCACATACTCGCCTGTTGGCAAATTGACCTATGGATGTCAAAATGCTCACACGCAGGCTTGCCCTCTGTGCCCAGCCACTGGAAGTTCAACCAGGGCAAGAGCTTTAGACACTTCCAGTCTTCAAGCTCCTGCATCTGGTGGAGTACATATAGCTCCTAGATTCAGCAACCTCACCAAACCCAGAGTAATAATGCTGCCCGTCTATTTTAACCTCATATGCGGGCTATGCAGTCACATTGCCAATTTCTATCATGGGAGGCTTCAGGTACGTCCCAGCTCTCTTCATATGCAGGAGACCAAACTTTTAACTGTCAGGTATAGATACAGTCTACATTGTTACCATTCTTTTAGCTAAAGTACAGTGACTACTTATAGCAATTTCACCTATGTCTTAAAGCTTCCAAGAAGGTCTTTTGTGAACGTTAAAGGGTATAAGAGGGTGTTTTAAGGTTCACTCATGCAAGTTATGAATGTTAGTAGGCCTAAGAAGGTGTTTTAAGTTGATAAATGCATGTTGTAAAGGTCAACATGCCTAAAGGGATGTTTTGTTTCATCCTGTTGCTATTGCTATTGTAGTATTAACTGTTCAGGGTGTTGACACTGATCAATGGAGCTCTAATTTATTAATCTAACTATGAAAAGCATTCCACTATACCATCCTATCATAGTTCCAAGAGTTTATATTGTCTTTTGTTTGTCTCCCATTGTACTAAAATTATATACACCCAGTCTTCTGGAAAGACACCTTTCATGATGTGTATTGATGCCAAAGTGAGCTTTTGCCTTCTGCTCTACAGGAGATTTCTGTTCCCCCTATGTTACTATTCCACAGATGGCAGAAAAGTTCCATAAGGCTTCTGTCTTTCCTAAGCTCACCTCAGAGTATCTGTGCTTTTAACATAAGGGTCTTTTCTCAAGCCTCTACTATGCTGTATGTCTACTGCCTTTCCCTACAATTTGCACATGTCTAACAAAGTGTGTTTCACTGCAGATTTCAGACAATGATGATGCTAATGTGTCTAACAGCCACTGTTTTGAATTCTCTCATTTATTCTCACAGTCTTTAAATATCCTTGAGTTTTCTATATAGACCATTTAAAATGTCCCGTGGTCCCTCATTATTCATTTCCTTTTCTGTGTTATTACATTGTGGTAAAACACGGAGTTCAATACTGTAATCTGTCCACTTTCTTGTAGCTTCCCTCGTTTCAGGGACTTGAAATGATTCACTAAGGTTTGGTGAATTTTCTCATATTAATTGCATTAACATTTTAAATGCACATATGTAGCATCTTTAATTATTATTTCTATTGCTCTTTAAAGCTTTAACATGTGGATCCAATGGAATACATCTAGCCCACTGCCCTCTTTATACTCTGCCCCATCCCTGCCCTCACAACCATCCCTGGGCTTCGTGTCCTGAGTAGGCTTAGTGGATCATGCAAGAATAGCACCTACTGAGTCAAATGGAGGCTGTTGTTTCTCCTCTTACCCGTGTTTAGTGTCATTCCTGACACTCTGTGTCTTCCATCACTCTCTGCTTTGGCTTGGGCTCTGAAAGTCTGTTCCCAGCTGACTGCCACCCAGCATAAAGACCCTTGGCCTTGAAAGAACACCAGGTGCCATGCCACACTATGCCATGCCACACCATATCACAGCCAACCAAACTACCCCATGCCTACAAAGTGTCCACATGATTCTTTTCTGCACAGGCTTTCCTACTCTCTCCCAGACCTCGGCCAACATGGGGTACCACTTTATTCCACTTGCATCAGAGCATCCCCACAGCAACCTCCAGCCTTTACTGATTTCATTAGTTTCCACAAATCATGCATGGGTCAATTTCATTGGTGTTCTAATGAGGTTTTTTGTTTGTCTGCTTGCTTGCTTTTACACTGTCTTGTTTTTATTTAGACCACAAAAGCTCTGACTCCTTAATTGGGAGTGTCTCTGCGTACACTGCCAAACCCTTTGCCCCCGTGTGCACGCTTATTTTGTGCCTCCCTGACAAAGGATTTTATTGTTCAGAAGGGACAGAAAGGGAGATGAGAAAGCAACTAACACACCTTCTACACTGTGAGAGAAACACTATGCCACTTGACTTTCTTCTGAGCTCCAATGTTTGCATCTGGATTTCTAAGAAGGCTGTCATGCATTTCCCCTTTCTGGTTTCTCAGCTGGTTTTGATATGTGATTCTAAAGCCTGAAATTGTAGTAGCATCATGATGTGATCCACAACCCGAGAGAAATTTGCTCATCCAGGAGATCAGATCTGTTTACACGTTCTACTTATAGTTGGGTTTTGCCAATTGTTTAAGAAGCTGTAATAAAAGCTGCTCTGTCAGTCTTCAAATGTAGAATAAGGCTGTCTGCAAGACCAGCTCACAGTGTTTAAATAATGTTTGCAATTCTTTTTTGTTGCCTCTTATGTTAATATGTAGTAGTGTGTTTTTCATGATCAATGCATCTACAAGTATATTTCACTGGATGTTTGGAGTTTTGTTTGCTTGTTTTGATTCTTTTAAGTTTTATTATTCAGTTTTCTATTTCATTTCTTCTCTTTTCCATAATGAGAATTTGTTGTTATTTATTTGTTTGCTTCTTTTGGTTTTGTTTTTTATTTTTAGGCAGGGTTTCTCTGTGTAGCCTTGGTCATCCTGGAACTTGCTCTATAGTCCAGGCTGGATTTGAACTCAGAGATCCACCCGACACTGCCTCCTCAGTGCTGGGATTAAAGGCATGCGCCAGTTTTTTGTTTGTTTTGTTATACTCCAAATTTCTGAGTTGAAATTCTCAATATGCTTTCAGAGTTTCTAATTTCTTCGTCTAAATTTTATTTTGTAATATGTCTTGAGTTGTGTGCATCTATGTACACATGTGTGTGAGGAGGCTTCAGATCCCTTGGAGCAGGAGGTAGAGGCACTCTTGTGAGCCTCTGGCTATGGATGCTGGGGACTGAACTGAGGACGACTTTGAGAGCAACAAGCACTCTTAACCATGGAGTATCTTTCCACACCCCAGGCCTCTTATTTCCATTCTATACAGTTGAAGCTGTAAGTTTGTCTATAACAAGCTCAGGGATCATGATGTGCTGGAGTATCAGGCTTAGGCAGCTATGAAGTGTTCTCAGGACTTTTGTTCTATTATTGTCTTTTACTTCCAATGATGTTGTAATTTGTGTTTCAATTAATTGCTAAATTAATTGCACAAACAATTGAGTTACAGAAAGCCACATGATATTATTTTTAATTTTTTGTGAGTAAGATTCAAAATACTTTTTCAAAAGAGATGAGAGGAGTGGTATATGCTTATAATCCTAGTGCTCAGAAGTCTGGGGCAAGATGATTTTGAGTTTTTGCAAATTTGATGTTAACTTGGGCTACATAAAGAGGCCTTGTCTCCTAGGGTGGGGAGGAAAATGAATGTACACACACACACACACACACACACACACACACACACACACACACCATTCTGCTCAAATTTTTTAGTAAAGTCACTGAATCAGTAATGATAAATACATAGACATTCTCCATCAATTGAATCATGATGCAGCCACTGTCACCCCACCCCCATGCAGCTAATTCCTCTGACCTCACAGCTTATTCTAGCCAAAAGAAATCCAGGTGTCCAAGCCTCATTTGATTTTCATTATCCTTTTCCTTCCAAGGGTTTTGATTTCTTTGAAACCTGCAGATTATTTTCTTCCTTCATTTCTTGCTCCTTCAGAATAGGAGGAGTCTTTATGTCAGCTTTTCAAAAGTAATAGGAATGCTTGCCGAATCTCCAATTATTTTAGCTCACTGGGTAAATTTAGCTGAATTGCTGTTTGTGAGTCTCTCCCAAGGAGGCTCATTTCTTTTTTGATTTGTGACTTTTACCCTGCAGTTTGGAGCCCCAGTCATTGAGCTATGGGAAGGCTCTTATATTCATTTTATTAAACAAACATGGGATTGTATGTTGCTAGGCTCAAGCTGCATTTACTGTCACATAGACACAAGGCCTATGCTTTTTATGGCAGACTCTCTTTATCACCCTGAGCTCCTTGACTGACAGGACCATCTTACTGTTTTGAAAACAGAGCTCTTACAGTGCACATTGAGGGGGCCATGTTCTCCAACGTGTTTGTAAGTAGAGCTGGGAATGTGTGTGTTTGCTAGCTAAGCATGTCTCATCCAGAATCTGACGTGTTCCTAGTGCACAGTTTCAGATTTTTGGAACATCTCCAATCCTGGCATTTTGGACGATGGATGCATAGTTCATTTCCTTTTCTGTTTTTGGTACAGTTGATTAAAGGGCTAAGTTTTAATGGGCCTTACATCACATGTTCAGTCCTTTGCCCTTTGCTCAAAAGACTTACATTTACTTAAATACTCTCACTGTTTCTTTTTTATTTCTGTACTCTGTGGTTTCTTTTCTAATCTTTTTAAGGGACCCAACAAGTTTGCATGTGCATTTTTAAATCTCTTGAAAGTCCTAACACTTTTTAAAGAATCTAAATTCCTATAGATACTGCTGTAGTTATTTTGAAATGTGGGTTGGCTTCCATTTCTCATATCTCACTGGATTCCTCGGAGCAAACTGTATGCAATGGGCACTTAACTTCTGGGACATGCACAGATGTCCCCAAAGCCTTTCACTCATAGTTTAGTATAAAAGTTCCCTCTTCCCAGAGACCGCCATAGCCAATTGTATGCTTGCAGAACTCAGGAAGAAGTCTCTGGAAGAGTTTCCGGTACCGTGTTTGAGGCAGCTTCTGAGTGAGCACAGCTCATGGAACATGGGTGCTATGGAGAAGCTCTGTCTAGCTAAAGAATCAAAGCTTATATGTATGCACTTTTGTACATTTCCTTCTTAACTTGTGAGAAGAGAGGAAGAGGAAACAGGGAGGGAGGAGTTGTATGAGGGGAGAGGGAGATGGAGAGAGAGAGGGAGGGAGAGAGGGAGGGAACAAACATGTAGACTTTGCATCAACAGCCAAGTTGGTCCTGGAAAGTATTTTGAGTAGTCCTCCATGAGCAGTGATTCCGTCTTTTTTCCCCCCTCAGGATTGCTGACGCCCACTTGAATTCTGTGACTAAAGGACACTAGGACCAAGAGTGAGGAGAGGCCATTGGCTAGTCACAATTGTTTGTAGGTAGCGGGGACCAGGCTTAAAGTACTAGAATGAGAGACAGAGACTTCCTAAAAGGAAAAAAACATGGTAATCCCAAAAGAGAGGCAGAGGTGACACCATTGGTTTCACTATGAAAACGTCGGCTCTCCTGTGCTGTGGTGAGCACTGTCAGTCCTAAATGCAGATCTTAGTGGTTCCGCGGGCACTAGTGGTCTGTTTCTAGGGTGCAAGTTTTAAGCAGATCCCATATGAATACAAAGTCCTACAACTGTTCTATTTGTCTGACATGGTGAGAGGCAGGGCCTGTGATACCATGCACATTACCTAAATTTTTTGATATTATAAAGTTCTTATGTGTCAAATCACATTTGGGCTCCCTTTTTACTGAGAAAAACTTTGTTGTCTCATTAACTTTCTTCTACCTCAAATCACTTTGCTGGATCCTGTAAGTAGTTCTTTAGCCCATGGGGCTAATTTTTAAATTGCGTTATCATTGATTTCTAAAATTTTAATTTTATTTTTAATTTTAACTTTATTTTCATTTATGCCTGTGGGTATGTGGGCAGATGAGGGCATCAGATTCCCAGGAGCTAGAGTTAAGGACTCTAGCTGTGAGCTGTGAGCTGCCTAGTGTGTGAGCTTGAAACCAAACACTTGTACCTCAGAAAGAGCAGAAAGCATTCTTAACTACTGAGTCATCTCTCCAGACCCCCGATTTTAAAAAAAAATTGTGTTTTACTGGTGATGACTGATTTATTTTATTCTCTGGCATGTAGGAAGAATTTATTAAGTGTGTACCTATACATATTGCAACTGTGAACACAACTGTCATGTAGGTGTGTAAATGCCTTTTTTCCTTCATCAATCATCAGGCTCGAAAAAGAATGTTGTCTCTTTTGAGAACATAATTTTACTCAAACTCTGACAGTAGAAATACTACTGTTACAAAATTCACATGGCTGATGCTTCCCAGGGACTGCGGAGACAGACTCCAGTGCACCGGTGGGCATGGGTGCACTTACCAAAATGCAACCCTAGTGTGGGCCCATGGTGATGTGCTTGCCCTGTGTAGTCCTCATATACACTTGGACAGATCTATGCCTGATTTGAGATGGGCAGACTTTGGGAGGAAGCCTTTAGGACCAAATTATCTTGTTGAACCATTTAAAAGACAGATAAGCCATAAAGGATTCTAGAATATTCGCTGCTGTGTTATAGTTGGTTGGCTGTTGAGAGTGTGTGAGACAGGGCAGTAAGAAGGTTAACAGGGGCAAATTAATCATTTTAAGTAGATGAGACAGTTTTTCTACTAACACTGCTAAAAATAAATAAAGGCAAGTCTGAAGTGGTTTCTAACAAAAATACAGACCAGAAAACCCAGCTGTGGCTTTTATTTATAAAGGAAAACAGTTGCCAAGTTTGAGGATGTCATAGCAGAGGCCAAGCTCCATGAATGTGAAGACGCTCTTCCCAGAGCTCCGAGGTGCTTCCAGGAGCAAGTGGCTTTTGTTGGAGGTTTTGAGTCAGCAGCCTAGTGATGTGGATGCTTGGGCATTTGTTCTCCTCGTCTGTCCCCCTCTTCCTCAAGGGATGAGAAGTGGGAACAGTGGGCAACGCCCACGGCACACACTGACCTGAGTGCTGGCCCGGCCTCCCTCCCCAGCTAAGCAGAAGGCTCAGCTGATGATCTCATGTAGTTACACACTGCAGGCTTGTTTGGCTGCTATTGATCCAAGTGATCAACTGAAAAGAACATTGACACCATAACTCTGTTTTCACAGGGCTAAATGTCTCTGGTTCCTATCTCAAATTCCTCTTTCACTTATAGCTTCTTAGGTTGAGGAAGTGTGTTCCCTGGAGACTATTTGTGTGTTGTATGTGCACGGCGGTGGGTGAAGCTAGGGAAGTGAGCTGGAGTTAGGACTCCTTAGGTTAAAACGTTGAATTGGCTTCAAGTATGACAGGCATGGTGGAGACAGACTGTGGTGCTTACCTTCTGCAGGACTCCTTCTGCCATAGGAGATAGACT
Organism: Acomys russatus; assembly: GCF_903995435.1. Lineage (NCBI taxonomy): Eukaryota > Metazoa > Chordata > Mammalia > Rodentia > Muridae > Acomys > Acomys russatus. The sequence goes on along the minus strand of NC_067139.1, from coordinate 50,949,182 downwards.
AGACACAAATCCCCGGAGAGACCCTCGAATCTGAAATGTTCATATGCTACATGTCTAATGCTTACAACAGCACTTGGCACCTGACACAAAATGTCCAAGGAGTCGGAAAAGCCAGCCACACTGCGCAGAAAACTTCACACTGCTCAAATGTCTCAAATTAGCATACCAATCAATTTGTACAATTAAAATAACAAATAAATAAATAAATAAATAAATAAATAAATGAAGATTGTGCAGCCAGACTCTGAGTATATAAACTAAGAGAATTCCTAGGATTTCATTGACCAGCTTTAGAATATATCCATCTTAGTTTGTCGGTAGGTTACAATTATGGTTTTTTTTTTTTTTTTTTTTTAGATTATGAAACTTACAGAACATTTTAAATATAAAAGGTCACCTAATTTAACGTTTTCCATATCAGATTTTCTATGCAGCGCATATTTGCATACGTGTTTGTGTATAACATAAATATGTGCATTCACACATATATAATCGATGCATGGATGCATATCATTGATATAAATCATTTATGAATAGATGTGCTTTGTGGTGTGTGTGCCTGTATATAGTTTAGCATTAGGTAATATAATCTATCATAGCAGGGGAGTCACAGTGGTGGGAACTTGAGGAATTAAACATATCTATAGGCAAGAATAGAGGACAATGACTTAATGCATGCTTAATAATACTTGTCTAGGTTTCTTCACTGGCACAGTTCAAAATCTCCTGCCTATAGAATGGTGCTACCCACAGTGAGCAGACCTCTCCCACCTTAGACGGTAATCAAGATAATTCCCCATAGACACACCCACAAGTCAACCTAACCTAGGCAGTTCATCATTGGGACTCCCTTCTCAGATAATTCTAGACTGTATCCAGATGACTATTAAAATGACCCAAAATAATAACTTAACTTCTTCATGCCTTTGCCCATAATGCTTTTGGCAGAAAAAAGAATATCTGTCTTATTGTTGAGAATAGTATCTGAGTTTACATATAAAATGCTCCCAAATACACCAGGTGTCTACTTAATATCATCTGAGTATTTGGAATGACTATACTTCAGGTCATATCACATATGGTTTGCTTAGTGGCTCTGTGACATTTCATGAGTAGATGCAACCTGATTTATCCCTCAAGTGTTACTCTCTCAGCCATTTCTGTTTGTGTTGGGTGCAGTGTGGAAATGGATGCCCTTGATCTTGTTGCTACCAGCCTTTGCTTAGTGGTACCCCTAACCATTTCATCTCTCTGCGCAACTGTTGTTCCCAGATAAAGAGTGTAACTGCAGGAACAGAATGCCTGACCACCCATGGTAATACCAGACATGAAAAATGTCCAGATCAGCTTGACAAGGAACCCTGATCATCAGGGGGATCTGAACAAATGCAAGTCTTCAATATCGATCTGAAATCACAAAGTGTGCTATTCTGATATTCAATGCGAGGTTATGCTGAGAACAATGTGCTTATCCCTCTTGCCTCTAGGTTGGTCAGGTGTATGTTAGTGCTGGCTTAGAGTTCTGTCATCTCTTTTGCTATTTCTTATCACTACAGAAATAGTGCAGCTGAGGACTAGAGAGATGAGGTAGTGGTTAAAGAGTATGTACTGCTTTTGCAGAAGACCCAAGTTCAATTCTCAGTCCCTTTGCCAGATGGCTCACACGCACCGGTAATGTAACTCCAGATCTAGGGGATTGGATCTCTCTTCTGCCCTCCATAGGTATTGCGTTCATGTGCACAAACCCATACATAGATACACATATAAAAATAATTAAAAATAAAATATTTTAAAAGAAATAGAGCATCTAAAGACTTCAATGAGCACACAACTAGGCGTCTTGTCTACACAGCTAATACTTCTCTGGCTGTCTCTACGTATTTCTCACTCAAACATCAGAATTAGCAGGTGAAGACAAGGCTCCTCCCTTGTGGGAACTCACAGGTCTGATAAATTCCAGTCTGCAGTATAACAACAAACCTTAATGAAGTTCCAGTAGATGAGGGAGGAAGAAAGGAAGCTTGCTTTGCCTGATGAGGCACAGACAGACAGATAACTGAAAAGGCTCAAAAGCACATGAAAGGTCATTCCATTTTCAGTGGTGGGACCCACACTACCAGAGCCTGTGGTCTAAAGATTGGCCTGGTGTGACCATAGATAACATCAGGCTTCTGTTGACCATGTAAATAACCAAAGAAACCATTTTAGCCTCAGCCAAGCATACTGAATGGCATGGGCTTTGCTGTGGTAACATCAGCCATGAGATCCCAATCTCAGGAGCTGAGACTCAAAAACATTCCTCACAGCAAAGCCACTGCAGCTTCCCATTCAGGGAGCTTCAGAGACTTGAGATTTCTCTTTCAAAATGTGCCATATTTTCAACTGCAACAATAGGATATGTTCGCCATATTGAGGTCCACTGACACCCTACAAATAGTGACAGATCCTACACAATGTATTCTTTCTCTGTGACTAAGAAGTAAAAACTAAACAAGATTGATGGGAATGCAACTCTGAGTGATTACAGAGTTGACTCTCAGGTCTTCCTGAAAGCCTTCACACCTCAGCTTTAAGATATTAATAAAATAGCATGCATATAAAGAGTAGCTTCATGCATCCCTTAGCTGTGAGAGTCAGCTGTTAGTTGTTTCTGTAATACAATGAGATATTACTCTATCATCATGCTTCTTCATAGTGGCAGAACCATTTAGGGCACTGGTACTCTCTGTGTGGATTGCTCACTTTTCTATAAACCTCTGATGGCCCACACCTTTAATACCAGCACTTGAGAGGCAGAAGTGGTGGATCTGAGTTCAAGGTCCACAGAGCAAGTTCCAGGACAGCCAGGGCCATAGAGAGAAGCCCTGTCTTGATACAACAAAAACAATATGAACTAACAAATGTAGAAAATACACATAATACCTTGACCATTGAGCTCAGCAAAATCTGAAAGATCAGAGAGCCAAGATGAGCCCAGCATTGGAGCAGCATGGGTTGCGCCCCCCTCTGCCTTCCTGGATGCTTTCCTTGAGCCAGTAGAGATTGTCTTCCCCTCCTTGTTGAGTACAAAGTCTATACTCAGCCTCAATTCCTCTCTTTTTTAAACACTACACATGAAATCTATTAGCAAATCTGTTTGCCAGACAGTGAGAAAAGACTGACACCCCAAAGACAATCATCCTTGGGTGGTCAAGATAGTTCTGTGTCCAGCCTCTGTGTATCAACCCTGCCTGTGTGGGAATGATACCAGCACTTACTGATATAAAACAAGTATTTGTTACCTCATTGTTTCTTGGGTCAGGAGCCCCGTGATAGCTGGGCTGGTAGTTCTACTTCAAGGACTATCAATAAGAACATAGTCAGGATGTCAGTTGGCACTGAGGTCCACTAGGCCTTAAAGGCATGGCTTTCGAGGTAATTCAAGTTGCTAGCCATTTGTTGTTGAATTAAGTAGAACGGTCCTCCCTACCTGGGCTTCTGTAGAACTGTCCTCACATCATAAGGCTGGCCAGCCCAGAAAGCATAAGACAGCCATAATGCATCTATAGCTGAACCCTGCACAACAGTGATCATTTCTAGAATATACTACTGCCTACATGGGCCAGACCACTTTAGCATGGAAGGCACACAAATATGAATGCCTCAGGTAAAAACCTCTGGCGGGCATCGTGTATGTTGGCCGTTGTGTTCCCTGTAGATTTTTGTCTACCTAGCATTCAGAGCATCTCTTTTATTTTATTATACTTTCCTTTTCTATTTTTTATTTGCAAATGTGTGGCGTGCATGTGTGTATGCGTACTTTGCATACATATGTGCACATGCATGTGGAAGTGTCAAATTGATGTCAGGAGTCAGTTTTGATCACTCTTTCCCCCTACTTTATTTGTTGAGGCAGGGACTCTGAATAAAACTCAGAGCTTGCCAATACAGATTGGCTCTTATGACGTAAGTCACACTCAGCATTTCTGTGTGAACAATTAAGGATGGTTTCCCATTCAGTCAGCAAAGAAGTTAACGTTCTGTGGGCTTGTTTGTCTGATCTGTTTGACCTACAGTCACCTCCCCAGAAATGGCTCTGTTCCTTCCCCTTCTCTCATGCCCCCAGCCACACTGGCTCCTTCCTTCTATTTAGAAGATGTCATGGACAGTCCCATCTCGGGCCTTTTTTTTTTGCTGCACTCTTAACCTGTATTGTTCTTCAGACACCCAAAGGGGTCAGTCCTTCATTTCCCTTTACTTTCTGTCCTAACATTTTGCTATTGAAAGAGGCTTTCCTGACAGCAAATGAATGGCTTCCTCCAGGGTCAGCATACTGTCACGTGACTCAGTTGATTCACATGTCGTTTTCTAGCTGTGATGCTGTAGTCTGTCTCTTGAAACTCAATCATTCATTAGAAACACTGCCTGCTATGTTCTCATTCAAAGTAGTTGTATGTATATGGAATATATCTCAGTCTGAAATATATGAGAAATTGCCACTCTTACCTTACATTAGCAGATGAATATGTATATAACCAGAGACAGATAAAGTCATTAAGTCCTGACATCAGGCCCTTGTTTTTTGTGTGATTGAGTTGTTACTGAACTCTCACTGCTTTGGTGGTATTATCACTTAAAAATATCCAAGGAGCCGGAGAAATGGCTCCGTAGTTAAGAGTGATTCCCAGCACCCACATCTGGTGGCAGGTCTATAAGTTTTCCTCTTCTCTGTTTTTAATTCTTGTACATTTTGCCATATTTTATTAAAATCATATAACAAATTTTCACAAGACAAAAGAAATATGGTTATTATATTCCAAACATCAAAGATGAATTTTTATTCTTAGAAAAGTCTATACATGTATGCAATGAAATCTGAGTATAACTACCCAATTGTGTCCCTGCTCTAAGTCCCCAGCCCACCCTCAAGGCCTTCCCTTCCTTATTTCATATCTAGGTTTTGGTCTTTTTCTCCTTTTTTTGATAAGCAGATAATTCCAGTTAGTGCTGCCCTTATGTGCATGGGTGTAGGGCCATCCATTGGAGCATAGGAACCCTACCCGTGGTCACAGCCCCAAAAGAATAATTTTCTTTCCTCCAGTAACTATCAGCTGCCAATAGATGTTTAAGAAGGAATAGGCCCTAGAGTTCATCGACCCCATCTATTTTGGAATTTGGCTGGCCTGATTTTATATAGATCTTGTGCAGGTCATCACAGACATTGTGAAGTACTGAGTGCAATAGCCATGCTATGTCCAAAAGTCAGAATTTCACTACACTCCTGATTCCCCAGCTCTTTATTTTTGCTTCTTCTTCTGTGAAGGTTCCTTAGCCTTGGCAGGAAACAGGTGGAGATGTTTATAAATATGTCCCCTTTATGGCTGAGTTCTCAGTCTCTGCTTGTCAACATTTGACTGGCGATGGGTCATGCACTCACTGCTATACACGGCAGAAGGAGCTTCTCTAACCCAGGCTGAGAACAGTGCAGGTCTATGAGTAGGAGACAATATTTAGGAGGAAGATTCCAGTGGTTTAAAATGTTTTCCAAATAGGTATGAGTCTCACAAAGAATGCTGAAAGCTTTCCACTCTGCACTTGCTTTGCACAGCACCCACCAAGCCTCCAGATATAATAGAAACACAGTGATAGTTCAGAGGTTTACAATAAAGCCAAGGCACATGGTTCCTGACTCCCCTAAGAACTCCTCATACTGACATTTAAAGCTCATGCTAGCTCTGACAAGGACAAAATAGAATGAGCTTTTGTTGCATGTCTGTATGAGCTCTTTAGAACTGGGAACTTGAAAGCCCTTGAGTAGCTGGCTAGCTGGACGTGTGAACAATGGCCTTGGTTCTGGTTTCATTTCTGTTCCTGTGATAAAACATCTTGACCAAATGCATCATATAGGACAAAGGGTTTTACTTTAGCTTACAACTCCAGGTTGGAGAGCGTCACTGTGTGTACATCAAGGCAGGAACTTCAAATGGGTAGTCACATCACATCCAGTCAAGAATAGGGAGAAGCGAAAGAATATATCCTCTGTTCAATCGTTTGCGTTCAACTGAAGTCCTCCATATACAGTTCAGGATCCTCTGCCTAGGAAATGGTACTGCCCACAGTGGGCTGGGGCTTTCTGTATTAATTAGGCAATCCAGATAGTCCTCCAGACACTCCCGCAGGCAAACCTGATGTAGACAACCACTCACAGAGGCTCTCCTCCACAGGCTTCTTCCTCTGTCTGCTCCCAAATTCTTACTTATTTTCTCTAGATCTATAGGCTGTGAAACTCCAACCACTGAGTGATACTTCAGTAGCAACTTTATTACGACAAACATTACTTGTCATTGGTTCCTATTCTAGTGCGTTTACCTGAGCATCAAAAGCAATGAAACAAACTTTACGCACTAAAGGAGTGTTGTGTGCTTGGTCCAGGAATGAGACAAGATTTTTATTCTGCTACATATGGCTGGCATGCTTAAGGAAATTATTTAATTTGGGGGTATACTTTGTTAGCTGCAAGTTGCTAGGCATTCTACAGATTGGGTCTCTAGGGGTTCCAGCCCCTCTTCAGCCTGCCTTCAAGGCTACGCCTTTCTTTCCAGCTTCTTTCTGGCTTTGTGATTCGGGATCAGCCTTGCTCCAAGAGGCTTAGAAGGGGATGAGAAATGTGCTCCTTAGCCTTGTCTGTCTGGAAGAGGTCAGAGCGGAATGACTGTGGGTCAGGGCCAGGGGAGGTAGTGGAAGGGACACAAGCAGGAAGGAAGGGATAATTTCAGTGAACCCAGCCTGAACCTTTAAGCAGTTCAGCTAAGGGCCAACACTGACGTCAAAGCTGTTTCTTATTTTATAAGTGGGGCTGCCTCCTGAGTAGCCCCCTTCCTCCTGTCAGTCCCAACTGCTGGGTCATGACCTTTGGGCTAGTTGTTCATTATAACTTTAGTTCAGGTAAAGGTTTTCACAGGGTTACCACCGTACCCCCTTTTTTAGTCTTGTAATATAAAGTCCAGGGTGCTGTTTTTATATCATGGCCCACGGAAAAGAAGAATCGTGAACAAAAGCCTTAAACATACCTGATTGCTTTTACATTCTTATTCCACTGAGTTCTGTGTCTGCAACAACCTCTCTTACAATGACTCCATGCCTCTACCAAACCAAAACTTACTTTAAGCTAGTACAAAGAGAAAGCATTTTAAAAACTAAATTAGACATACGTGCTCAGGTAGTGCATTTCATAAGCATACATACTCAAGATGAGCGAACCACCAGTATAATTGCAGCATGCAGTAAGCCTGCTACAGACATAAGAAAAGCAGTTTTATTTTCCATACTGACTTTGATCTGAGTTACCTGAGAGTCCCTACCAGTCCATGTCTTCTTCTCCCTTCACACGACACCTTTGTGTGAAGGTGAGTGACATCACGTGCAGTCACACTGCACTGTCTGCTTCCAGCACAGTGAACACCATTGTGTATGGCACACCTTTTAGCTCTCACATAGCCATGATAGGGATACCTCATCCTCTGATCTTCCAAATAACAAAGCAACAAGTTACAAGGAGGTAGAGTTTGCTGTGAGCCAGGTCTGAGGACCAGATCCCATGATTTTCTCTGGAAGCCCATGGCTCTTCTATGGTCATAAATGAATCGCTGCCGTAAAGTCAAGTGTACTATGTACTGCTCACGGCCTTTCTTGATGTAAGCACACCATGTCCCGTCCGTTGATTCAGTGGCGCATCACCTTTCCTTTCACCCACCCATCCACCCACCCTCCGCTTCCTCAACAAACCCTGATCCTTACTGTGAAGATTACTGCTCCAAGTCTGACAATAATGTCATCATCTTTTTAGGTTTCATGATCTAAATAGGAAGTGAACCTACAGGGAGGCATTTTATATGTCCAAGAGCAATTGAGAGTGCTAGTATATTAATTTGTTCTGGGGAGAAGATCATTTACTCTAAATCAGTGGTTCTCAACCTTCCTAATGTTGTGCCCCTTTAATGCCATTCCTCATATTATGGTGACTCACAATGATAATGTTAGTTTCCATGCAACTTCGTAACTATAATGCTGCTACTGTTATGAACTGTCATGTAAATATCTGTGTTTTCTGATGATGGTCTTAGGAGGCCCCTGTGAAAGGGTCTTTGGCCTCCAAAAGGATTATAACCCACAGGTTGAGAACTGCTGCTCTAAGTGAAGGTCATAGGTGACTTCTCTTTAAATGGAGACAAGGGTGATGTTACCAAGCTAGATTGAATTCCCTCCAATTCAAAGTATACATGCAATGTCAGTACGGAAAACAGCAACTCAGCTATGTTTTGTTTTAGACCTGTACCAAGTCCACATGAGCATGTCTCCACATCTCTGGCTTGCATTAGTGTAATGAACACTGCACAGGAACATGAGGGCACTTCAAAAGTGCCTTGGTGGATCTGTTAAATATCCCAAGCTATTATTAACATCCTCAGTTTTTACTGATATGTAGGAAATCATTGATTCTTAAAGCAGTTCCTTTCTTATTAAAAAAGAAAAGGCTTCACAAATCTAACCAACAAGCAAAATCACCTGGGGAGGATTTAGACCCGTCTCCTTTGCTCCACACCCAGATGTTTCAATTCAGAAGGTCTTGAGTGGGGCAACAGAGTGTATTTTCCTAACAAGCACCACCTGAATTCCCTTAATCAGCCCGATTCAGAAACTGCCACAGGGCTTGGCATCCGCAGGCCTGGGAGCTGCTGACTTCTACTGCATAGCAACCTGAATGATGGACTGATTTTAATTTCAACTATCTTACACACATGAAAGCCCCAACAGGAAAATGCCCTGTATCGTTGCTTCTATGTGTTGGCATATTTTCACATGAAAGCCCCGACAGGAAAATGCCCTGTATCATTGCGTCTCTGGGTTGGCGTATTTTGACTTTCTAACGAGTGAGCTTCGAAATGTTAAATTGTTTGAGGTGATTTACATTTCTTTTTCTTTCGGTAGTAGGAAGATCGAGACACTTCATTTTGTATCCATGGGAAAAGTAATCTAAAAGGATAAAGTGATAGATACACACAGTCTGTGCTCATAAAGGGGAATGAATTGATTACCAATTGGCTTTGCTGTGCATGAACAGTTTCATGAGCACACCTGATAAATGGTCTCAATGAAGAGACCAACTCCAGAAGCCAAGAAGAGATGGATTAGGGGGTGTTTACTGTGCATTCTCACGCTTTAGTTAGGACTGTCAAATAATAATAGTGGCTTGTATTTAAAGATACCCTTGAAATCTTTCTCTAGTTAAAACCTATGAGATCAGACTCATAAAAGAATTCATATATTGTATATGGAGAGAGGGCTGAGGCATGTACCTGGGACCTAGTGATTGGCTCATCTGGCACTGACCACTGGAGCACTGCAAGCCTGACTAGTAAGCTCTTCCCTAGTTCACCCTGACCCAGGCTGTGTGTCACAAACAGGTTAGTCTTGAAGTGGACACCAAGGTGCCTCATTAGCATAGAGTTAATTCAAGGTTAAGAAACCTTGGTAGTAAGGTTAAAGAAAGCCTTTTGCTTAAGAATTTCAGAACTGACCAGAGAGATGGCCTGGTATTTAACAGCACATACAATTCTTGCAAGGGACCTGGGTTCCCAGTGTTCATGCCAGGTGTCTCACAATCACTGTAGTGCCAGCGCCAGGGGATCCAATGCCTTATTCTGGTCTCCTCAGACATGGATATGTACTCCTACACAGATACACATATACATATCATTGAAAAATATTAATGCATATTAAAGAACAGAATTGAAGAGCTATTTCAAATTCTCAGGTCAACCTGAGAACCACTTTTAGCTCAGTAAAGTAGACAAGATAAAAAACATATTTAGTCTTAGCAGGCTTTCTTTAGCTGAAAAGGACTATACCTAATCATAAAGGGTGACATCACAGAAGGCTCTGAAAGTTTACTTGGCTCTGCTGACTCTATGCTTGCCAGACTGTGAGACATCCTTCACCGACCATTGTCAACCAGTCATCTTGTCATTGTCTCCCATGAAGACATCATGTTTGGTACTGCTTACTGGGCCTTATTTGCCTCCATTTTGTGGGCAGATCACAACTGGCCTTTGAATGCAAATATAGTCCTCTGGCTCTGGGTTTGGCTAATCAATGACAGTACATCTTGCAAGATGCAGCTGGTGTAGTTCAGCATGCTGAGCAAATAGCTCCATTATCATCTAGGCATCAGGGGTCTTCTGGGCATGCTGCTTTGGCTGTTTTCTCTGTGCTAAGGTGAAAGGAATGTTGAATTTATAGTACTGCCAGGCCCAGGATGCATGGGAGGGGGCATCAGGTGAAGTTGGGTTCGGGTCCTTTTGCCCTCCTCATAGTCTGAGTTGTGCCTGAGTTGGCTCTACTCTGATGGGTTATATCATCATGTGGTAAGATGAGCTGAAACTCCAGGCTGACCCTGGACCAAGTCAAGTGGGCCAGAAACAGAACATTCTTTCTCTTATTCTTTGGTATAGTTTGCCTTCAAAGTGGCTTTCAAAAATTACATTCCTTTGTGGAATATGGTACTGTCACATCTTCCATCAAGAGGCAGTGTCCTTCCTGGGCCTTGAAACGTCTAGTCTTTTGACTCACCCTGTAAACAGAATGTGCCACAAATGCACAATGCCTCTTCTGGGCCTACCACTCAGGAGTCTTGACAGCATCTGCTTTCAATCTTTCTGTTCCTTAATATGTAAGGACACTGAAGCGGCCTGTGCTTAAAGAAGCTCTTGCAGCTCAGTCCCCAGTACTTGTGACAGACAGCTCATGACAACATAGAATTATAACTCCAGGGGATCCAACAATTTCTTCTGACCTCTGCAGGCACTCATAGATATGTGAATAGACATATGCACTGGTGCACACACACACTTGCACATAAACACACACACACAAGCACACACGCACACATGCACAGACATGCGCACATACAACTAATATCGGGCATTAAAGGGAGGGTCCTATAAAGAGCAGCATGGGCCATGAGACAGCGTGACAAACTTTGGTCTCCAAGGACCACCTAGGCTCACAACACACCAGTCAACCATGCTCACCTCTGGTGATGGATCTATTTCTAACCTTTTGCTGAATCCAGGGCTACCTTGCCACCGAATGAAAAAGTCCAGGCCACAAAGTGTTGATCAGACCTCTGATCTTTACACTTATAAACAAGAGAGTAGTAATTGTTCTAAGACACAGAGTTGCAAGTTAGTTTATTTTCTGCCTTTGGCAAGCTGGCTTAGTCACTGTCCACATTCTTTGGAGGTAGGGATGTGCAGGACTTGTGCCTACTCAAGAGTGTGACCCAGAGGGATACAGGATGCTGTCACCAGAGCATCCTGTATGAAGGCCAACCTCTCAGATGTTCACCCCATCTGCTCTGCTTTTAACATCCTAACCTTCTCCATATTTCTACTTCTCTTTGAATTCCTGGACAGATAGGGCCATCTCTATCTACTGAGAGAGACAGGAAGAAAGCATGATTTATCTATAATAGATCTGAAGTGATCAAACTGTGCTCTGTTTTCCTGAAAGTCATGGCTTTCACAGTATAGTATCCTTATGAAGAGGCTTCACACACCCAGCACCTTAGGACTAAAATTCTGGAGCGAAGACTTATATACAATACTGTGATGTGACCTCAAGTGTATCTGTGGACATTAATCATAACTGAGGGTCTCTGTAGGTGTTGCACAGGGAAGTGAACCATACAAAAAGATAAGAATGAGACCCAGTGCAGACTGACTTTATCAACCTGGATCAGACTTAGGGAGTCTAATGCCAGGTGGCTCATTGTCAGAATATATAAAACATAGTACAGCTAGGTGGTGGTGGCACACACCTTTAATCACAGCACTTGGGAGGCAGGGCCAGGCAGATCTCTATGAGTTCAAGGCCAGCCTGGTCTACAGAGCGACTACCAGGACAGCCAGAGCTACAAGAGAAACTTTAATTTGAAAAACCAAAACCAAAAAACAAACCAACAAAAATATCGAACAATTTGGGAAAAAGTGTCCAGGCAACAATCAGTCCAATTGGTTCAGTTCTGGCTGCACAATGTGGTCTCTGACTGAGAGAGCATAGAGGCCAGCAGGCCACTAAAGTACCTATGACTTGTACCCTAAAGATGGGTAATGGTCTGGTGGAGGAAAGAGTCTGAGATAATTATTTTTGGGGAATTAGGGTGAGGTCTGCCTCCACAGGTAGCAAAAGTGGTCACCAAGTTGCTAACAACCTCTACTTGTAGCTTTCTAGCTGGAATGCAGGTATTTGACTTTGTCGCTTCCACTGAGGAGGCACCCTGCACAATTAACATTCCTGGTCCTCTCATTGCTTCTCCATGAGTACAAGGACCTCTGTGTCCCAACATATGACAACATCATAAACTGAAAAAAATCCTAGAAGGGAATTTAAAATGTTTGTGGTTTAAAAACAAAGGATTTAACATTAAATTCTGGTTACTTCATTCTAATGCCTGATCATGGAAATGTATAAGGGAAGAATACCCCAAACTTTCCCACACCTCAAATCTTCCATGGGCAAGAGTGTTGTATTTATAACTTGTTAAAGCAGCTGTGAATAACTTTGTGTCTTCAGAGTGAGAGCTGGCTGGTAACAGTTCTCATTTATGCATTAGATTCCTCAGCTGCATCAAACACCATAGGAAACTCTTTAGTCGACCTGTCAATGATCCCTAGTTGGTAAGACGAAGAGTCTATCATAATGTTTAGACATTGCCAACACGTTAAACCTAGCTCTCAAAGCTTCACTCTTGATGCTACCTAAAGTCCTGAAGGCCAATTCCTTCTCCTTATGCTGCTAAGTATACCAGGCGGGGAGGCTATTCTTTTCTGTTTCTGATCATAAAGAAAGTAGATTTATGGTTTGGGACTTTATGCACATGAATGCAAACCAGCAGGCATTTCAGGAAGTCAGTGGGCCAGTACACAGAAGAATGGAGCTGACTACAGACACTGTAAACATTAACCAACCCCAAGTACCTCCACCAGTATAGCTAGCCATACTATGCCAATAGCCCCCATCACCACCCAGATGATCCTTCTCCGTCTCTTCATTTGATTCTGCCTTTATTCTGGTTTTCAACAAAACCTTCTACAAGTGCGCAATGGTTTCCCAAAATCACTGATTTCACCCATGGTCTCTTCATCACGTCTTCAGGAGGGAAATAGGTTTGTACACTCTATAGATTGAACAGGAGATGTGTTAGAACTGGGAAAGGGCAAGCTGCATCTAGGTTGAACAAGCATGACCTGCTATAGATTCCAGAGAGTTTTGGAAGCACTAGCGTTATCAGATAGTGTGTAGCACACACTATACTTATAGATTTGAATATTAAGTAAATTAATCAAGAATCTACATTCAGATATTTAACTATTGATTTGTTTGGTGTACATAGTGTCTCATATAGATTGAGTACTGCCAACACCAAAACCCCAAATCCAAAATGCCTCAACTTTTTTTTGAGAACCAATGTGATGTTTAAGACGAAAATGCCTCATAAGCCTCATCTTCTAGATCAACAGAAACTTAATTGCAGTCAGCATGTTTGATTGTTTAGTTGTTCATGTGTGTATGTGTGTGTGTGTGTGTGTGTGTGTGTGTGATGCATGTGTATATGACAAGCTGAGGGGCATACTTCCCAGCAATCTTCTTTGAGAATTCCAATGTTATCATCCCATATTTTGATGGCACAAGCTATAAATCCTTGCCATGAGTCACTGACACTATCTCACCCAACCAGACATTTCTGGGCTCTGGGAAGGAATGTTCATTCCAGTAGACAAAGGCAGAGGGTATAATCATTTTTCATTCACCTCCAAAGCAACAGTATCCTCTTGCATAAGTCACTAAAGATTTGCTTGTTTCAAGAAGGGGAGAACCAAAGTTCATCTGATTCTGAGTGGTAGGAGACAATGACAGGGTTTCCTGAAAGCAAGCACATAGGACCAGAGCTATTGCCACTCCTAGAAATGACCATATAGCACATCCATGCTTGGATGCTGGTCCTGTCCTCATGGGTTAACTGTCCCTCCTTAGGCCCCTTTAGAATCTAAGCCTCTAATGCTCTGAGAGTTGAACTCACCTGTGGCTTTCTCTCCTGTCTATGAATTAAATGTTATTCCTTCTTCTATACAGATTCCATAAAACCCAGGCTGTGTCTTCACAAGGTTTAAATAAGTCAGTCATCATGTTTAACAAAAGAGGATGGGAAAAAAGAAAGAAAAAGTCTGCCATGTTGATGAATCTGCCTTCAGTATTAATTCAGGTGTAAAGTTTAAAAGCACTGTGAAGGTCATGGGGCCCCTGGGAACATGGGAGTATCTAGAGCATCATTAAAAGCAGCACAACCAATGACTCTGAACTTTGGATGTTTGATTGATCAAATACCTTTGTGATTCATGATGAGCATCTGTATGACAGGAGATAAGGAGCAACTAGAAGGCACCCTGCTAATACTGTGCCTACTGCAATTCTTCTAAGGTACAACTTTTAATATGTACTGCTGAACTTAACCACTTGCTAATCAGAGCCATTTGCTTCTTTTTTTCAAAAAAAAATATATATTTATTTCTCTGCATATGAGCTGTCATGAATTCTATTATCTTGGCAATAAGCCTAAAGTTGAAATGAGGAGGAGGCAGCTCCTTTCAGTAGCTCTTTGTCTTGGATGCTGTCTCTAGCAGTTATAGGTTATTGTAAAAAGATGTGCACTTTTATCCTGAAGTACAGGACCTGTGAACAAATCATATCCATTGAAAACACTAAGATAACAGTGACCACTGAGCCATCTCTCCAGCCACCATTGACCTATTGACCATGTCCCCTGAAGGGGGAGACCTGGTGGCACTCAGAGGAAGGATAGCAGGTTACCAAGAAGAGACTTGATACCCTATGAGCATATACAGGGGGAGGTAATCCCCCTCAGGAACAGTCATAGGGGAGGGGAATAAGGGAAAAATGGGAGGGAGGGGAGGATACAAGGGATGGGATAACCATTGAGATGTAACAAGAATAAATTAATAACAAATTTAAAAAAGAAAAGATAACAATGACCGTAAAGCTGTTGTCTACAACATTTCACACACACACACACACACACACACACACACACACACACACACACACACACACATTTAAACCATGACCCAGTCACATGTGCAGCCGTCCTAACAGGCCAACATTTTCTTATATGGAAAAGTGCGTGATTCTTCCTACCTCTTGGGTTCTGCCACCATCACGTTATCATAAAACCAGTATACTTCTGGGTGTCAGGTATCATCAGAGATGCTTCCAGTACCAGCACTGAAGCATGCATTTTCAAACCCTTCATTTCAGTCATTTCTCTCTCAGTCGTCTAATTCAATAGTTTATGCTGCAGCCCCACCTGAAAACATAAAGACTCCCTCTGAAGTACATTTGCATTTGTGGATACCTTCAATGACCCTGCCTATTTAAACTCTAAACAAAAGGAAAAACAGAACTTGTATCAATATTGTACTGGTTCTGAAGTTGACTAGCTCTCACTAAGGGGTGATTCCTGGAAAATCACCTGTTTATGACAGCCATAGAATTCCTATATTGTACTTCATTTGAACATTGTGGCATTGAACTGTGGCATCTGTCACGCTGGTTCATGCAGAAATAAATTTATACCTAACATCACTGAATATGATTGTTATTTTTAAATGTTCTAAAACATTTAATCAAAATTAAAATGATATTTTAAAAGAATAGATTTTAAAGAAATGATTGTAAAATAAAGAAAATCCAGCATGGTTGTTAGCAAGGCCCATAGAAAGAAAGAAGTTTGTTTGTGGTAGGACACAGGAAGGGCCACATAGAGCAATAGCTCTACAATGGGGCTGTGTGGGGGCCGCAGGAATCCAACTTGTGTAAGGGGAGTCCCAGTGATTCCTGGTTCCCTGATCTTTTTCTTCATAGGCTTATAACCTTCTAAAAATAATTCTTTGTAGCTCCAGGTTCAGAAAGCCTAATTTGCATGATTACATAATATGCTCTGTGTATGAGTGCCAGGCCTTTTTACCTGGGCCTCTAAAAGAGAAGCATAGACAATAGGCAAACCTTGTAGCTCTTGAAAGACAGACAGGCAGGGTGTGCGTCATTGTTGCCTCTTCTTTGCTGCAGAGGAATGTAGAAGAGGAGGAGGCATAAGACTTGTATTCCTTTGGTCCTTTGGAAGACCAGGCAAGAAATCCAAGAAGTGCCGGCATGGGCTGACCCACACACAGTGGGTCTCAATGCCTCTGGGTTTTGAGAAATCTTTCCATGGAGACGCCTGCCTTACAGGTGGTAGCAGAGTGCACAAGGAAGCATGGAGACTGATGAGCTTAACAGTTCACACACTGAGCCCAGAGGACAGGTCATATGTTACTGTATATCTTCCTCTGGGTTTTCAAAGAGACTGTGACCTTCCTTATAAACATCAATCTAAACTGGGGATTTCAGTCCAAGCAAGCTCTCACAATAGGAGTTATGGATTCTTACTCGAGTTTTCATAAAGCACCCTTTCTACAACACATTTTTATACTAGCTCTATTTTATACAACCAAGAATTCTGTATAGAGGAAACAAATTCATTTACTATACTCTCCACTGATGTAGAGTTTACATAACAAGAACTGCTGCTTTAAAGAGAGGGACAGTTTAACATGGTGTTGGATTTCAGTGTGAGTGTGAGCATGTGAATGTGTGTGAGAGGGTGTGTGTGTGTGTGTGTGTGTGTGTGTGTGTGTGTGTGTGTGTGTGAATATGCCTGTGTAGAACGTGAATGAGAGCATGAACGTGTAAATATATGAATTTGTGAGAGTGTGTTTGAGGAGTGTCTGAGTTTGAATGCAGGAATTTTGAGACCACTTTCAAACCTGAGAGAGCACATGGCTGTGCTGTACAAATCATGTTGGCGCCAGTCAGGTGAATAGCCAAGTCTTGTTTCCTAAAGAGCTGTAAATGGGTGACTGAGGCTTGACTTGAAATTTCCAGTAACTTTCGGTACAACATTGCACCAGGATTGGAGGAGCGCACTGTCTTAGTCACTGTTCTGATGCTGTGAGGAGACACTATGACCAAAGCAACTCTTGTAAAAGAAAGAATTTAACTGTGGACACGTTTACAGTTTTAGAGGGTTAGTTCATCATCCTTGTGGTGGAGGGTATGGTGGGAGCATAGAACAGCAGCTGAGAACCTCATCCTGGTAATGTAGGAAAAAAGAACAGCACTGGGCCTAGTGTGGGCCTTTGAAACCTCGAAGCCTACCCTCAGTGAAACACCTCTTCCAACAAGGCCACACCATATAATTCTTCTCAAATTCCCTGATGACTAAACCTTCCAATACATGGCCTATGAGGGCCATTCTTATTCAAACCACCATGAACATCTTAATTGGAAATAAAGTGAAAAAAATTGTGAGTGATGAAAATATGGTTCTCTTGGTGGCAAAGAGGCTAATGTCAAAATTACAAGTGAAGACTTTATTAATGTTTTATAATGGAGAAACAACATGTCTAGCATATTCTGATGCAATATAATTTGATATTCTGAAGTAAGGAATTAGTTATCCTAGTTTTATTTAGGCTATGTACTTAGGACATAAAATATGTATTAGTCATTTGTTTCTGTACCCCCAGGTTTTTACACTTGCGTCAGTCAAGATTGTTTCCTGGTTTTGCCTAATTGGGAAGATAGGTCTGTTCATATCCTCTTCGGAAATCAGTTCATTGCCTGTTGCACAATTGCATCAGAGGTATCCTAAAATACCTGCTTGGAAATGAACTGAGAACCACCTTTGTGAGCTCACCAGAATGACCAGAAGATAATGGGAACTGAGATGGAGAGGGTCCAAGAGTGGAGGAGCTGAAGGGAGATGGAGGGCATTTGGGATGAACTGATGCACCCCAGCTACTATAATCAGGGTGGAGAAATCAAATCAAAGGGCCCATTTTGGTGTGCTTGTTCAATTGGGAGGACTGCATGCTCTACAGACACTTAGTCCAATTTAACGTGCATTCACTTGTGTTCCATTTGTTTAACAAAAATAACCCAAAGCATTGAAGCATTGAGGACCTGGAATGTTCCAGTGTTCAGAGTACCGAGAGAGAGAGAGAGAGAGAGAGAGAGAGAGAGAGAGAGAGAGAGAGAGAGAGAGAGAGAGAGAGAGAGAGAGAGAGAGAGAGAGAGAGAGAGAGAGAGAGAGAGAGAGAGAGAGAGAGAGAGAACCAAATAAACAAAAGCCCAAAACTAGAGATGAGTCAGAGGCATAGCCTCCTAGGAGCTGGCTGCTAGGACCTTGGCATTCCAGGCCCATGGCTTGTGTTATTGAAGCAAGCTTGTATAATCCAGAAACCAGAGGTTTCCATCTAGGAGATGTAAAAATGCACATGCATCCTGTTAAATTTGCCATCTAGTAAGCATTAAGTCAGCATTAAAGACTGATAACTCCTGTGTAGGTTCCAGAGGGCAAGAGAAGTGTTGATCAAGCAACGAATGATAGAAAGCCTGGCAAAATCCTGACAGGGATGAGAGCACTGAAGAATACTTTGTGTTCTTGCCAGAACCAGATAAGATTTTGAAATGTACCTACAGAGAAGCACACAAGCCACAGATGAACAGGTATGTCTCGTCGACTATAAATGGTGGTCTCTCACTCTGTGGATGCTTTGGGTAGGTGCATGGAATTGTCCAGCATGGAGCTGCTCAGTAACGATAGATATTGACAGTTACTTTCTGAAGTCAGGTGTAGGTATTGTGGTGTATACCTATAGTTCTAGAATGAGACTCTAAGTCAAGAGGATTGCTGTGAATTCAAGGTCAGCCTGGGCTACATGGGTAGATCCAGATATGCCAGACATACACAACAAGATCCTAAGTAAAAAAAAAAAAAAAAAAAAACTACACACACACACACACACACACGCATACGTACACACACACACACACATCCAGTTACAGCAGAGATAAACAAATGGAGAATAGAAACAAACACAAAGATCTGAAACATGTAAAATAATATTCTTTAGAGGTCTATGCTAAAAACATCTTTACATTATGGCCAAAATTAAAAATTAAAAAAAGAAGGAAATGGGAATGGGGAGGAAGAGGAGCAGCCAGAAGGAAAGATGGTAGAATGCATGTAATCAGTGAAGAAAATAAAGTGATTGACTGACCTACCATTTTGTTTTTACATCTGGAAGGCCAAGGATTCCTGGTTGCTTCAAAGGTTCATGAGCACATGAGAGCTTCAGTCTGTTTTGTGCTAACCACCATCCTGAATGTAAAAATAGGATGCTGGTATAGATTTAAAGGCATTTGGAAAGCAGAAGATTGAGAAAGTGTCCCCTGGAGGATTAATACTTAGAAAGCACAAAGCATTCAGAAAGAGGTGTCACACAGAGCTGTGTGAGGCAGGTGGAGTAATGTGAGTTAGACATGGTGATCAGTGGAACTGTCAGCCTTTCCTGCATCCTCAGGACACAGAGCAGAAGAGCAAGTCAGAGCTTCCCAGGCCACTGGGAGGATGAGAGATAAAGTCTTAGATAAAGAGGCTTCAGCCCCTGGCTAGTTGGCTGCCTGGGCCTAAATATCTATAGTAACCTATTCCTGAAGGCCTTGGGGGATGTAATGTACTCCACAGCTACACTGGGAAGCATGGCCACCATCTCAGCCAGGCACCAGGAATGGTATTCCAACATTTCCAAGGCCTTGGCTGGTAAAGGGCTCATTGCTGCACAGTGTTAGCCTATGGCTTCTTCTGTCTTTTACTGTTGAGGATAGGATAAAAGCTGCCTTTGTCGTCTTCTTGATTACACGAAGGCCTGGATCTAAAAGCATTTGCTCATGAGCACCCTTAGGACCCACTAATGCAGCTGAGCTCATGTCATTCAAAGGAGCATGGTGGGACAGGACTCTTACACAGGAAGCCTACATACCTGTATATTGAGCCTTACTGGAGTTTGGGTGTGTGGCTTCCATGTCACTCTTGGGTACTCGCATGAAACTGGCCCCACACCTAGTTATGAGCAGGGAATGTAGAGGAGTGGGTACTACAGTGTTAGTGCATAAGACAGCTGTGGAGGGCAGAGTGGCTGTTCTTTCTGTGATACTACTGAGTGAAACCTCAGTAGGTGAACACTGCTATCTAAAGTCATTGCGATGGCAGCACAATAACCTGGGAAATTAATTGAGAGGAAATTAAAAAGTGATATAAGGATAAATCTCTCCAGATGTTGGTGCCTTGTGAGCTGAGTAGAGGAGGGGTGCTTGTATGTGCATGCGTATATCTGTGTGTGCATGTTGTAGGATGTGTGTGTGTGTGTGTGTGTGTGTGTGCGCGTGTGTGTTTGTGTGGGGGTGAGGATGCATGTGAGGGTCATCATTACCTACCACGTGACTGAAACCTCAGTGCCTCTTTCTAGGCTACAGTTTCGATCTCTCCGAGATGAAGAAAATGGCTTCTGGGTATGCCGGAATGACTGAATCTTCTCTCATTAACTCCCATAAGGTCATGGTCTATAATGGGACTACCTTAATATCCTTATCTTAGACTCTCAAACTGGAAAACTAAGATGATGAAAACATGGAAAAGTATAAATGTTTGTAGATGTTTCTTTATATGCCCCCCAATACTGCATAATTTTACCTTCTCAGTTCATCTTGATGTTGTATCATTTATTGTGTACAGCCCAAGGACAATTATTTGTTTGTTATCAGTTATTATTAAGTCAATAAAACTATCAGAATACTTCGGCAATATTTCTGGTATGAGATACTCTAGCACTGGGGCTATGCAGATACAACTGCCTTGAGGTTTTTAATCCATATAAACTGACATGATTAAAAGTAATAACATTTGAGAGTAATTATAGAGACTCTCATGAACATTAATTAGGCAACAAATGGTGCCTTGGAGATCAATTTCTATTTATCTTCTTTGTAGATAAGAGGCCTAGGATAAGTTTCTTATCAATAAACCAACCTGAAATAGTCCCTAAATAGTAGGAACAGCAGCCCAACTAACAGGCTTGAAAGCCATTAGGTGGCAATTTCAGCTACAGCAAGATAAGAAATTAAATGAAATCTTGAAATAAAAAAATTGATTAGAGAACATATCTACCCAGAAAAGATCTGAGCATTCACAAAGACCTCACAGTCCATATCCCTCCTTTGATGTTGCCGTGAAATGGTGTGATTATGACATCTTAGTGCCATAGCACTGCAAGATGAACTTGAAGTGCAGGCTCATTTTGTTCAGTTGATAACAAGTGCTGGTGGGAGATTTCAGCAAATTATTTTATTAGTATTTCCGATACCAATTGATTTGGGGTCTCAGAGCCTATCTCCCTTTGACTTGTCTGCAGATATTATATAAGGTCCCTCTCTTGTCAGCTCAGCCCTGCAGGGTTTGCTGAGCCTTGGGAACCAATCCTCATGAGCTTATACCCTTGAATATCAGTTTTAAATGTATCTTTTCTTCATGTGAAGCAATTGTTCTCTTGGAGGTTTACTGACTGCCTCTGTGTGCTAATCTAGGCTGGTCCTGGAAGCTTCTAGCCTCTGTGCAATCTAATCTAGGCCTAGAGTGCTTTCAACATTTAAGTCTTACTACTGAATAAGCTCACCTTTTCTAGTTCTTTCTGAGCTCTGGCTGGCTGATTCAACTCAGCTGTGGTGGCTCAAATGCCTCTCCAAGCTGACTGATTCAATTTGGCTTCTCTAAGCTTCTGAATGAATTGTGCTGCTTGGCCTCAAATTAACTCTAGCGATCTGTTCTAATCTTCTGGGTGCTTCTCATTTTCATTCTCTGGCTCCTTCTGTCTTCACATGTGTCTAGCTTGTTCCCACTTTAACCTGTCTCTGTAAAACTGTCCAGGTCTCTCCCTCTACCATGCTCTCTCTCTTAAGGTGCTTCTTTTTCCACTCTGTCCTTGCAAGAGTTGGGACTACCCTATTCTGTCAAATATTTCTCTGATTTGTCACTTTGTGTGCCTTTCAATTAGACATCACTTTCAAGTGTGGTTGTTTCTATCTACAAACTAATCTTACCTATATTGTTTGAGATTAAAGGAATGTAGTAAGGGCGTATGTGCATTCCAGCCAGATCACATATACCTGGAAAGTCATTGGATGTGATCTCTTGCCAAAGCAGGGGTGTTGCTGGATTAAAATTTCTCTATAATCAGTAGTCATTATTTCTTTTGTATATAATCTAGCTATGGGACTGAACAGGAAGTAGAAGTGAAAATACATGGTATAATTGACTGGGTTGTTCATACATAAGTACATAATGTTAGCTGTAAATACAGATGTACATAAGGTTAGGCAAATAATACAGATGATCTAGGTTGCCTTCAGATCACACAGGGACATTTGGAGAGAACTTGCCATCATGCCAGATGCCAAGAGAGAGAGATCCCAGGTGTCAACTGGTCCTCTGGATTTCCAGAAAACTCAGAATCTCAAATTTCTTTGGGTGTTTGCTTTGCTTATCTTTTATATGTTGATGGATCATTCAAATTACAATTAATCATCGTGAAGACACAACATTTCCTGCAGCCTATGTGAATTCCGTAAGTTTCAATGTGCAAAACTCTTCACAAAAATAACAAGCTCTAGGGAAGATCCCAAGTCACCTGCCAATGTCTAAAGGGAATCATATGAAGTTGCATTTTATAGCTCAAGAAAAAAAAGGAGGTCAAGTACATGTAATTGTTTATGTCTCAAAGAGACAGTTTGCAATTCCCCAAACCAAGACCTGTGATCTTCACTGTCAGAGTGAAATATAAGATTAGCACACAGTGCACTTCACTTGAGATATTTAGCAAAGCCTGAGGCCATCTTAGATATCTGCACCTTTGTGTGAGGATGTGGCATGGGAGCATGGGAGCAAGAAATCATAGAGGAAGATTTTCTATTCGAGGAGACTCAAGCACACTGCCATGCTAGTTGTTTAGGGTTAACACAGCAAATCACTAAGATGAAGTGGCTTCAATGGTAGAAACTGGTTTTCTTATGCTTTGGAGTCTTCAAACTCAAGGTAAAGGTATTGAGAGAGTGTGTATCTGAGGCTCCTTGACTGGCAGATGTCTCCTCACCATATCCACGTGTGACTTACTTTTCTATTTAACTCCTTCTGGATCTTCAATCTATTGAGGACAGAGATCAATGTCTGCCACCGTCCTCAGTTGCTCTCCCCTAATTGAGACAAGCTCTCTTCATTGAGTCTTCAGCCCCTGTTTAGCTCTCTGGGATCCTCCTGTGCCCAATCTCTTGGGCAGGGGTTACAAATGTGGGTGCTAGGGATCTGAACTCAGAGATTCTTAACTTGTGTGGCGAATACCTTACCTTCTGAGCTATCTTTCAAGTCTCAAATTTCTCCTAAAATTGTATTGTGAGATCTGATTAGGGTCCCATTTGTAAAACCTTTATTTAAATTCAGTGGCCCTTTAAAGGTCCTGTCTCCAAAATTATTACATTATGGAATACTTGGGATTAAGACTTTAACACATAACTCTTGTGTAGGATACAATCCAGGAAAGTCATGTGCTGGTGAATATTAACCTGTCCGGAGAGAAAATTCCTTAGTTGTAGCATTTGCCCAAGTTTCATAGTGGAATTGCTTTCACCTGGTTGTTATTACATTATTGACATGACATCACTGAGAAGGGATCTTGGAGGACAGCAGAGACAGCACAGCACAGCACACCCAGCAACTCTTCTGTCAGAGACAAGGACAAAGAACACAGGAAATTAGGAAAATAACAAGGAAAAGTATACATTTTTAGTTTCTAGATTTCTTGTTAATACCATCCATTATCTTGTAAGTATGTAGAACTCAATTTTTAATAACAGGAGTGCTTAACCACCAGGTAGCAAATTTTCTGAAA
The DNA here is from genome assembly GCF_903995435.1 of Acomys russatus. Taxonomy (NCBI): domain Eukaryota; kingdom Metazoa; phylum Chordata; class Mammalia; order Rodentia; family Muridae; genus Acomys; species Acomys russatus. The sequence goes on along the minus strand of NC_067139.1, from coordinate 50,925,249 downwards.
AATTGACAATAGCCTCAAAAGTCTAGTGCAACCAGTATTTTGAGTCTGCTGAATGGAATTGCCCTTATGCATAGGAAAATAGCAGAGCTAACACAGAAATTAGAAGAAGGCTGTGACTGGCATGGGATGAAGGGAATAAGTGGGGACCATCTAGAACACAGAGAGGAGGATATGAGTCCTTGGAAGGAGAAGTGCTTTCCCCAAGAATGTCAATATGTCGCGCGTAAGGGGAGGAGAAAGCCTGTGGGCAGAAAGCTTGATTTCCACACCCACCTGTCCCCAAACAAGCTGGATGCTGTGGAGCAGAGCTCAGTCTCCTGGAACTCCAATTTCTCCCTCTCTAAAATACATTGCCCAGTATGGCTTTTATATCTCAGATAACTGTGACCTATGGTGTCACCACTCAGTGCATAACCACAGAAGATGTTTTTCTACATCTCTGTGCTAGTTCCTAGGAGATTTCCCAACGGTGTGTGCCTGCCCTCGTGTATGGTACAGTCACTGCATTAAATATACTTGGTAGGAAGAAAACAGTGCAGTAATGTCCTGTCTGCTAGAAGGACAATGAAACCTCTTTCTCTCACAATCTTCCCCCCCTTATTAGAGACAATTCCACATTCTCTGGGGCAGCCTGCAACTGCTGGGGGAACTCTGTATCTATGACCACAGCATAGTTGTGCTCAAACTTAGCCAGGCCATCCATCAGAAAACAAAAACAGAGGTTCTGTTGCATCGAATGCTCTATGGAAAGGAAGCCTTCACAGGCCCCTCCACTATTTGAGATGTCACCCATGTAGGTCTTCATACCTGTACAAATATCTGTAAATGGTCCCAACCAACATTATCCATATGTAGCTAATGATCTGATCATTGAATAACACCTATTTATTTTGTTTTGTTTTTGTTTTTTGTATTAACTGTTTCTCCTGGCCTGGCATCATCAGGATCAGCTGGATGGCCAGACAGGCGCTGGGAATGCAGACCCCCAGGCCATGCCTCAGACCTGCTCAATGTACTCTGCCCAGGGGATGGCCGTGTGTGTTTTAACTAGTCTTCCAAATAGTTCTGATGTGGACATGCCAGTGGAAGATAACAGGGTCTGGGGTTGGGGAAAGCCAAAGATACGACTGTAAAACGCCATCACTTTGCTTTTTAGATGGAGGAAGGGCAATGATAAACAAAAATTCTGTAGTCTTCAGGGTGCCAGAGGAAAGTTTAGTTGGGGGAGATGGAGGCTAGATGAAAAATGATAGCTGTTTTGAGGCTAAGGATTTAGCTCAAGGCTAGAACACCTCCCAGCAAGGCCACAATCCTGAGTTCAATCCCTAACACTGCTACAGAAAGGTATTTATGTGGGAGTCAAAGGTTCAGCCACCCTAACTCCTTATCCATCTAAGGGAACATTGGATATTTTGTTTGTACCTTATAGAAAGCCTTGCACATTCCTGGGGAACCTGCTACTTTCTAGAAATGGCTTTTGCTTGTCATTTCCAGGCTTTCCCATGGGGCCTCCTATTTCCTGTCTTTCATCAGTAGGTTGCAGGGAGAGCTGACACTAGAGGGCCCAGATGTTCTATTACCATAACTTAGGGCTGGAGAGCACTTCTCAGTGTGAGAGAGGGGGGTGGGGAGACAGAGAGAGAGAGAGAGAGAGAGAGAGAGAGAGAGAGAGAGAGAGAGAGAGAGAGAGAGAGAGAGAGAGAGAGAGGACGAGAGAGAGAGAGAGAGAGAGACAGAGAGACAGAGACAGAGACAGAGACAGACAGAGACAGAGACAGACAGAGACAGAGACACAGAGAGACAGAGACACACACAGAGAGACAGTGACAGAGAGACAGTGACAGAGACAGAGAGAGAGAGGCTATTTATGCAAAAGTTTATTTAACAAAACAAAGTGCAATTCAAAGAGATTGGAGGGCTGACCTTCAGTGCAATCTACTTGCTCACTCCACGTGACTCCATTCTCAGTACTGAAAGCTCAAGATTCTGTTCCTTTGGTACATAATGTTCTGTGTTGTGCAGTTAAAAATTTATGAATAGTTATGAAATAGATGACATATTTATGTGCTAAAGCAAACCTTATTCTCTATCAAATTATGGTGGACCATAATTTTAGGGTATTCTCATAATCTAATTGAAATGCCCATAAGAGTCAGGGTCAAGTCTGCCATGCAAATGACATTATAATGAAGCTAGGGCTTGCTGAGGACACAGATCCTTTCTGAGTTCCCATATGTGGCAACTGGGTAAATTTCCTTAAAACTCAGTTTTGTATAGAGTGGGAGATCTCGCCATATTTAAGCATATCGAGCCACAATTGGGTGCTCTAACCCTCAGAAGACAGCTACACGTTCTTGGCTCCCTCCTCTCTAATGCACTCCCTGCCCGGGAATCATTGACGTCAATGAATGTAAGGGAAGACCCCTTTCTTCATCACCACAGAAGTCTGGCTAGAGTGCTGGCCATTTCTACTCCATAAAGAGGACATTTGCCCAGGGAGAAGACTGGCTTGAAGAATTCCTCCTCCCAGTTGCTTCAGAAACCAACATTTCCTTTCCTTTGCCCAGGACACAGCTTTTGGCACGAATGCCCTTCTGCTCTCATAAAACTACAGGGCAATGTTGAAGGGCCAGGAGTGACATGACTGGTTAGTGTCCTCTGAGGAAGCACACCCACCACAAACTGCTGATCAACTCTGGGCATCAGTAAGTTAGAGTTGGTCTTTAGCTTGCTCCAACTCCTATCTGCGTAACTGCTTCAGAACAAGTGACCTGGGAGTCAATTCCAAGTAGAAAGCATTTTGGGTTTCATTTACAGATACATGGCTCATGGGAGCTTTTTCCTGGGTCTTTGCTGATGAGCCTTCTTAGCTTTTTCAAAAGTATGACCAATGGGAGTCCTTCCCTCAGGTGAGTCTAACCCATTTCTCAACCAGTTCACTGACACCTTGAAGCCCTAGTTAGCACTCTGGGATACTCTGTATATTACAGGTACTCCTTGGAGGGATCTGGGTCCATAAACCATTGAATAAGTCACACGAAGCATAGCCGGCTGCTTTTCATCTTAGGAATGGGCACCAAGGGTCATACTACTATTTCATCTAAACTTGAAAAGGAAATTAGCATGGGACTGAGGAGAAGTCAGAAATCCTGTCCTTGCATTTAGCTCCTATGGAATGCTGGGCCCCAGAAACCAGCCCACAGTGGAAATATCTGCTAGGTGATGAATGAGGCAGGGCCACTGAATTTGAGGATGCATGGAATACGGTGTCAGGAAAGACAAATCACATTCCTGAGCTCTAGTGTACTTGGAAAGTCCTTTATTCCTCTGAGAGACAGATAGCTCATGCCATCAAATTGAGCTTTCGGTGCTGAGAATGGAGTCATGCGGGGTGATCAAGTAGATTGCATTGCTGCTGGTCAATACCTCTTCTATTATTATGTTACTGGGAAATAATTATTACCTGCTGTGTGAGCCTTTGCAAGGTGTAAAAAGACTGGGGGGACAGAGAGAGAGAGAGAGAGAGAGAGAGAGAGAGAGAGAGAGAGAGAGAGAGCGAGAGAGAGAGAGAGAGAGAGAGAGAGAGAGAGAGAGAGAGAGAGAGAGAGAGAGAGAGAGAGAGAGAGAAAACCCTGCTTTGTTTAACTTGTGTTTTCAACTTTGCTGTCACATATACTAAAACCAGCAGCACTAGCTACTGAGTACTTTATTTATTTATTTATTTATTTATTTATTTATTTATTTTTAAATAAAACTTCTTCTCTGGCTTTAAGGAATGGATGTTATTAAGCCATGCCGGGTATGTAGTTCTGGAATTGTAAACACGGGCAAATGGTGTTTGGAGGCATACCAGTATTTAATTCTATATCCTTGTGTAGGTTTGGTTTTGGTTTAAAATTATATCATCTGTGACGTCTAAATAAAGGCGAAGATGTTAATGATGTTTTGAAAGAGGCTAAGTTGCCTGGGTGCGTGTTATAGTTTGCTTTACATTTTCCCCTGCTTCTCCCTGGCATCCACTGGAGTTAATAAATCCATGCTTCAAGAAGCGAAGTATTCTGAAGAACACTAGGGGACTGTTTGCTGTATAGTTTTCTAGAGAATCTGTGGAAACCATCAGCTCTGAGGGGGTTCTGGTGTTCCTTGAGCCGCATAGGGCTGCCTTGAATTCAGCACATGTGCTTTTCTGGCATTTGCAGGCCTGAGTCTAAGTTCCCAGTGAGCAAAGCCACTTGGCTCTGTCTTTTTTCTACTTAGTCTGTAGTGGATTTTAGATATTCAAGTAGGTATTGACAAATTAAACACAAATAGAAAGCCTCTTTCTGTCTCAAAGACATAAGTGACAAAAATGCTTGGATTTTTCTCATCCAAAAATATTGTTCCAGAAGCTTCCTTCCAGGCACATTCTAGCCCGGGGATGTAGGCCTCTGCTGTGGAGAGCTAAAGCTTGACTCGGGGTCCTTGACTTTACATTAGGGTGCAAGGGTGTGAGAAGTTCTGTTTGAGTCATACTTCGTTGTAGTTCAAGATATGTAGCTGGATCTTAAGGATCACCTTTCACTTGGGGGCTGACAATGAACTTGGGCCCATATTATATCACATATACCCTGGGACAAAACTGCTTGTCTTTGTGCACCTCTCTGAAATTCATACTGAGGTTCTGGGGTCAATTCGTTGGCTTTTAAACAATCAGCTCTGCTCTCATACTGTGAGTCTCAGGAAACATGGTCAGGGGTCAGGTCCCGACCCCACGCCCTTACCCGCTCCCTGGCCTATCAGTTTCCTACAAAATCCTACAAGAAGAGAAGATTCCATGCCCTAAGTTTGTTCTCCCTTAGACTGAGGAGTTGGGGTGGAGTAGCGTGGTGAGGAGAATGTGTTAATCCTGTGATTCGCCAGAGAAAAAACAATTCCACCACTGTGGGCCAAATTTAAAACAAGCTTATTAAATACTAAATACTGATCAAGAGATGGACTTGCTCAGGACCATTCCCTGGAATTTTCCAGCTGAAAATGGCCCCAGCCACATGGTGCACGGTCTTATAAGGACAAACTTACTTTCCCATGAGGCTTTGATATTTTCCAAGAACTACAATTCCCAGCATTCCAAGAAGTTACCTAGTTTTTGCGAAGGTGGGGCTTAAGGGTTAAATTGTTTGGGCAATACAAAGGCCTAAGACTCCACTGTGATCTGTTTTCTCCTCCCTTGTAGTTTTCTTTTACCTGTGGACATTTCTGCTATTGATATGCAGTAAGTACTTGGGGGAAGTGACCCCAGGCAGGAGCCATCTGTGACAGGCTTGTTCCTATCAGCCACACCTCAGAATCTTGGCTTTGAGCTTCCCTTGGTTTCTTGCTATCTTCCCAGGAGAGGAATGGGGAACAAGTGAGGAGCACAAGTTTTGAATAACCCAGTTTTATGTGAGAGAATAAGATAAGAAGATAATAAGTTACCGGATGTCAGATATTATATTATAGAGGAGTTTATTAAATGAGCATGGTGAGAGAAGGAAAGAGGGAGGGGTACCCGAGACGGGGAGAGAGAGAGAGAGAGAGAGAGAGAGAGAGGAGAGGGAGAGAGAGAGAGAGAGAGAGAGAGAGAGAGAGAGAGAGAGAGAGAGAGAGAGAGAGAGAGAGGAAGAGAGGTGGGGGTAAAGGGGTAAAAGAGAGGAAGAGTAAGGGTGGAGAGAGAGAGCGTATAGAGGGAGGGGCGAGGTAGGATTGTCCTTTCATATAGCCCTGGCCAGGGCCACGCCCTCATGGCAGGTAGGCAATGGCATCACAGGTAGGCAGACTGGAGAAGAATCCTAACACCCAGTAGCTCATTTACTTGTCTGGGGTTTTTCTTCATCTATCAGGAATTCACATCAGAACTAAAAACTAAAAACAAAGAGCCACTACAAAAAGCCATTAACCCAGTCTGAACAGAATTTAGAAGGAAAAAAAAAAAAACCATTAAAAAATCATTTTGACTTTTATTGGTGCTCTATCTTTAGTTAACTTATTGTGCATGGGAGGTTTTGATTGATTAAAAACCATGAAAGCATACGTTCTTCTTAAATAGCCACACCAATTCCTATTGGGCCTGACACTAGGCAGAGATTAGATTATTAATTAAACTAAAATTATTTTTCCCTAATGCATAAACTTGGTGATTGTTTTCCTCCACCACTAACACTAGTGTCAGTGACAATGACCACCATTAAAGTCAGATTGTAGAAGACTCCCTAAATCAGTGAGCTGTCCTAGTGATCTTAATTACCCGATAGTGTGCATAGCAGAGCCCGTCTCCCCCACCTTCCACATTCCAAAGACAGGAAAGGTAAAACAAAGACAGTAAAAGCTAATGTCCCTGTGGGCTGTGAAAATTAACAGCAGGATGTGTGTTTTTATCCCCCAAAGCCATTTTCAGTCATTAGTTGAATTGCTACATAAATGCTAAGTACCCCTTGTTGGTTTATAAAGTTAATCCCAGCCCAGGAAGAGGCTGGCTTATTCACTGATCATGTGGATCTGAAGGGGAGCAGACAGGGAACTTTGGGGCACTCTTGCATATCCAAAGCAGCATTCATTTTAAATGACACTAACAGCATCATCCTCAGAGAAGCAGAGATTGAAAGCAGGATCAGAAAATACGCAGCACCTGTCAGGATGTGTGGGAGACACTCAAGTCTGGACAGGGTCATTGGAAGAATGAATTGGCAGAACATCCAGCAGGAGGTGGCAGGGAGGGGCACTGGAGGCAAGAATGAGAAGGAACCCACCTTCCTATAGATACATTCACAGAGGTGTGAGCATGAGGCTGTACTGGGGTAGCAGGGTTTCACAGCAGGAAAATGACTGACTATAGTCAGTTCTTGGGAGAAGCCATTACATCATGTAATGCCTGTAAAATGTTATGGGCATTCCGTACTCCGTGAAAGCCTGTAGAATTGAATTGAGAATTTGGTATCCTTGCTTATGTCGTTGCACCTACTTGGTTAGTTATGAACCATCTTCTGGTTGCCAGACTTTCATCTGGAGTTTTGACTCTGAAGAATGTGCTTCTTTAGTGTTTAAGGTGGCTAGGTGGTGGGTGGTATATGGTACGTTAGCGATGCTATTGCTTTTACTGTCAATATTTACTGAGCAGATGCTTTATGAGAGCCCAGAACCTTAAGAAGAAAGAGGCTAGACCCTAGGAATTTACAGACAAGTGAAGAAGGGAAAATTACATAGTGGCCATTCACCTGCAGTGAAAGATAGCCATCAGTGAAGGCTTCAGAGGGGGGCTGAGCCCAAAGTGAGTCTGGGATCAGTGACTTAGAAATAGGCTGCAGCCTTCCCCAATTGTTAGATGGGCATGTGAGTACATTTTGGAAATGGAGAGGAAGTCAATCATGAAGTAACCACTAACATCTCTAAGAAACAGCAAGGCTGGGGGATGGAAGAAGCCATATCTGTATGCAGTGGCTACAAGGTGGGCCACTGCTAAGTGCTTTCCAGGAGCCCCAGCACAAGACAGGCAGCAGCGGCTCCTGTTCTGATATCTCCCAGATCGCTGGCTTTTGGCCAGTTACAAGTTCAAACCATACGTGGGTGAGATTCTAGAAAATGAACTTCAGTTCAGCTAAGTTGGCCTAGTAAATACACAGCATATTAAGTCACCAATTTTATGCTATTGATGAACATGTATTTAAGAGAATACACTGGTATTCCTAGCCTAGGCCTTATGTCCTTATGCAGAGGTTAAATGTATTCAAACTTTGTAACTGTACATTAAATGCTGAACTTTGGGTCTCCAGAATTCTCTAGGCTTTCTGAAGCTACTGAGAGATCTCCTTACCTGAGAAGAGGTTGTGTTGTTCTGAGGGGACTCTTCAAATGTCACCAGTGTTTTTAATATGGGGAATTGGTGAATGTGGGATCTCTCAACTGTGGTTTGAAAGGACCACCTGTAATGGTGAACACCTATAATGTCAGAGATCGGGTGACTGAGACAAAAGGATGGAGAGCTCAAAGCCAATCTAAATCATGAGAACCTGCCTAAAAAATAAATGGCTATATAAACAAAATGGCCAGGTAGAACTATGATGTTTTTAGAATGTGGTGGAAGCATATTTGAAGACATTAAAAATCCAGCCTCTTTGGACTTGGAATGAACGTCAGTGCCCGAAACGCATCAACCCTTCTAATGCACCACACCCACCTTAGTGATACAGGGTCTCTAGATCTGTTTACCCTGGCGGATATCTGCTGAATATCAGCTAGCACAAGCCTGAAGAAAAAAACAAAAAACAAAAAAACTTGAAATTCCAACTTCAGTTTCTCCTGGGTGTGTGGTACTGCTGTATCGTGGCAGACTGAGCCATTGTAAGTCAGAGACAGTCTGCTCTAGGCTGTGTTTGACATGGCCGGAACCCTTATGAGAGGCTATGTAAGAGCATTTGTGCATCATGAGTCGTCTGCGCAGACAGGGAAAGGCTGCACTCCATCTCTAGGCTGTGATCTACATCCCAAGCCTGTGAGCCTCTGTGACAGCAGCTATGGGTCCTGGCAGTGGTGGCCGTGGCATCATCTAGCCTGTGAGTCTTTGCAGGTGTTGGACATTTTAGGTTTAACCCAAGTCCTCTGCCAGCCTGGATGAAGACTGATTGGTCATTTTTTTTTCCAGTTTTTGGTTTTTTGAGACAAGGTTTCTCTGTGTAGCCTTGGCTGTCCTGGACTCGCTTTGTAGACCAGGCTGGCCTCGAACTCACAGCAATTCACCTGCCTCTGCATCCCTAAATGCTGGGATTACAGGCATGCACCCCTGTGCCTGGCTGGTCTTCCCTTTTAAGTCTCTGTTACTTACAGCCTCAAATTTGAGCTGTGTCTCATGCTTTGTACTTTTCAAATACTTGATACTTCAGCTAAGGTAGCAAAAATAAAAGAACTGATGCTAAAGGTCCGGTGTTAAATGGAAGCACACTGAAGGCAGCTTTGTGCTGTGAGCCATGAGCAGAGAATAGAGGCACATATTTTGGTCAACACCAACACTGAGCTCCACAGGGTAGACACCTCTCTGTTTTCTTATTCCTGTGGCCTTAGATCCCAGCATCACTATTCTGAATTCACCTATCTCAAGTATATGCATGAAAAGAAACAATGGGTCTGGACTCATCTTTTAAGCATCTACTCGAAGGCATTTGCTGACCAGTGAGTGACCAGTGAGCCAGCCCTGGGGGTTGGACCGGATTGAGGAAGAGGCCTCAGCATGATGACGGTGGAGAAAGAGACAAGAATCTTCCGAGAGACAAACCCCAGAGCTGGCCACTTTTACACCAACCAGGCTCTGTGCCCTCTTTGGCTCCCTGGTGTGCAGCCAAGCATGCACCCTGCCATAGTGCTGGGATGTTCCCAAAGCTGGTGGGCTGGCCAGGTGTCAGAAAGTCATCACTCTGAGCCAGATAGTCAGCCAACTCCCAAGCATGCTTGTTTGTATTCAGGGTGGAGCCTAGGGCTCCAGCCAGATTCTTTGAGCTTCTCTGGTGTCCTTTCCCAGAGACATTCTTGAATCTTATAAAACCAGCTTTAGCTTTCTGACCTGTGGGGCTTCGCAGGTCAGGTGTGAGCAGTGTGCTCACTGAAAACGGCCGTTTAACCAAGTCTGCCCGTGTGATTGCTTTATTTCCCTCTCTCAGAATTACTGCTGGCTCTAAAAGAGTCAAGAACTCAAACTTGTGTGAACTCCTCACACCTTTCCAAATTCAACAAAGCTGACATTTATAGCTCTGTTGAAGCAGAGACATGGCATTTGGCTTCGGATTGTTTGGACTGTGGAGTGTCAGTATAAATAGCTTTGATTGACTTTTGAATCGTGCACATCTGGAAGCAATTTATGGCATTCCAGCTAGATTAAAGAGCATTTTAAAGGAATTTCACTAGTTTTTCCCCTCCTCTCTTGTTGGCCATGGTGAATAAAGTTTCAAAGAGGGTTTAGCTGCTGTTCCTCTTAATGTGGATGGTGATGAAGTCAAATTCAGGGCAATGCTGGGTGGGGGCAGCCAGCGGCGAAGAGGTTTGTTTTGCTAACGGAACTAAGTCCAGAAGTGATTTTGCTCAGCTGTTTTGTTCACACTGATATGAGAGAGATGAAGATGCAGTCCCCAGGAAGCTACTGTCCCCACACAGAACCCGAGAGCTCAGCCACTTTCATAGAGGTCAAAGGATTGACTGGGAGATAAAATGAGCCTTTCATGTGCAACTGCGCTCAGCACAGTCAGGTAGACAAAATAGGCTTTCATTTACTGGGCACTCTGGCGGTGTTCATTCGGCAGGAGTATCCCCTGTGCACTAGGGAAGATGGGAGAGACGCTGGGTTTCAGAGCAAGTGCACACCAGGAGACTGGCAGATCCCTCCTGGCGCAGCAGGAATATACTACATGCCACACTGGGTATCTGTTTCTCAGTATTCACCCATCATTATGGTTAGTCTACACTGGGAGGATCTGTGTCCTTTGGAGATGGATTCAACACAGTCAAAAGCTGTAGAAACAGTGCCTGGCCAAGAGTGTGTAAATGGTAGGCATCTGTGTGCAAGCAAATCAGAACAGGGGAGACAAGGAACATTCCTTGAGAGGCCAGACAATTTTTTTCTTTTTATTGAATTTTTGTGAGTTTTGCTTCATGCACCCCAATCCCAGTCACATCCCTGTCCCTTCCTACCTGCCCTCCACCCTTGCCAGCTCCCCGCAGAGGAATAAAACAAAACTCTTATTGTAGAAGCTGTAGTGTAGCATACTGTGTCCCACAGTATATCCTTTTGTCCACTCATCTTTACTTGCCACCATTCATTGCAGTGAGTCAGTGGTCTGGTATGAGGCCTCTGGCTTCTGCTACACCATCAATACAGGATCCTCACTGGGACTCTTCTCAGATCTCCTGTTGTTGCCCCATGTCATGGAGATCCTGCATCTTTGGATCTGCAAGACCAGGTCGGCCCTTTGTGTGCTCTAGCAGTTAGTAGATGGGGTAGAAGTTGGGGTGGGCCAATGCAAAGCCCTGGATCTGGGCCTGAGTAGTAGCTGAGCTGGCCAGCCTATCAGTTCTCCCATACCCACACCAGCAGGGAGAGCTCTGTACTCTGTAGCACTGCCCTGGCTAACTCACCCAGTCCTGCAGCTGGCAAGGGGCAGAGCCAGCGCTCCTGATCTCATGTACTTGAGGCCAGCTCAGTAGCACCAAGCCAGCAGGACCAGCTCTATTGCTCTGCCCAGGTGAGGTATAGGGCTATTCTCCCAAGTGCTGCAGCCAGCGAGAGGCTGGGACAGTGGGACAGCTCTCCCATTCTCATGACCTCAGGGCCAGCTCTCCTGATTGCCATAGGTGGGGAGAAGCAAGGGGGGCAAGGGCATCTCTTTCTTTCCCATGCCACCAAAAGGCAGACAAGTGGCAGAGCCAGCTCTCCTGCTCTCATGACCTCAGGGCCAGCTCTCCTGCCTGCCACAGATGGTGAGGAATTTTTTTTTTTTTAAATCTTTTTAAAGCCAATAGAGAGAGTAAGGAACAACCCAGCAAGGCAGACATTTTCTTATTTAGACATGGAGAAAATGAGGTTCTGGTTGGGTATAAATTCATACAGATTCTACCATGGGTTACCTCTCACCCCCATTGTGAAAACATACGACTTGGGCATACAGGGTATTATAGGTAAATTTATGTCCCGTTATCTCTCTGAGCCTCAGTTTCCCCACTTTATGATGAAGTCAACCAATAGGTAAGTTATAGAAGTCAAGGGAAGCATGTAGAACTGCAGCTGCATGTAACGTGGGAAACGTTGTAATGAATTCAATGGAAACACTACAGTTACGGCAGTTATCAATGAAAGAGGAGAGTTTTGGGGAGCTCAGAGATGTGCCCTGAGTCTCTCTACCCTAAAGAGGAAACGTCTACCCATAAGTAGCTCTGGTGCCTGCACCTGCAGACAACTACACCTAGGCAAGGTCATCATTGCAGCGTCAAGGTCACTCACTGCTACTTCCTGTGGCTGATGCAGGGGTCACTGTGGCCTTTCCCTCCTTCCTCTTCCTCACTAAAGGGAAGTGATGAAGTGGTGCCATGGAAGGTGGCAAATTGGCCTAAGAATCACATAAAATGCAATTTAGCACACACGTTCTGCTGAAGAAATCTGCCTTTGTTTCATTATATTAGTTTCTTGGGGATTTCTTTCCTGGGTTGGCATTTCGGTGTGGAAAGCTGTCCTCTTTTTCTTAACATAATGAGGCAGTTTTTATGTTTTTAAGAACAATAGAGAAAAGCATGAAGAGTGATCGATTCTTGCGTTGAGATTTATGAACTGCGGCCTGGAGCCTGGCTGCCAACCTCTGCCTATGATTTGGAGCGATAAGGACGCAAAAACCCTGCGTTGTTTTTAGTAAGAGTAGAAGGAAATCTAATCGCTGAAACCACAGGATGAGAAATGTCCTATTGGGGGGTTCACTCTTCTATTTTGGGTTCAGGAAAGCCCACAGACAAAGGAGCCGCCTGCTCTGCTTAAAGGTTTGGGACTGATGGGCGAGACAACCCTGCTGCTGTTTGTTGACATGAGTTCTGGCAGTTTTACCCTGCTCTGTTTCACCGCTTTCCACTTGTCTGTACAGGTTTGACAGGAAAGCCATCCAAATAAAACTGTGCTGATGTGCCCAGGGTCAGTTTTCATATGTTCTGTATTTGATTACAAGGGTGCATAGGGAACAAAGAAGGGTAAAGCAGGGGAGAAGTGGGGAGCTCAGAATGTGGGGTCCTGGGATAACAGCAGGAAATGCTCAGAGCAGAGATCAAACCTCTGTGGAAACTGGGCCCTGCTTTAACCAAGAAAGCAGTGTGAGTCTGGTGAGAGGCAGCTTCGAGTGCTAGTGGAATGTCCCCTTCGCTTATTAGTTCTTTTAAGATGTATTTATTGTGTTTACTTATGTAATATGTGTATGTATGTATGTCATAGTGCACAAGTGGAGGCTAGAGAACACATAACAGGAGTTTATTCTTCCTCCCTCTATGTAACTCCCAGGCTTTCACTCATCAGGCTTGGCAGTGAGCACTTCTACCAACAATGCCATCACAGCAGCCCCTTACTCATTCTTCTAATTCGACAAGTACAAAGTCTCCAGTGTGCCAAGGCTTGTACAAAGCAATAGGGTCACAGAGTTGACAAGGCAGACACAACCTTACAAGTGGCACATTCTGGGAGGTGTGTATTAAATGGCTACACACATGGTGGGTTATATGTTGAAAGATGTAGGTGGTTAAACATTTGGTAAGGCCAAGAAACCTGAGGAAGGAAGCTGAGCACCATGGGGAAGAGATGGTTTATGATTTGCCCCCATCTCTCACCTTTGGAGCTTAAACATTGGACACCAAAAAGAATTCTGTCTTCCTGAGGCTGGCCTCACTAGTTACCCAGACCCAAGATGCATCAGGTATCACCATAAATGCTATTGGAGAGGCCTATTTATTTTTTACATGTGCTTATTTTTGTGTGTGCGATTGTAAGTACATTCACACGCCCGAGTCAAGGTGTGTACCCGTTCAGGTCAGAGGACAACTGGTAGAATCTGGGTCTCTCCTTCTCTGCACTATGCATCCAGGGGAATGTCAAGGTCATCAAGGCTTGGTGCCAAGTTCCGTCACCTGCTGAGCCATCTCAGTGGCCCCTTTCGTGAGCTTTATAAGAAATGGCCCATGAGCAACTTAGTTAAGTATCCTTCCCAGTAGGAGAGATGACAGAACAGCTGTAAGTGGGAGGGAAAGTGGAGAGACCCCTGAGTTCAGAGGGGAGTTTGATTTGGAATGGGGTTATTAGAGGAAGTCAGGTTCATGGTGACATTTTCCTTGTCTGAGATGAGTCCGGCTAGGTAATGGTGTGTATGCTTTTATGCTCTGGTCTGCAAATACTGTAGAGTGCTCAGTGAAAACAGTTCTGTCAACAGATCAAGTGCAGTAAAGAGTGGAGCTCTTTGGAGCAAGAAGTCAGAGAATGTTACTATGGTAATAGAAATGAGACCATGTTTTTTTTTTACTTGTCCCCTCCTCTGTCTTTCCCTTCCACTCCTTCCCCTTCCTCACATCACTCCACCCCCACTTTTGTGTAGCATAGTCACTATTCTTTTAACAGACTTGCCTCAGAGTGGAGCCAGGGGGGCTTTTTTGTGATCCACTGGGGGATGGGACACATTGCTGCAGATCCTCTTTTATCACAAATGTCCCGGTGAGCTGAACTGAATGACTAAGTTATATGGCAGACCTTCTTACACTCTCTTATTTCTTAATTATTATTTCTTTATTATTTTAAAAATAATCTCCTGGCCACTTTCGTATTAGACTATCACAGAAGTCCTATGAGATAGGCAATCTGGAACATGGTCTACCCATAATCCTATTTGTTTAAATAGCTTAAAGAGGGCCGCTGGTAAGTGCACTGAGGATATATGTTCTATTTCCTTCCTGGTTTATCAATAACACTTAGAGAGTGTGCCAAAGGGAAGGCACTGGGGAAGTGTCTGTTGAGCTTAGCAAATGGTTAAATCTTGTTATGAATTTTGCCTTTCCCTCAGAAGTGATGAAAGGGCAGATTGGTGAGCAGTGGGCTTCTCAGATGCACTGTGTTGCCACCAGGGATTAATGTGCAAACTTGACGTTGCATCTGTCCATCTCCATCTGCAAGCCCTGGGGGGATGTTGCTTTCCACCTTAAATTCCTCACCTGCAAAATGAAATTCCTACCTCCTGGGCTGGATTAACCCTCCCCCAATGTACTGTTCAAGGTGGCTATTGAGCCTCTAATCATTGAAGCCATCATGTGGATTTGCATCTGGAAAGCCTGTCAAAGAGGGTCCCAGTATTCAGCTCTCAAACAAGCATTCTGTCTTTATCTCCTACCTCTAATAACTTTTCTCAATCCCCTAAGTAGAAGGGTGAGAGGGCCACATTTGAGGAAGAGTGTGTTTGAGAACTTGAAAGGTCATCATGCCCTCCTCCTCCTATGGTGATCCGTTTACAGGATGATGCTTGCCAAAGCTGAGGACTTCTTCAAATTTCCCCTCCTTTCCTCAACCCAAATTTGTCTTTCAGATTGGGAGTTCTGGAGGACAAAATGTGTCATTTCCCCTCCCCCAATCTGAAGTCAATATAAAAAGATTAACTAATAATAAGGTAACTAAGAGTTTTGATTAGTGTATGCTTAAATACCGAGAGAGAATATAACGACTGAGCTGGGAACCCAGGAGCTAGTGGATAAAAGTGCTTGGAAGACTGGAGACAATGACACCACAGACAAGAAACAGAAATGCAGACCATGGAAAAGGAGAGACATTACGAACCAGTCCCCCACCCCCACCCCACCCCTCCAACCCCCGACATACAATCAGCTGCTGAGTCTCTCCTTCCCAGCACTGGCAGCAGCAGGAGTGGAAGAAGAGACCTGTATGACAACACTGTTCCTCCCAGTTTTCCAGGAAAAAAAATTCACATTTAACTGTGATAAACTTTGCAATTTCTCTTGAATTCATAATAATCTAGATGATGTCTCGACACTGTGTCAAGCTGTTCTGGCTCTCCTTTCTGGCGGCGTGCGAGTGCTGTTCTCCACTGGCTCTGTAGCCCTTCGCTCTGCACCTGCTGAAGGGGTGCTTTGCTCTTTAACCAGCTGACCTGGGCCTTTCTTTATTATTTGAAGCTGTCAATCACTGCCAAGACATTATATCAACTCCAGGCCCTAATAGAGAAATTCCACTCTTGAGAGCTCTCCTTTGTGCAACTTGATAGACACCAAATGAAACAACACAATTGTGAGAATCTAATCCACTGCGTGATTGATTAGTTGCCCATGTCTCCATTAGCTGAAATGATTTCTTCTGTTCCTTTTAAGCTTGAACTTTGATTTCTTCATAAAATTTACTGTCCTGAACACTTCACTTCATTGCAATTAAAAGCGCAAATGAACATGGCCTTTCCTGTGGAACTCTGTAACCCCAGCTCTTACATCTGTGCTTGATCTACATACCAGACACATTTACTGCAAGCATTTATGTCTTCAGGATTACTGTAGAGCATAATGCATTTTCTGAGTCTCTTAACACTGTTGTGAGGATCTGTATTGGGCTGGATGCCTCTTCTGAGTGTGTCATTCTCACTCCCGAAGTGGCAGTCTAAGAAAGGGCTATCCTTCAACAATGAGGGCATGTCGCTTTGTTTTTGAAGCCACAGTGAAATGGATTATTTATGGAAGTGTATTTCTTCATCCATAGCATGTAACCACGCCTTTCTGTTTTCTAGATTTATTAAGGTGTAATTAACAAATGAAAATTATATAAATTAAGGGGTATACCGTGGTTTGGTAATACATGCATCGTGACATTTATTATGCACACTTACTGTAAGCATTTCTACCTTCAGAATTACTTTGCCAAATGATCTTCCTTCTGATTATTTTACCATTTTAATGGCAAATTGAGTTACAGGCAAGGCACATTTGTCACCTCACATAGTTTCCTTTGTGTGTGCATGTATGTGTGTGTGCGCACATGTGTGTATGTGTGTGTTTGTGTGTGTGTGTTGGTTGGTCTTAACACAAGATATAAGCGCATTATATCTTTTTGAATATAGAGCAGTCTTGTCATGTGTAATCCCAAAACTTCACTACTGTGGGCTGGCATGTATTTCTATCTTCTGACTGAACCTGCTAGTCCACTTTTCACTTTTCTAACTTTCCCACTTCTTATGTCAAAGCTTCATGGCACAAGGAGTGTTTCCTATCCCTCACTGAGAACTTGTCTTTGCCAAAGGAAACATTGAAAGTCTAGGAGCGAATTCGCGAGCCAGATGTTGTATGATGCAATGGTGTCGAGGCCAGAGTTCGGCCATCAGGGAAGCCCTGAGGGAAGGGCCTCTTATGGACGTTTAAGCTTCAATGCTGCTCTTAAAACTGATGACTTTCTTTTGTTATTTTTGAACTAGCCTTAATTCACCAAAACCATGTTTTGACAAATACTCATTCTAAGATTATTGGAATCCATTTCTTTTTTAATGTTAAATTCACAAGCTGTACTTCTATGACATAATTATTTAGCAGTCACATAAAATGTGTATCTGGTCATTCTTAACTGGCTCATTTATACATGGGCCACATAAAATTTGCATTCTTACACTAGTGACTCATTTATTAATAGTAATAAATATACTGGGCTGCAAGCCAAGTGCACTTCAGAGTCTTGTAACCTGAGAATGGTCTGCGGGGATGAAGTGTGTGTATGTTTTAAATAACGTTTTTTAAACACTCTCTTTCAAAGGGGCTTGGAAGTGAGTCAGTTTTTAACAAAGGAAAGAGGAAATTTTTGAGTGATGTATTAATAGATTCAGAAAGAATGTCTTTCTCTAAAAGTTTATTCTCACTGTGGAGCTTAGGGGGAGAGAAAGGAAAGTGGGTGTCAGGATTGTTCCTTTTCACTTAAAAAAAAAAAAAAGACTATTTATAATAACACCATGAAGATTTCTATTGGATATTACATCCAAAATAACCTTATATATTTTCATGGCTGCATTTCTCAAGAACAGAAGAGGTTTGCCTATGGGTCAGAAAGGCAAAGGAAACCTCAAGCCTTGGGCAGAAGGCTAGACAGGGGCAGTAAACAGCAATGGTTTTAAGAATATTGGTGAGAATTAATAGCACCTTATTTTGTGGCTCAGTGAGGAGATGTGTGATTGACACTGTTCAGAATGTCTTGGTGGCTTTAACAGAAACCACATGTGAGGGGGCTCACAGGGCACAGCCGTCCAGACTAGGGACTGACGCTTTGCAGGCCTTTATTGTGTTTCTCTTTAAAAGGAGGAGTTTATAGTCTAATGAATTGCTTTAAGGTAAATGTGAAAGGACTCAACAAAAGACACACACACGCAACATGCACACACACACATACAACATGCATACACACATACACACATGTAGACACACACACACACACACACACACACACACACAAACAACAAAACAAACAAACCAAACCAAACCAACCAAACAAACAAACAAAAAGGCAACCCCTGGAATACTTTTAAATAACAAAAGCCTTTCAACTCCTGATAGACTCTTCTTTGCTCTTTGAACTTTGGTTAAAGGCCTCACATCCACTAGGTTACCTTCTAAAATGACTGTTGACTGTAGTGTTAGATGTATGTGTGATTCTTCCATTAATATCTTACTTTTTGATTCAGAAACATGTGGGAAGTTGGCCTTAGGTCAGCTTCTGTAAATGTCAAGCAAGACATATCGGCTCAACACAATTCTTGGTCACTGTTCCTAGTGTTCTATCCTCTGGACATAGGCAGTAACAGTTTGTTGTTTTAAAAAAAATGGAAAATAACTTTTGTATGCTTTGTGGACCCCAAACAATTGTGTGTTCTTTCCTGTTGGATCATGTCAGTCTCAGGGCCTAGAATAGAGAGTTCCGCATACCCAGGGTGTTTGGCCATCACATGCTTAACTTATAGTAAGTGTTTGGAATCTATTTAAAGACATAGCTTAATGAGTCTCTTGCTTTCTGTAGTGTACGGAAAATGGTAAATATACAGCGTTTTTATAAACAGGCAGTAGGACATGGAAGTTGCAAAGGACAATGGGCTATGTGCAACCAGTGTTGCATCCTTTGGTCATGCCTTTCCCAGGTATTAGTCCCTTCTGTCCTGTCCACCCCTTTCCTCTAAATAGAAGCCCTGTGGACATGCAAAGTTGTAGTTTGAAGAGGATCACCAACCCATGCTCAGAGTCCTCCAAACATCTTTTATCTTGGGAAAAATGTACTAAAATCCATGGCTTCTCAAAGCCAAAGTGCAAAAATCTGAAAAACTTTGGTACTTTCAGGAGGTCTTAAAAAAAAAAAAAAAAAAAAAAAAGAGGCAGGGATGTCATTTCTATGTCTAGGAGATTCTTAGTCTAAAAGCCCAGATAGCAGAGATGGGGTCCCTCTCTGATAAATTCTCCTAGCTGATAGAGCACCTCAGCTTATCAGTGGGGGAGGGTGATGAGCTGGGACACTTTTATAGTCATGTCTGCAAGCGTTCTGGCTTCCCTCACCCTCTCTTCTGTCCTTCAAATAACTGAGGAGGGGAAAACTGGGAGCTGTACACTGGACTTCAGGCAAGCCTTGGCGGGAAGCTCTTCCAAGACATCCAGTGATGGTTGTGAATATCTAAGAGTTATGAGTTAGTGGACAGGCTGCTGCCTTCCAACATGCAATGCCCCCTTCTTCTCTCCCTCCTCCCTACTTCCTCTCTCTCCTTGCTCCTCTCATTCTTCCTCTATCACATCTTCTCCCCTCTCTTTACCGTTCTCTTGCTCCCATTCCCTTCTCTCTGCATCCAGGGAAGTGTGTGGTTTCTGTATGGTCCTTGGGTAGAAGCCAAGTTTCCATTCATCTGTCAAAAGGACCTCAGTGTCCTAGCCTCTGCAGCCTTGTACAGGTTGACTTATCTACCAGGACAAACTCAACTGAATGGCTCTTCAGAATTACATTTTCTAACATCTTATGAAACTTAAAAAAAAAATCTGAAGTGTGAACCTGTAGGATATAGGATTTCCTGTCATGAGCTGAAATCAATTACTTAGAAAAGCACAAACTTATCAAGCCCAACATCACTGGCAAGGTGTTGTGGTCCTGCAAGCCCAATATTTTCATTAGTCCTAAGATTAAATCTAATGTAGCCTTCTTTAAATATTTTACAGATGTAAACTATAGTGTATAGTTATAAATACTGTTAAATTATGAATGTGATTTAGTATTTTATTATACATTGGAAAATGACTTGATCAGATTTAATATCAACTGCACCCAATCAATAGGTTGGATAAATATGCATTACTTTTTTTTTTTTAAACCTGTTTTACTCAAAGCATAGGCTGATATACTTGCTCTGTAAATCATGGAGTCTGTCCCTTCATTCTGTCTGTACCATGGAAAGAAGCTGTTGCAAAGCCACCTGTTCTGCAGCTGGTTGGATAACACAGAGATAGCAGAGTGAGGAGCAATACGGAGAGAAGATGGCCACAAGCGTTGGCATCTTAACTTCCCTGGGAAGCTTGAGGGTAGGAGGCATGCCCAATGCATAGGAAAACCTGCTTATACATCTGGAAAAATGCAGAAAGTAATCAAAACAGTCTCGAAAAGGAGTCCCTATGTGGACGCAGATGGAATGAATAAAGGTCCAACAAAGACCCAGTTTAGAAAATATAGAAGACATCGGTATTCTGTAAGATGACAATCACTAAAAATATACCAGGTATTCTAGCTGGGTTTTGTCAAGTTCATACAAGCATAGACATATCTGGGGAAAGGAAATGCTTATTTGAAAAAAAAAATAATGTTTCTGTCCAACTAGCCAGTAGGCAAGGCTGTGAGGGCAGTTTCTTAAGTTAATGATTGAGGAGGGAAGGCCCAGGGGACTGTGGGCAGTGCCACCCCCGAGAAGGGGGTTCTGGACTGTATAAGAAATCAGGCTGAGCAAACTATGGAAGAAAATCAGCAAGCAGCCACCCGTCACTATCTCTGCTTCGGTTTCTACCTCCGGCTCCCTGCTAGGGTTCCTCTCCTGCCTGCTCTGGGTGATGGAGTGCGACCAGAGAGTTGTAAGATGAAACGAACCCTGTCTTCCCCATGGTAATTTATCACAGCGATAGAAAAGTAACGAAGGCACCAAGCTCTCATCATGACATGGAAAATGGGGTGTCTATTAGTACCTCTGCTTTGTCAACACGTTAATTAAGCTTTGCTAATATTTCTTCTGTGAGCCAACCATAGCAGATGCATGTAATCTTTCTCCCTCCCTCCCCTAACACACACACACACACACACACACACACACACACACGTATTTGATTGCAATTCTTGTTGATTATTTTTAACCGATGAGAAGTGCACTCAGATGCTGTGTTTGGCTCCGGCACTCAGCTGGAGAAGCTGCCTCCTTAACTTATCCTGTGCCCAGAGACTTTCTGCTTCACTTCAGATTTCCTTGGGCTACATTGTCAGACCACTCATGCCACTCCAAATCTTAGTAACTTCTGTGGCAAATGACTCTGATTTTCTAAGTTCTCCATTTGCTTGGGCTTCTGGAGGCAGCACAGCCATGAGCTTTACAGATTGCTTACTGAAAGGAGCCGGGAGTTATCACTCCCCATCGGTAATTAGGTAGTTCCAAGGAAAATAATAAAACGCCTCTGTGCCTGGGTGATCAGAATGGTGCACAGTGGCTCGTACTAGTCAGCTGAGGAGTTATGTAATTACACAGGAAGGGAAGAAAGCCCTCCAGATTGTTTTTCCTAAGAGGCACTTTTGGAAGAGTTCCAGCCCATCAGGTACTTATGTAATTAGGTCAGGGCACAATCCATAAGGAAAGGCTGGGGGAATTCATTTAAAAAAATGTTTATGTAAAAGACCCCAGTGGAAGAAGTGAAGGAGCTCTTAAAGGATTGATGCAAACTCCACATACAGTGTTGCACAGACCACTGCACAAAGCATGCAGACTCCACACAGTGTCAGATGCCAGGACACATGTTAGTGACCAAGGCACTTAGCAGACTCCACATACAGTGTTAGAAGCCACAGCACATGCCATGGAACAATGCATTGCATAGTAGCAAGAGGTCACTCACATGTGCGTACACAAGGTCAGGGCACTGTTTAGGGGTGGGCACCATGGTCTGTTTAGTTCATAGTAATTGGTTTCTCCCTGTCGCTTAGTGTGGCGGGTCTTGGCTTTTCCCTGATGTTACAGATGAGTAAACTGAGTCTCAAAGAATTTGAACTCAAGTCCCCTATATTCCAGCAGCAGCTCTCCCCACTGTACCACACTAGCTTTTACAACCTGAATTACACTTGATGCCATACTTATATAGACCAACATAATCGGGCTTTTTCCCCCCACTTTATCCTTTCGCTTCTTATAAATATTATCGAAACAGTGCAAAGTCTGGATTATTAAGTGCTGGACTTGGTGGCTTGGCCATCTCGGGTCCCCTCTGGATTTACTATGTGGCTATGTAAATTGCTGTACCTTGGAGAGTGCTGTGTACCCAGTTCAGAGCACCTCCAGCAGATACGTTAGACTTCCCATAGAGGTGTTTGTGGGCATTTGCAAAGGCGTCAGAGGGGTTGTTTCATTATGTAAATGTGTTTGCTGTAGTCCTTAAGAAATGCTTATGGCCATGCGGGCATTTCCAGGGCAGTCCTTAGGGTTTGCAAATCTGGTGATAGCAGACAACCACCTTTCTCTAGCCAAAAACACTAACACATAGATTTCTTTGCTCGTTATGATTGCTCGGCTTCATCTATCCATGCTTTTATAGTTTTAAAGGATTAGGAAAACATGTTTCTGACCAGAAAGAAGATAAAGCCAGTTTCGAACTTTGATACATTAAAGATATAATTGTCCCCAGTACAGAAAACATGAGCCTTTCAGATGATCTGTGGGTCAGGCCAGACTTGAATTATAGAGCCCTTTAATGGCGGCTGTGGCAGAACTGAAGTCAAAGAGGCTGACAGAGAATTAACAGGTATAGGAGACTGGCTCAGGGCCCTCAGGGGCCCAGTTCCTCTGTCACATCTGGCCAGACCCTAAAATTCATGGGACTTCATTTGAAATTGGCAAAACTTTACCAAATTTAATTAAGTTTCCTAAGAAATTAATTGTTGAATCCGATAGAGTGTATGCATGTTGGGCTGGCCAATTATCTATGCTGGCAAAGTACTTTAATGTTCCTTTTTCCAGCTTAGGTACTTTTCCTGAGAAATGCTAGAAGTCTGTCAACTAGGCTGTGGAGTTCATTAAGGCCCTACAAGCCCCATCATGCTTGGTGTGGCACTCTTTAGGTGGTATGTTGGAATGACTGTGGAAGCTTTGGGCCTAAAAACCTGCTTCCTACCCTCTTTCATGCTGTTGCTGTGGACCTGCATCCAGAAGAAGGACATTCACACTGTTGGATGTAGTTGCTTCTGGGTGCTCAGGATACAGAAGACTTTTAGTTTTCTTGAAATGGCCTATGCCTTACACAAGAATGAATCTCAAAGATGAGACCTACGGCTGGTGCATTCAAATTAAACTTTCTTATGGGGATAGAGATGCAATCCAGTGGCAGAGTGTTTGCCTAGCCTGTGTGAGGCCATAATTTTGCTTCTTATTGCCATGACTAGGAAAAAAAAAACCCAAAATCTTCTTAAAAATAATATTTTGAAAAATTATTTCTTGTAACACTAAAATGAAATGATTTGGTTTAGAGAAACATACTGCCTCTGTGTGAGTCATGTTGTACCGCTGTGACCATGTGCTTGGCAAACAGCTTGAGGAAGAGACTTGATGAAGGTCAGGGTTATCAGAGCTCAGTCCATAGGAGCTTGGGAAGAACATCATGGTGAGGAGCTCATGGAAGAGGAGCCTGCTCACTTCATGATGGACAGGAAACAGAACAGTCAGGGACCAATCTGGGTATAGTCCTTAAGGCCTGCACATATGGACCTACACATGCCTCCAAGGCACCACCTCCTAAAGGGTCCGCTAGGCCCCCAAAGAGCCCCACAGCTGGTAACTATGTAGACAAGCAGAAGCTGTGGGGATGTCTCACATTCCAGCCACGAGGTTGAGCCCCATTCCAGCACAGCACAGCCCAGCAGCTCCATGTCCCACTCCACCAAGGCAGCATTGTCACCGTTTCGGCGAAGTCCCCTTTCTAACATTTCTAAATGATGTGCTGATGCAGTTCAGGAGTTGGTTTAGACATCATTTGCTGGCACGCAGCTATAGAGGATGACGAGCTTAGCCTTTTTATATCACATTTGTGTGCTCATTGTCTTCTCTTTGTTTGCCAGTATATTTATGTTGCACTTCTCAATCAATATTTTATATTTACATATATGATTGCTCACACGTGAAGCTATCATGCACTAGGAATCCATTTCTTTCTCAGGTACATTAGATTGCTTCTCAGAGATCACTTCAACTCTGCATACAGTTTAATGTTTTAATTCTCTTCAGTCTAAATGTTCTTGTATACTTTCTAACTATCAAGATTGTGGTTGGCATCTTCTACTTACTCTTGTCTCTTCTCCCATGCCAGCTGACCTTGTAGATTTATGACTTTTTGGCTTAGGTAGAGATAAAAGTGTATTCTTTAATATGCTGTGTTTAACAAATTAGAGTAAGGTTTTCTGTGTGGGGACATGGGAAAGGAAGGAGTTGTATTCTAAGAAAGACTGATTGCTTATCCAGAGGAAAAGCAGGTGTTGAGATAAAGCAGAGTTTAAACTGCTTGCCTAGGCTAATAATAAACAGATAAAGTACAGAGGAGGAATAGAAAGGTGTAACGGTCATTGTAGGCATTCTATTTGTAAGTGTGGGAGAAAGGGGATGCTCCTGACAATAAAATAAGACTTGTCCAGTTATTTTTGAGAAAAAGAACATTTGTTACAAAGAATGGTCCTAAAACACTGTATCTAAAAGCTAAGTGTCCAAAGTGCATAACTGTAGGAAGTGGGGAAAACAGAGCATTTATGATAAATAATAATCCTTTGACTTAGTGAATGTTTCACTGTCAATAGAACTTCATCTTGTCATTGACTAAGCCTATCAAAATGCCACATCAAAGCCCATAAATATGTGCAGCTATTAACTATTAAGTGTCGTGCTAGGAACTGAGCTGGAGGCTTTGTGCTCTCACACTGAGTGCCATATCCAGCCCTCTAAAAGAATTAAAGAGAAATGTAAGGAGGCAGAAATATCAAATATGTACTGAATTCTCATAGTGTACCCCACAAATTTGTGTGATGTTCATTTCAGTAAACTTTGTTAAAGATACTATTGTTTATATATTGAGTAAGGTGAGGAACCAGACAGCAGACACCTTAAAAAGTTGTTAGTCGGGGCTATTATAAGGCTTTCTAGGGCGTCATTCACCTTTCACTATGGATGTTGAATGTTCTGCTTAGAAGTTAGACTCTCGAGCAGATTAAATTGCTAGTGTAAAGTGTGTGTGTGTGTGTGTGTGTGTGTGTGTGTGTGTGTGTGTGTGTGTGTGTGCATAGAACAGGAAGTGAGTTAGACGTCCTAAGCTTTTGTTCACCTGATCTCATAGAGGATGCAGCCATCATTCGCCCGCGTATATCTCTGGGGCCATCCTCATCCTAGACCTATTGTCTTGGCAGGAGTGAATGCTTGAGCCAATGCTGGTCTCTTGTACAAAATAAGAAACATTTCTGCAGTGAGATTGTGATGTGGAGATTACTCCTCTTCTGTACTCCAGGGATTCAAGGTAAAGAATCTGTAGGGCTCAGTATACACAGAGAGCCACACAAACTTGATTGTGGAATATTAGGGCAGAATTGCCATGCAGAAAGTAAAATAACTGCTATAAGTACACAAGTCTATAACAGGGTGGAAGTTCAGGCAGAGTGAGGAAGTGGAAGCTGAGGTCATAGGGATAAAAGGAGAAAGGGAAATCTAAAATATCTGTGAGCATAGAAAGATGGGGAATATGAGAACACAGACAGGAATGCCATGAGGCACTTACAAGAGAGGGTAGGAACACTGTGAAGGTCACTGGCTCATGAGTGCATGCCTCCATTGATGGTGATCCATTGAGACCTAGTGGGCAGGCAAAGCACTCATCTGGAGACATGGTCAGAGAAAAGTTAACTATAGGCTAGAAGTAAGCAAGTGGACAGGAGAATGTTGACAGTGAGGATCCTGACTAAAGAAAGAACAATGGGGCTGGAAGATAGTCTGCAACAGAAACATGGTTCCATTCAATTGATGCTACCCCACCAAAAGTGATTTTAAATTTTATCAACAAAGGAAGATAAAGTAATTTATACTCAGTCTAATGATTCTTTCCCTGCTGTCATTGGGCCCTAGTAGTAGTCGTTTCTTGTCCTATTCTCATTGGACCCTAGTATAATTCTAAAGTCGTTACCAAACCTTTATATTGAAGAGAGTCATACAGTGAAGGGTAGCTTCCTCTCGATGGGTGGTGGCAATTAGGTGATTTAATACTCTGAAGGTTTATGGGAAGTCTCTGAGACCTGAGCAGCCCAATGAAATTTCTACAACTCATTGTGGGGGTTGTTTTGCTTTACTTTTATTTTTTGTATTCTCCTTAAAAAAAAATCAAATTTGGCTTAAAAGCATGCTCAGAAATTGTTCGCCAAAGTGAGGACCTCCAACATAAGTCCCATGAAACAACTTGCTAAACATCTAGAGGCTGGTGAGTGGGAAGTTGCTGTGATTTGTGAGTGGTTCCTATTATGTAGGGTCCTGTGCATTTTCCCTCTGAAGCTGTTTATTCCACCAACTGCCCCTCTCTACACTCAGTCTACCTGATGTTCATACCACATACCTCTTATCAGAGAGACCTTGCTTCCTGGAGATGCTTAGAGAGCCTGGCCAGCAGAGGTTCCTAGCATCTGATCACATGATCACTCAGAGGAAAAGAAGAGGCATCCACACCATTTCATTGACCAAGCTAATCAAACACTTATCTTAAAGTGGACAGAGTATGTGAAATTGTACCTCGCTTTGTAAGTAAAAGAGCTCAAAATATGTGTGTGTCAAAAAAGAAAATCAAAACAGAAGCAATCTACACTCTTGACCACCATACTAAACCATCTCCCAAATTCTATGATAAATTCTTTGAAGTTCAAATTTTAGATACAACAGAGAAAATTTTCTAGCTTTTAAAAACAAGAATATATCATGTCATGGTGGATTAGCTTGTCCAATAGAAAACAACCACACAGAAGGAGAGAGAAGCCAGCTATGTTGTAAATATCAGTATTTTTCTACAACCTGGCCCGTGCTGGTAGATCAGTGTAAGAAGTTGCAAAGTGATATATTGTCTTAGTTCAGGTTTTATTGCTGTGAAGAGACACCATGAACACAGCAGCTCTTATATAGGAAAAGGTTTAATTGGGACTGGCTTAAAGTTTCAGAGGTTTAGTCCATTACTGTCATGGTGAGAAGTGTGGCAGCGGGTAGGCAGACATGGGCTGCAGAAGGAGCTGAGAGCCCTCCATCTTGATTCACAGGCAGCAGAAGGAGTCAAGGCCTCACTTGAGCATCTAATATCTCAAAGCCAGCCTCCACAGTGACATACTTCATCCAACAAGGCCACACTTCCTCATAGTGTCACTCCCTATAGGCCAGGCATTCAAACACATGAGTCTATGGTGCCATACCTATTCAAATCACCACAGTATATTCTGCCTATTTTCACACACACACACACACACACACACACACACGCACACACACGCACAACACTTCCCCTCTTCTTTTCTTCTCTATTTCCATCTCTAAAACACACACACACACACACACATCCAAAGTCATCTCCCCTCTCTTCTCCTCCCCTCTTCTTTTTGTCTCTCTCTCTCTCTCTCTCTCTCTCTCTCTCTCTCTTTCTCTCTCTCTCTCTCTCTCTCTCTCTCTCTCTCTCTCTCTCTCTCTCTCTCTGTCACACACACACACACACACACACACACACACACACACACACACACACATACACACACACACCTGGTTCCTGGGGACTTTATTGCTTATAGGAAAAGAAGCCCTATCAAGACTCTTTCTCCCCCTTTTGAACGTACAATCAATTGTGAGCATGAACTTGATCCCTTCCCTCACACTGAGATCTTATTCTAAAGGAAACTTCTTGTCTCTGTTCTGTATCAAACTCAATTACTTGCCACATTCCCCTCAAAATAGTAAGCTTCCTGGAGTAAGGACCTGGGTTTGTTTTGCTTGTGTTTGCCTCCTGTTGAATCCACAAGCACTTTATTTTGTTTAGTGGGATCACTGTAAATGGGTTAAATTGAATTGAATCAAATCTAATGGAATCCTTGGCAGCAATCCTTAAACTCTAAACACAAAGCAGTGTTCTGACATTCCAGCTGGTAGCTCACGTAAGGAGAATCAGAAGACTGTAATCTTATGGAGGGAGGCTGTTACACTATTAAAATGACTTGCAAGCAGATAAAAGAAAATGTCACCCCTATCAGTGCTATCCCTGTGTTCATATGTTGGTGGATTGCTGATAGGGTGTGAGTTGTGAGTCACTCCTTCCAATGCCAGAAAAAAAGAACTGTTGAAAGCTTCAATGGAGAGCCTCCATCAGATTGGGAACTGAGCCAAGGCTTCGGTGGGTACATGTGCTGTCAGTCACTGGTCCAAGGATGTGACCCTAACACAGCGGCCCATGAAGCACTCTTTATGTGCCTTACAATACTTCCTTTAGATCCTAAAGATTAGGAAAAGCAAACAAAACAATTCAATGAAGTGTCAGGGACTTTCATGATTCTATTTATAGATGTCTAAGCTCCCACACTGGGCAGGGGGAATAACCTTCTTAGCCTGGTGGGGGCTTGGGGTATTCACAGTGACACAGTTCTGGCACAACTGTACTTCTGTACTCAGTGGACAAACAAAGGCTTGGTGAGGAGTGAAACGAGTGTTGGAAGAACTGATGTACTCTATGTGGCTGAAGTATGGCCTCTTAGACACAAATGCTAACTCATTAACTCAGGATTCACTCTATTTGTGCACGAAGACCTGTGAAGGAACAAAGCTATGAGTGTGTTAATGTGTGTTGTGTAATACATGGATGGATGACTTTCAATTTATAGCCTTGAGAAACTGGTATGTTCCAGGACTGAGTCATCTGTGTACAGCCATAAAAACCGTGTGAGGTGAAGCATAAGGGGGCCACAGAGGACTCGCAGGATGCTTCTACCAGGGATATCTGTACAAGGCCTGTGAGGATGATGGTCTTTGGTGAGATCCATCATCCCTCTGTATGCACTTGGATCTAGGTAGAGGCTACTTCAAACAAAGACCCAAAGTGAGCAAAGGCAGGGGTGCTCCATATTTCAGCACTGTGCAGGCAAACGGCCTGTCTCTGGGGAAAAGCAGGCAGAAGCAATCTGAGAAGCCAGCTCACTGTGAGTGCAAAACCACAGAGATGAGAACGTACATAGGGAACTCTGACTGCGGAGTAATTTTGCGCAAGGCCAAGCTGCCCTGCTCGGGCATCTGCAAAGAAAACCCACATTATTTATGTGCTATGACCAGCAATATGTCGAAGGCCAAGAGGAACTGAGAGTTATTGAGCTAGTTCAAAGCAATCTCGATTATTGAAAATGAATGAAATTGAATTCCGCTTCCTACAGAGTCATTTATTGAGAGACAAAAGCAATTAATATTGAAAATAAAATAATTGTGAACTTCTGAACTAAATTACCATGCATGCAAATGTACTGTCTCATCAGTCTTCAGATACTGCGCGCATCAGGCACTGTGGCACTGGTGTCTAAACCGTAGCCTCCTCCATTGTTAGCATTTGTTTCTTCTACTTTCTCCAGAAACAGAGTCCCAAGAGTATCAAAAGCGTTGCTCAAAATTTAAAATATGTATCCAGGTTCAGATGTGAGAATTTGGCATAAATTCACCCTGTCCACTGATAAATTTAGAAAAAGAAAAAGAAAAGAAAAAGCTAATGAGGTATCCCTGAGTTCACTGACAGAGGGAGAAATCTTTTTATTGCTCTTAATTTAGCATTGTCATGGAGACCCACATGAGCATTTGATAAATGAGTCAGCTATTGACAAGTACCATTGTATACCTGGTAATTGTCCTGAAAGCCTTTGGAATTCAGCTTGTAATGCAAAGACAGTTCCCAACTTGCAATGTTTCAAACAACTGATCTTTTTGTCTTTGAGATGGGGTAAAATCAGAATTTAAACACCATAGAAGCCACATTTATGAATTCAGTCTTTTCTGGGCTAATGATGGTCTCTCACAATGGTTCATAGCAGCCAGTCCCATCTCCCAGAGAGCCCAAGTCACAGAGTAAACAACCACACAGTGCCTCATCAAGGAGACATTGTGTTGGGTGACTTTGTCCAGCTCAAAGGTGAATGTAAGTGCTCTGCATATGTTTAAGTGCGCTCTGCATATGGAAAAAGAGAGATACTCAGTGGGGTCACTCTCTTATGTTTCCTGTTGCTTTATACAGTACCACACAGGGAGCAATTTATAGACAAGAGATTTGTTTCTCAAAGTTACGGGTATTGAAAGAGCAAGATCATGGTGCTGGCATCTGGCATAAAGCATGGTAAAATAGTAAGGCAGATGCATAACACAAGAGGAGAGAGAGAGAGAGAGAGAGAGAGAGAGAGAGAGAGAGAGAGAGAGAGAGACTGAAACTTACAATAAGGCATTCCCAAGTGGGCTAAGTCCACAATGACATGTACTCACTCTGCTTATCTCTGCATGCCAAGACCATCATAGTGTCAAGGACCTGTCAGCATGTGTTTTGCACGATGCATGCATGCATGTATTAGGTGCATTTTCAGTTGCCAGTGAGTTTGTAGGGTTGCTCTCATCTCAGTTTAGGAAACACTTAGGCATAAAAATGTGACATATACTGTAACCCCACAAGCCCCAGGGGAGGGAGACTTTTAGGTTTGGGGAAACTCTATCGTCTACTGAAAATGTTGTTTTCTGATACACTTATTGCTTTTGGGAACAAGTTGTCTTGTGTAGGTTTCTGCAGAAGCAGGATTTGTGATGACGTTTAGGGGAAAGCTGAGGAGGGAAGTTGAAGAGGTGTAGGGCTGAAAGGGGGAGAAAAGTATGGGTATTAATTTTGTTCCTTCTTGCCCAGGAAATCTGGACTCTGTCCACAGCACATTCTAGAGTCACTAGAACCAGAGGCCTAGACACTGGCATATTTTCATCTGTCATGAGGTGGTAAAGGTCTAGCAAGCCATTGGCAGTACCCTTGTAGAATCTGCCAACATCATCATGCATCTTAGTTAGGGCTTCTATTGCTGTGAAGACACACCAAGACCACAGCAACTCTTACAAGGAAATCATTTAACTGGGCGTGGCTTACAGTTCAGAGGTGTAGTCCATTATCATCATGGTGGGAAGCATGGCAGCATACAGGTAGACATGGTGTTGGAGTTTTACATCTGAGTCCTCTGACAGAAGGAAGAGACAGCGACTTACTAGGCCTGGCTTGATCTTGTAAGACCTAAAGGCCCACTCCCCACATACCCTAGTGACCCACGTCTTCCAACAAAGCCACACCTCTGGGCAATAGTGCCACTCCCTATGGGCAATAGTGCCACTCCCTATGGGCTTATGGGGCCACTTTTGTTCATACCACCACGCCATCTATGCCAGATACACCAAGGTAGTTTTCAGTGCTCAGGAGCAGAGTTTCAGTCTTTTGGCCTGGGCCAACAGTGAGGATCCATCTACCGCTGATAAGTCCAAAGCTCATTTATATTCATATTAAGCCTAGAATTCAGGCCTTCAAGGGACTAAGAAACTGGATTCCTGCTGGTAGCAGGCTGGGTAAAAAGAACTAACATGTGATGAGAGTTCTAAATGGCAAAACAAGCCAGGGGAGGAGATGCTTTCTCTTTTATCTCTACCAGCCTGGCAGATAATATCAGCAAGAGGTAGTGGAGTATTCAGTAGCAGAGATCAGGAATGTCCTAGAGAGTCCAGGGAGGAATTTCTCTCCAAGGGTAATCTCAGAAGAGGGCCCCAGCTCACAAACACACACATGAACACAGTTAGCCCAGTAGCCTACCAGTCTAAATGACGAAATGCCTGGCAGCCTTAATGTGCACACAGGAAGCAGACACCACTATTTCTCTTAGTCTGTGATTCCACTCTCAGTAGCAGTATCAGTTGTCTATGAAAAAGCAAAATCCAAAGATCTGAGTTAGTAAAGTAATGGGTTTTAAGTTCCATACAATTGAAGAGTGTGGGGGGGGGGAAGGGGGGAAAAAGTGCAGGCATCCAGCTCCATGCCACCCTGTGATAGAGTATCCTTCTGTCCACACAGTAGGCAGCACCTGCTTGTTTGTCATTATAGCCATCTGTATTATCAGATCATGGCATGTAGCTCCTGACAATAAGCCTTTGCTACTTAAAAATGAACCCATAGTGCAAGAGCAGTGGTACTTGCCACTTGGACAATGCAAAAGAGGGAGAGAGAGTTTCCTTTAAGTGAAAAGGTGAAAAGTTCTCAAGGGGGAAACAGGTGTGTTGTGTGCTGAGGTTGTTAACCTTCACAGTAAGCTATTGCTGGCCCTCTCCTGCTGATGACTTTGTGAACTAGACTTCATTGTAGGCATGTGTGGGGGAGAAACAGTGTATGCAGGGTCTGATACAATCTGGGAACCAGGCCTCTACAGTGCAGGTGTGGGATGCACAAAGGGGGACAGTTCTTGACTCCGCTGAATTTATTTATTTACTCATTTTACATACCGGTCATAGGCTCCCCTCCTCCCAGTCCCACCCTCCCTTCCCCATACCCCTCCTCTTTTCCTCAGAAAAAAAAGGAGCCCCCTACCAACCTACCCCAGCTCATCAAGTTTCATCAGGACTGAGTTTGTCCTCTTCCCCTGTGGCCTGGCAAGGCAATCCTGTCAGAAGGAAGTGATCAAAAAGCAGACAACAGAGTCCATGTCAGAGACACCTCCTGCTCCCCTTACTAGTGTGCCCACATGAAATCTGAGCTGCCCACCGGCTACATATATGTAAAGAACCTAGGTCCTGTCCATACATGGTCCTAGATTGATGCTTCAGACTCCACAGGCCCCTCTGGGCCCTGGTTAGTTGCCTGTATTGGTCTTCCTGTGGAGCTCTTGGCATCTCTAGGTCCTTTTATTCTTTCCCCCTCTTTTCTACTAGACTCCCTATGCTTCACCCAGTGTTTAAGCTATGAGTCTCAGCTCCTATTTCACACCACTGCTGGGTGGAGCCTCTCAGAGGACAGCTCTAAAAGGCTTCTGTCTGCAAGCATAGCAGAGGCTCCTCCATAGTGTCAGGGGTTGGCTTTCTTCTACAGTAGAGGATGTTTAAATCTCACTCAGAAAGGAAATAGAATAGACAGAGGTAGTGCTTGAAAAGAGGGAACAAAGTAGGAGAGGTAGCACAGAGAGAAATAAGGGTAGAGATCAGACCTGGGGAGACTGGGCTTGGGAGGACAGAAGGCCTGTAGAGAAAAGGGAAATTGTGGGTGGGGGCATCTCTGTGACAAGCTGGAGATCTACGTTAAAATAGGCCTCTGGGAAGATATGAAGGGAACTATAGCTGATACCCCTAGTAGCAGGGTCCATGGACACTGAAGAAGACACCCTCTAACTAGATAAGACTCCTAGTAGAGGGAGGAGAACACCAACCCCGACACAAAAACTTCTATCCAAAACTTACCCTGCCTACAAGCTGTGTGGGGATAAAGATAGAGAAGGTAGAACAGAGATTGGGGGGGATGTCCAACCAGTGCTCGGCCCAACTCAAAATCCATTGAATTCTTGATGCATTGGGAAGTTAGGTCTCGAGACTGCAGATATAGCTCAGGGGTATGTCACTTGCCTAGGATATATGGTGCCCAAAATTTCCAGAAGAGAATAAAAAAAATTAAGACTCTCCTGGGAGTGTGGCTCACTTGCCTAGCATATGTGATATGATGAGTGTGGTTTCCAGCAATGCAGAAATAGATAAATATAGAAGCCAAGACAGTTGCAGAACAACAGGTTTTATAGGCTGCACATTTCCTTGTCATGAGACCCAACTTGCATGTTTCTCAGTATATCACACAGTGTATTATGTGGGATGTGATTGCGTGTGTACATGAAGAGACTGTAACCCTCACTTTTCCTTGAGAGTTTCATTAAGCATGCAGGGAAGGAGAGAGTTCCTTCAGCTACTCATCAGAATGGGATGTCGTCTCTTAAAGGTAAGATGCTACCTTGGTACAGCCCCTCTGTTACTGCTCCTCACATTCATTAGAGAGAAAAAAAACTCCCTGGTTACCGATCACCCACTAACTTCCATGTGGACTGATTGAATAGTGCTCTGGTCACTAGGTCTTAAAAATAACCCAGCCTTCAGTATGTGACCTAGGTCTTCCCCAGGTGCTACTGCGTGTTGGTGCTCCCCAGCACTTTCCCACTGTACAAGGATGCCATTGGGCATCATCAGAAATCAGGCAGATTGTGGAAGGGCTTACCTTGTAACCTTGAAGCACATTGTTGGAGCTTGAATTATCCCACTGTGTTATTTAAGCATTGTAACTGTTTCTCCCAGAACCATCCATGCATTCTACTATAAACTAGCTCCTGTGCGCAGTTATAAGCCAGGAGAAATGGGACTTAGGAGTCTTTGCAGCACACAAGATACATTCTTTTTTGTACATTATGACTTTAGGTAAGACGCCCCCCTAGAAAGGGACTGAGCTCATCTCTATACTCTTTCTACCTGTATTCTATTCCAACATTCTGTCTCATTGCCCACTATAAACCTGGAAAACAAAATACTTAGCATACTGACTGACTTTTCTAATCTCTTAGTCAAGAACAAGAGCAAAAAACCCTCAAAGAATGTCAACTGGCCTCGCCCAGTGATGGAATTCACCAGCCACTGAGAACCTTTCCACTTCAGGCTCTGTTTGGAAGACTTGGCACAGGGAAGACTCACTCAGGGACCCTATGGAATGAGGGCAGTTTCAAAGGGCAAAGGAGAAGCACTTCTGTTCCCAGTTCTTAGCATTTAATTATATTTGTGCTTCCTTTGTGTTTCAAGTACTTTATGAACTTAATTGTTCGTTATGCTTAGGAAATTTTTATTCATATTTACTGGAGCAAGGCTAGTCCAAATGTTATTTTATCTCTTCCATTGAAGAATTACTTACATTATTTATTTTTAAAGTAACTTCATATTATTCCGTGGCAAGTGTATTCCAACCCAACCAGTGGAGTCCTGCAAAAGAGCTCTGAAGAAAATTTAGTTATTTCTCAGATACGAATGACGTATGCAGTCTGTTTTAAACATACATTGTTGACATCATTAATTTGTATCACAAACATCTTGGCAGAAGACAGTAATGCACTTGTGAACAATTATATTAGATTCTACTTTTCTGAATTAAACCTACTCCATCTTGACACTGTCCAAACCAAATTTAATCACGAAGTTCTACCTTGCTAAGATTATAAAATTGAGTTCATAACACAAACTCTCTGCCCGTCAACTTTCACCTTAATGTCACTGGCCTGCCATTTGGTTAATTACACTTGGAGTTCAATGTTTTGACTATGGCTGATTTATCCAACGTAATCTTTTAAAGGTGTTAAATTAATGCAGGTAGTGGTTAGCTTTCCCTAACCATCAAGATTGACAGCCTTGTTGTCCTAACTGTAGGTGATCCTGATTCACTGCATTCAGCCCCGTGAATTCTGCTCTGAACATTCAGATCATTGTCAACTTTAGACCATTCTAGGCTACAGCATCTTGCCTGACTAACAGCTACAGCATCTTGCCTGACTAATAGCTACAGCATCTTGCCTGACTAATAGCTACAGCATCTTGCCTGACTAATAGCTACAGCATCTTGCCTGACTAATAGCTACAGCATCTTGCCTGACTAATAGCTTTTGATCTGGGTAGAGCTGAGGGAGACAAAACTGTGGCCAAATATATCTTGTGTGGAAATTTCTTTTAAAAGATATATTGAAAAAAAAGATATATATATATATATACATATATATATATATATATATATATATATATATATATATATATATATATATATATATATTTTTTTTTTTTTTTACAACTTAAACATGCAGGCAGTAGTGGTACACATCTTTAATTCCAATACTTCTGGAGGAAGAGTTCAAGCCTGGCCTGTTCTATAAAAAAAGTTCCAGGATAGCTAAGTCTACACAGAGAAATCCTCAAAAAACAAACCAAAAACCTTAAACAGTTTTGTTACTTTATTCCTTCCCACCATGCAAACATTAAATGAAATCTATGCTAAATAAACTCCATCTGCCTGCGCCACCCCCTTGCCCCAAAACCTACAGTCCTTATAACCAGAAGCTGTGATGCTTCGAGGTGCTTTACGAATTATGATAAATATATTAATATATGCTTTCTGGTAATTTTAATTTTGCTAAACTCTTTCAAATCTTTTTTAATGCTCAGGGTAGAGAGGTGACTCCTTGGTTGACAGCACCAACTGTTCTTCCAGAGGGCCCAGGTTTGATTCCCACACTCCCATGACAACTCTCACTGTTTGTAACTCCAGTTCCAGGTGATCTGATACCCTCTTCTGGCCTCTGAAGGCACCAGGCCTGTAAGTGGTGCACAGACATATAAGCAAGCAGAACATCCAGGCACAAAAATAATAAAATATTTAAAAAATAAAATAAAATACTTTGTTATTTTTATAAATTATAACTTCTGAATAATTTTTAATAAAAAAAGAAATATGATTAACAAAATAGAAAAGCAATCACCCATAAGTCTACTGCCCACAGCCGACCAGGGTCAGCATTTTTGCCCAAAATCTCCCAGTTACGGATGACACATACATGCCAGATATTTATACAACAGATAAAAACCTACATGTCACTTTCCATTTTCTTACTATAAGTATCATCTCCCATGATCTTTTACGTTTTTATAATATAATTTTAATATTTAATTACTCTGTTGCATCTCAATTGGCTTAATTCAAACCACTCTTCATCTGCACTTAATTTGTTTCCATTTTTCACTTTTATAAATACTGTGAGATTCCTGTCTCTTTCCTTACTTTAATAATTTCCTTGAGGCACACTCCT
This sequence comes from Acomys russatus, assembly GCF_903995435.1. Classification (NCBI taxonomy): domain Eukaryota; kingdom Metazoa; phylum Chordata; class Mammalia; order Rodentia; family Muridae; genus Acomys; species Acomys russatus. The sequence goes on along the minus strand of NC_067139.1, from coordinate 50,888,552 downwards.
AAAAGTAGAATGGCCTGGTTAAATTGCTGCATCTTTGGATATATGACGAAAGAGGTTCAACCCAAGCCCATGCTGGTGTGAACTTCCCCTGGCTGGAGACTCATCCTCTCCCCATAGCTCACTTTTACTAGGCACTTGTTTTTATTTTTAGCCCTGTCAGTTTAGCAGTAACAGAGTGACTAGGTCTAGGGCTCTGCAATTTCTAGCCTTTGTGAGGCTAGAATGCATATTTAATGATGCTTTAATATTCATAATGTTGCATTTAAAATAAAACTAGAAACAAAATCAAATTTGGAGGAAATGGGCGGTTGTAGGAAATGCGTGTTCTGAAGACAAACTTGAGAGTCATCGTGTTGACAAATGAAATTCCGCGTATTGCAGAAAAAGCAGATTGTGCCAACAGGAGCAAGAAGGTTCCATGCAAACAAAGCAGTAAAGGTAAGGCTCTCTAGAATCACTGATGAGAAGTTTACTTTTAAGACAAATTTGGTAAGTGGGGTGGCTTCTTTCTCTAAGATTTTGTGTGTGTGTGTGTGTGTGTGTGTGCGTGTGCGTGTGCGTGTGTGTATGTGTATGGCTGCGCACATGGGCGTGCAGTGGCCATAAGGCCAGAGGAGGGCATTTGAGACCTTGGAAGCTGACATTACAAGCAACTGTGTGCCGCCCGATGTGGGAGCTGAGAACCAAACTCAGTCCACTGCAAGAATAGCACAGCGTGTGCTCTAACCACCGAGCCATCATTCCAGCCCAGGACTTCCACATGCTCACAGTTCTATAATACATTGGCAGTACCCTCACAAACAGCGCCCTCTACGTGCGACAGTTAAGTTAAATGTTGCAAGACATCTGAAGGACCAGGTCAAATACAAGGGCAGTACACAGGAATCAGAAGAAATTTGAGAAATTGTCTAGCCCACCTCAACATGTAGTGTAGCTGAAATAGATGAGATAGAGGGCTGAAATAGAAGTGGCACACTCCTATCTCCATGTCCAGCAACTAACAGAATCAGTGAATTTAAACAGAGACCGTGTATGTGTGGTGTATGTGTGTGTGTGTGTATGTGTGTGTGTGTGTGCGCGCGCACACGCTACATCCTGACTGCAGTTTGCCCTCCATCTTCTCTTTCCGTCCCCTCCCCCATACCTCCATTCTGCCTCATCCACTCCTCCCCATTTCTCTTCAGAAAAGGGGAGGTCTCCCACAGATAGCAACCAACCATGGTATATCCAGTTGCAGTAAGATGAGGCACCTCTCTTGTATTGAGATTAGACAAGGCAACCCAGTAGGAGGAAAGATCCCCAAAGCAGGCAAAAGATTTCACAGACAGCCCTTGCTCCCACTATTTGGAGTGCAGAAAATGAAGGTATACAACTGTAACATGTAGGCAGAGGGCCTGGCTCAGTCCCATGCAGGCTCCCTGGGTGTTGGTTCAGCCTCTGTGATCCCCTATGGGCCCAGGTTGGTTGAGTCTGTGGGTTTTCTTGTGGTGTCCTTGACACTGGCTCCTATAATCCTACCTCTGCCCTTCTGCAGGATTCTCCAAGCCCCACCTAATGTTTGGTTGTGGGTCTATACATCTGTGTCCATTAGTTGCTGGGTGAAACCTCTCTCATGACAATTGGGTTAGGCACCAGTCTATGAGTATAGCAGAATATCATCAGGAGTCATTTTCTACCCTAGGTCTCTGGGCTGTCCTGCCTCTGGGTCCTGGCCCTCCAGACAGTGTCAGGGGTGGGATCCCTCTCATGACATGGGTCTCAAGCTGGACCAGCCATTGGGTGGCCACTCTCACAATTTCTGTGCCACCTTTATCTCAGTACATCTTGTAGGCAGGATAAATTGTATGTCTAAGGTTTTGTGCCTAGGTTGGAGTCCTAATCCGTCCACTGGAAGCCTTTCCTGCTTACAGAAGATAGCCTGTTCAGGCTCCGTGTCTCTATTCCTAGGAGTCATAACTAGGGTCAACCTGGTAGATTCCTGAAGTTAGCACTGTACTTGGTTTCTAGCTTGTCTCCTCATCCCAGAGATGCTCCCAGGTTCCAGTTGACTCTCCCAGTACTCTTGCCTTCCATTCTCCTCCCACCTCACCCCTCCTGTTCCCATACCCACATTCCTACCCGCTCCCACCCTCATCCACCAGAATGTTATTTTCTCTTCACAGAGAGATTCCTGTGCCCCTCTCTCCCAAGTCCTCTTGTTACTTACCCTCTCTGCGTCTGTGGGAGTAGCATGATTATCTTTTACTTTATAACCAATATCCACTTATAATTGAGTAAGTACCAAGTGTGTCTTTCTGGTTCTGAGTTATCTCTCTCAAGATGTTTTTTCCTAATTCCATCCATTTGCGTGTAAAAATCAGAATGTCATTGTTTTTAATAGCTGAGTAATAATCCATTGTGTAAATGTACCACATTTTCTATATCCACTCTTCAGTTGAGGGATATCTAGGTTGTTTCCAGTTTCTGGCTGTTATGGATAGAGCTGCTATTAACATCATTAAACAAGTGTGCTTGTGATATGCCCAGAAGTGGTACAGTTGAGTCCTAAGGTAGATTGATTACCAATTTTCTGAGAAATCACCATATTTATTTCCAAAGTGGTTGTACAAATTTGTACTCCTACCATCAATAAAGGCGTGTTCTCCTTACACAACACCCTTGCCAGCATGAGCTATCACTTGTGTCATTGATCTTAGCAATTCTGACAGGTGTAAGATGGAATCTCAGAGTTGTTTTGATTTGAATTTCCCTGATGGCTAAGGACGTTGAGCATTTCTTCAAGTGTTTCTCAGCCACATGAGATTGCTCTGTTGAGAATTCTCTGTTTAGATCTACAACCCTCTTTTTAATTGGATTATTTGGATTGCTGATATCTAGTTTCTTGAGTTCTTTATAAATTTTGAAAAGTAATGCTCTGTCAGATGTGGGGTTGGTGAAGATATTTTCCCATTATGTAGGCTGGCAGGCTGCTGTTTTGTCCTTTTGATAGTGCCCTTTCCCTTACTTTCATGAGGTCTCATTTATTCACTGTTGATCTTAGTGTCTGCACAGTTGGTGTTCTGTTCAGGAAGCTGTTTCCTGTGCCAGTGTGTTCAAGGCTCTTCCCCACTTTCTCTTCTGTCATGTTCTGTGTATCTGGCTTTTTGTTGAGGTCTTTGATCCACTTGGACTTGAGTTTTGGGGAAGTGATAGATATGGATCTATTTGCATTCTTCTACCTGCTGACATCTAGTTATACCAGCACCACTTGTTGAAGATGCTTTCTTTTTCATTTATAATTTTTGCTTCTTTGTCAAAATCCAAGTGTCCATAAGTATGTAGATTTATGTCTGGATCTTTGTTTGGATTCCATTGATCAACCTGTCTATTTTTATACCAACCATGCAGTTTTTCTTACTATTGCTCTGTATTGCAGCTTAAAATTCGGGATGATGATATCTATGGAAGTTTGTCTATGTACAGGGTTGTTTTAGTTATCTTGTGTTTTTTGTTTTTCTATATAAAGTTGAATATTGTACTCTCTAGGTCTGTAAAATTTGTGAAACAGTTTTGATGGGACTTACATTAAATCTGTAGATTACTTTTGTTGACCATTCTACTATGCTAATCCTACCAATCCGTGAGAATAGGAGATCTTTCCATCTTTTGATATCTTCTCCAATTTCTTTCTTCAAAGATGTGAAGTTCTTGTTATGCGGGTCTTTCACTTGCTTGGTTAGAGTTACCCCCAAGATATTTGATATTACTTGTGGCTATTGTGAAAGACACTGTACTTTAATTTCTTTCTCAGCTCATTTATTGTTTGTATATAGGAGGCCTACTTTTTTTTATTAATTTATTCTTGTTATATCTCAATGTTTATCCCATCCCTTGTATCCTCCCATTCTTCCCTTCCCTCCCCCCATTTTCCCATTATTCCCCTCCCCTATGACTGTTCCTGAGGGGGATTACCTCCCCCTGTATACGCTCATAGGTTATCAAGTCTCTTCTTGGCAACCTGCTGTTCTTACTTTGAGTGCCACTAGGTCTCCCCCTCCAGGGGACATGGTTAAATGTGAGGCACCAGAGTACGTGAGAAAGTCATATCCCACTCTCCACTCAACTGTGGAGAATGTTCTGACCATTGGCTAGATCTCTTACACCCATAGAATGGCTAAGATTAAAAATTCAAGTGACACCACATGCTGGCGAGGATGTGGGGAGAGAGGAACACTCCTTCATTGCTGGTGGGAATGCAAACTAGTACAGCCACTTTGGAAATCTATCTGGTGCTATCTCAGAAAAATGGGAATAGGGCTTCCTCAAGACCCAGTTATTCCACTCCTTGGAATGTACCCAGAAGATGCTCCAGCACACAACAAGAAAATTTGCTCAACCATGTTCATAGCAGCCTTATTCATAATAGCCAGAACATGGAAATAGCCTAAGTGTCCCTCAGTAGAAGAATGGATAAAGAAACTGTGGTACATATACACTACGGAAAACTACTCAGCTATTAAAAACAAGGAATTCCCGAAATTTGTGGATAAATGGATTGAGCTAGAAATGATCATAATGAGTGAGCTAACCCAGAAGCACAAAGACTCAAATGGTATATACTCACTTATATCTGCATAGTAGCCCAAGGGGCATGTCCCACGAAAGCCTTCACTTACCAGGAAACTGGGACAGAGGGGAGGACATCCTATTGGGACTCTAAATGAGAGAAGCATGGGAGAATAGCAAAGTAGAAGGATCCAGAGGGTCCTAGAAATCTACAAGTAGAACATTATGATAGGCAGATTTGGGTCCACGGTCCCGCTCAAACTAAGGCACCAGCCAAGGACAATACAGGCGGTAAACTTTTTTTTTTTTTTTTTTTTTTTTTTTTTTTTTAGTTAAGCTTGTATCCATCCTCTTCACTGAAGTTGTTTATAACTCCCTGATAGATATTTGGGGGTTGCTTGTGTATACTATCATATCATCTGCAAATAGCAATGTTTTGTCTTCTTCTCCAATTTCTATGCTCTTGATCTTCATCAGTTGTCTTATTGCTCTAGCTAGAAGTCCAAGTACTATATTGAATAGATATAAAGATAATCGACAACCTTGTCTTGTTCCCGATTTTAGTGGGATTGCTTTGAGTTTCTCTCCATTTAATTTGATGTTGGTTATTGGCTTGCTGTATGTTGCCTTTATAATGTTTAGGTATGGGCCAGTATCCCTGATTTCTCTAAGACTTTTATCATGAAGAGGTGTTGGGTTTTGTTAAAGGCCTTTTTAGCATCTAATGATATGATCTTGTTTTCTCTTTCTTTCTGTATCTTTGTATGATGGATTACGTTGTTGGATTTTCATATGTTGAACTATCCCTTCATCTCTGTGAGGAAGTCAACTTTATCATAGCGGATGGTCATTTTGATGTGTTCTTGGAGAATTTTGCAAGTCCCTTATTGAATATTTTTGCATCAATGTTAATGAGAAAATTTGGTATGTAATTCTCTTTCTTTGTTGAGTTTCTGTGTGGTTTGGGTATCAGGATGACTACAACATCATTAAATGAATTTGGCAATGATCCTTCTGTTTCTATTTTGAGGGATTTTGGCTTTAGCTCTTATTTAAAAGTCTGGTAGAATTCTTTGCTAAAACCATATGGCCCTGGGCTATTTTTGGTTGGAAGACTAAAGAGAACAATACAAAGAGTCAATGGAACAATCATTTTCTTTGAGAAAATCAATAAGATAGATAAACCCTTATCCAAACTAACTAGAAGGCAGAGAGCATATATGCAAGTTAACAAGATCAGAAATTAAAAGGAAACATAACAACAGGCGTCAAAGAAATCCAAAGAATCATTTGGTCATACTTCAAAAACATGCACTCCACAAAATTGGATAATCTAAAAGAAATTTATTTAAACTTACTTAAAAGAAGATCTAAAAGATAGATACCACTTACCAAAGCTAAACCAAGATTAGATAATAAATTTAAACAGAACTCTAACTCCTAAGGAAATAGAAACATGTTTTTAAAACCATAAAAGCCATCTAAAATTGAACACATCAAAGAATCCACAGTCTGCAATCTGCATTTTGAATATATACACACAGGAACTAATAGATATATTTTTGTTTTGTTTTGTTTGAGAAGGGTTTCTCTGTGTATCCCTGGCTATCCTGGAACTCACTGCATAGACCAGGCTGGCCTCAAACTCAGATATCCACCTGCCTCTGCGTCCTGAGTGCTCGAGTTAAAGGCATGCACCACGACCACCCAGCACATATATTTTTCTATACTTCCATTTAAATGACAGTGGGCTGCCATCTGGAATTCAAACTTATAGTTATGATGGATTGATTGAGCCTAATACTTCAAAGTAAAAAAAAATATTTTTATTCAAAATTCTTTATTCAATTTAATAATAAAATTGAGGTAAAATCAAGAATTGGTGAAGGCAAAGTGGAACACAAAAATATGGAAGTCTTTATGTAGACATTATTAAAAAATGCTCTACAAACTGCTTTTATGTGTATCTTTTTTTTAATTTTATTTTTTTTATTAATTTATTCTTGTTACATCTCAATGTTTATCCCATCCCTTGTATCCTCCCATTCCTCCCGCCCCCCACTTTCCCATTATTCCCCACCCCTATGACTGTTCCTGAGGGGGATTACCTCCCCCTATATATTCTCATAGGGTATCAAGTCTCTTCTTGGCTACCTGCTGTCCTTCCTCTGAGTGCCACCGGGTCTCCTCCTCCAGGGGACATGGTCAAATGTGAGGCACCAGAGTACGTGAGAAAGTCATATCACACTCTCCACTCAACTGTGGAGAATATTCTGACCATTGGCTAGATCTGGGAAGGGGTTTAAAGTTTACCTCCTGTATTGTCCTTGGCTGGTGCCTTAGTTTGAGCGGGACCCCTGGGCCCAAATCTGCCTATCATAATGTTCTACTTGTAGATTTCTAGGACCCTCTGTATCCTTTTATTTTGCTATTCTCCCATACGTCTCTCATTTAGGAGAAAATGCCTGCCAGCACACACGTGGGTGGGCTTGAACAAGTGCCCCCATGTCATTTTGAGAAAGCGACAATGCGTGTTTTAGGCAAGGAGGGCCTGTGGTCTCCATTGCAGTCTTTTATGCCTACCCCTGCCGTCTAAGGCATGAGGAGATACAGAAAACACATAAACAAAAAGTGTCAGGGTGTGTCAATAAAACTTTATACAAATTGAGAGAAGACAGTTGCTTGAAAATGTATAGAAAAAGCTAAACTATCTGCAAATGATGACCTGGAGGAGGAGCACAATGGGTTGTGGGCCTGGGAGAACTGAGTTTGAATTTCCTTTCTTAGCTATAGCCTTTCAAAAAAGTAGGATGGCCTCAGCGGGTTCGAGGACAGGGATGGTGATATAACTGAGCTGGGAGGGTTATTTTGAAGACAGTAGGCAATCGTTTAGCACTTGTTCATTGCCCAGGAGGAGCACCCTGCTCACCACTGACATGAGGGGAAGTGAGCTTGAAGCATTTGGGCAAAGAAGAAATGTCCATACTCACTATCATTGCAAGAAATTAAGTCAGTCTGTGACATGATTTTCACCCAAGGCCATGCTTAATTTATTTATTTATTTTGAACTTTCTATTGGCTCTTTGCAAATTTCACATTGGGCACCCCAATCCCACTCATCTCCTCAACTCCTCATACCTGCCCTCCACCCTGGCTACCTTCCCCTCAAAAGAGGGAAAAATCTCATTGTAGAAGCTGTGGTGTGTCCCACTGTGTTCTCTTTCATGCACATTTCTTTGCTTGTAAATGTTCATTGCAATGAGTGGTTGTCTGGTACGATGTCTCTGGTTTCTGTTACTCTGTCTGTATTGGATCCTCGCTGGGACTCCTCTCAGATAGCCTGTTGTTCCCTTATGTCATGGAGATCCTGTAGTTTTGGATCTTTAGGGCCAGCCCTTCATGCCCTCCAGCAGTTTATCAAAGGGCTAGATGTTAAACTGTGCTTAAAAAATTGGACCGTCAGATCATATGTGAGTGTTCCTGAGGCTTGCTGAGAACACATTAGCATGCTGGGCATGGAACTTTTGCTGTAAAGGAAGCAGTATAGTTTAATTTGTAGTGATTTAAAATGATAGAGACTTTTTGAGAAGGGAAATCTAATCATGGTGAAAATAAAATTTCATTTGTTCATCATTTCCTGCATTACTTTTTATTGGTGAGATAAGTACACACGAAGACTATCAAAGAAAAACAGTAAAGGATACTGGGAGAAAATGAGAAATTAATGTAATGCTGTTCAGCTATAAGTTTCTGATACAGTAATTATGTTGTTTTTGGCTTTGGTTTTGGTTTTGCTAATCTTTGAATATGTCCATTGGGTCAGTACATTGGTATTATAAGACAGAATTTCTACAGCAGTACTGAATAATATTTTAAAAATCTGCTTGGACTTTAATGTATATTTTAGGGCTGACTAACCTTGTTTCCTTCTGTGGTTGGTGTACTCATGTGTTCAGTTGACTCCTTTAAGGCTGGACACAGATGGCCTCCTCCTGTTTGTCTCTGATGTTGCTTCCTATGAATTCAGAGCTAGCCTCTTTATTCAACCTTAAAGGTAAACCACAATGACTCTATTAACTCAGGAGTATAATTTAATATCAGCGTATTCATTCTTTATATTTTAGAAGGCTGATCATTTTATACTAGTTAAATATTACAAATGATAAGCATGGCTTTATATCTAGAAAAAAATTTGTAAGTGATTCCAGTTAATAATGATGAAGGAATAAGTAGGTGGACATAGTTGAGACAAATTTGAAAACTAATTTCAGCAAACTAATATCAAATGACACATTCAAACAAACCCTGGATTAAAAATAAAACATAGTTTTATTTTTTTAGTTTATGGTCTTGTGAATGAAAAATGAGGCCAGTGGAATAGAATAGAGAGTAGAAAGAAATTGAAGTATGGGGATTTGTTTTTAATATAGAATAAAAGTGGCATTTAAAAATGATTAGGAGAATAATCAACAACCAAGGAGGACATGAAAATATAAAATAACTTTGTGGCAAAGGATAAGCATGACTGAAGCACTTTTATAAGCAAACCTGAAAAGTGTGTGTGCAGCCAGAACCCCAAGATTCTCATAAGGAATCTTGGGAAAATAAATGAGCCTATGCTATAAAGTAGATATCTTCAGAAAAATAGCAATGACCTCTAAATGAACACATATTCCAAAATAGTAATAATTAAGTGTCCACAAGCCTGCACGTTACCTTTCGACTCTGTTTTCTCTTTTATTGGAAAATGTAGCCTGGTAACACCTGACTGTGGGCATCGAGCATGAGCTCTTCCACGCTAGGCAGACTGTGAAGTGAAGTAACTTCCCACAGTGAAAAATGTCAGGTACCTATTACAATTCCAGTCGTAAGAATCCTGAAACTATGGCCTCACTGCTGAGAAAAATCTGAGGTTGCTCAAAGTCATATCTATGTCCAAGATTTTCTTTGTGCTTTCTAAGAAAGGCCCGGAAGGCTGGATACGTGGATGCTAGCTCAGGATCATGAAGCACTGCATAGCAAATTTCTGTCAAGCAATAGTGAGGTGGATCCATGGTCGGTGACAAATGCAGGCTTCGGTCAGAGTGAAATCTGATTTTTATGAAAAAAAAAAAAAGCGGTTTTAGTCATCTTTGTCTCTAGGAATGGCTTTAGAAGTGGGAGTGGATGGGCTCTCCACTTTGTATATATTATTTTAATGCATATTCTGATTGTGGGTGCTTTTTACTTTGCTTTCCAAATAAAATATGTAAAGATATAAACATAAAAATAGAATGAAAGAGTAATGAAGATAGGTATAAAAGTCTATTTTACTTTTATGGTGCTTGACTGGAAAATTGCCTTGATGTATAGCTTCAAGATGGGGCTTTTCATTAAAGTTCCTCTTGTCAAGAAATTCCACTCATAAACATGATCCAAGAAAGAAGAAAACACATGGCCATACAAAACATGTAAATATGTTTATAACACTGCTGCTCATAACAGCCAAAAGGCAGGGAAAGCCTAGATGTCTGATGAATGGATAAATGTAAACAGGAGAAGTTATTCAGCACAGGGGAGCACACCAGGGCACATGAAAAGCTGTACGCACCCTGGAGTGCTGTCCCAAGTCACAAGATCTAACATGTACAATAATGTTAATAACCATAGCAAACACAGGTTTCATTTCTGAAAAATGTCCAGAGTGTGTACATAAGTAGAGATGGGCAGATAAATCTGACCATTCAGGGAGGTTGGGTCAGGAACTGGAGGATGATGATTACTATAGCTAATAATTTTGTTTCTTTTTGAAGGAAGCGAATGTGTTCTATATTAGATGATAGTGATAGTGTCATTTCAGCTTGGTGAGTGTCGTGGACTAGAGGAGCTGGGGCATTGGCTCTGTGGGTAAAGGTGTGAGGCCTAAAGACCAGCCTCATCCCTCGAGCCTGCATGATGGGAGAAGAGGCCCTGAGTCCCACATGGTACTCTCTGTTCTCCATATGCTCTTTTAAAAGGCTCAGTTTTCATCACAAAAGGGAGTTGACCTTACCAGCATGACTTTGTTACCATTTTGTTCTCCAAAAGGCCATGCTTTGGTGTCACATCTTCAGTAGCACTCCATAACTGAGAGTCCCACCCAGCACCGTGATTCACCCACTGCTATGTTAGGCTGCTGCTTTGTTATATATATTTATGAAAACTTGGTAAAACATATTATATATAATAATATGATACTGTATATCACATTATTATATAATATACAATAATATATTATATAATATATATGTTATATTATATTATAATTTTCACCAACTCTTTTGGAATTCAATATATTTGGGTCATATTTCATCTCTATTATTTTTATGAAAAACTTTATATTTGAAGTGAAGAAGCCTTACTACTTATGGCACCGCCTTTTCAGGTAACAAACAAACAGTAAATAAATGTAAAGGACAAGCCAACATAAGGATGGTAAGCAAATGCAATGGAGGTTGCTTGCTGCAAAGCCAATGCTTGGAGGGGGCTCTGAGAAGCCGAGGTCTAAGCAGCACCCCTCAGACCACAGCAGTCATTAGTCATTGAGCTCTTGGGTCTACAGTGCCATGAATGGACAGGAAGATGAGGCCATTGCTGTGGACCACATGGTCTTGTTTTCAGATGTGGCCACAAGTTAGGAAGGGGGTGGTCTCCTTCTTGCTCCTAGCCACAAAAATAGTGACAGGCTTCCAGGGAGGACTGGAATAGCCGCTGCTGCCAGCCTGGTTTTACTTCAGTTGATGAGTGGCCATGACCTTCAAGGCCAGCAGCAGCAATAGAGCTCAGTGGGGGTCCTGCAAAGCAGGCAGGGAGGTAGAAGCTTTGCCCGACTTTTCATAAATGCCAAAGGTAATTTTGATGAGTGCCTTGGTGTTGTAATGATAACCAAGATTAAAGCAAGCAGGCATCCACTTTAGGATACGAGAGCTGGAATTTTAGATTTCATTATAAGATTGCCATCTCAACAAAATACTACTGTAATGGCAATGGATTTCCATTTTTTTTCCATTTCAGTTGAAATATTATCTCATAAATATACTTTGATACAAAAGAGATCTCTCAATTTTACGAGAGCTCTATTTTATTCTTAGGTCGACGTTATTCCCAAAATATCTTTTTGATGTACAGCTTCAATATTCTTGCCAATGTCCATGGCATCAGCAATCAAAGGCAGCATTTTTTTAGAGTGTTTTTCTCATTCAATTATAGGTTATCCAAAATAATGGACCCCCTCTCAGTGTTCACTGAAAGCTCCTTAGAGTGTCAGCGAGGGTTATGGTCTCTGTAGTTACTTGCTTTGATGGGGGCAGATACATGAATAGAGGCAGCTTGCCCACAGCTGTTGCCAAAGTAGGTGGGGAACAGAGACAGAGGTTAGCACCTCTACATGTCAATGTCACGTGCTGGAAGTGTTGTTCCTTAAACCGTACCTCAGACAAGGATGATAAGATCTGATAGCTAGAAAGTACAAGCTCTGCTCCTCTCTATCTAGTGGACATGTGCTGTAGTAATGGCACCCAAGACCAGTGCATTATGGGTCAGTGGGTAAGGTGACCTAGCCTGAGGGTGTCACCACCTAGGCTGTTGGATACAAGGATGGATCTGTCACCACCGAGACTGTTCCAAGGTGGCAACCAACTGTTGTCTAGATGAGTTTGTTTACTTAGCTAGGGCAGGTTAAGAACACTTGAGTTTAATGATTGCATTTGACCTTATCTCTTTAGTTTCTGCCGTCATCCCTATAGTACTGTGAGACCTTTTTCAAAATGATGACTCTAGCTATTCAATCCCCTGCAATGCCTGAGATCTTCTGCCTGTGGAGACTTCCTCTCTGCATCAAGCAGTGCTTCCACAACTCAGCTCTGACACACTTGATTTCAATCTGTTTCCTGAGTTAGGATCTACGCTTTTTCTCTCTCTCTTTCTACAAATACCACCTGGAAAGAAGGTTCAGTAGGTAAAAGTGTTTGTCTCCAAGGCTGATGGCCTGGGTTAAATCCCAGGAACCCACATAATGGAAGGAGAGAACCAACAACCAACTCCTGCACATTGACCTCTGACCTTCACACACTTTCAATGAAACAAGTACCCTCCCCACACACACGATAAGTAAAATCTAATAAAAAATTTAATTGAATATATTTTGGCAGTCCAAGAAGTCTGAACTAGGACAGTGACATCGGTGTGTGTTTGCATGGGCAATAGCACCAGTTCTGGCTTGATCACCTGTATTATCCATATTCAGTACCCCTGAGGGTTTTTCAGTAGATGTGCTGTAGGATGTGGTAACACCTCTGTTGTTCTACACACTGTCAGGACTAACCCCAGAATGTGCTGTGTGCAATCCCAAAATGCTCAGAATGTATGTACTATGGCAGAGAGTCTCCAAGGAATGTGCAGTCTGATGAAGGCTGCTGCGTACCAAGCTAGGAAGCCATGCCTACCCTAACCTCTCTCACCCAAGTCATATACAGAAAGAGAACTTGTCAGTGATTCCACATAAGAACCAAATTCTGGCAGCTGGCCACTGCCTGCCTGCCTCTAGGGAGAAGGAAGCCATTTTAACTGTCATTCCATGTAATTTTAACAATTCCATGGCCTTTGAGGTAGCTCTGCTGAATCCCCCTTTTACTCAATGGAGATAGAAATGTTTTAAGATGTAATTGGCACCACTGTTCTCTATAATCCATTCACTAGAGCATAAATATCTCCTCTCACCTACCAAATATGAAGGAGATAAAGCCAGACGCCAGCAGACAGAATAAACACATTTTTTTTTAAATTTCTGAATGACCCAAGGTTCCTTTCATACTCTGATGCCTAAAAAAGTTGTTGCTTTTTAATTTTAATGTGAGAAACATAATTTCCTTGTTTTCCAAGACAGTCAGGGAACAAATTGCTTTTGATAAACATGCTTTCAGTGTCTCCATTGTGATACTCAGTTTTCATTTTCCTAAGGACTGTTTACACTGATGGCTTCAATTAGTCGGCTAAGATGTCAGTGTCTGGTACTCGTCAAAGACTTCATACTGAGTTAGAATGCAAGACAGCACATGTTGCTATCAATTTATTATCTGTAAATAGTTTTCTGGTTTTAATACTTGGAAATAAGAAGTGACAGGCCATTTGAGTGAGTAATTTTTCTTTGTCCTATTCTTCCTTAAAAGTCAGTTGGAAAAATAAAGTAATTTAGGCAACTATTTATTAAATTGGGTGATACTGTTTATTGAAAAAATATGTTCTGACTCCAGACATTTCAACTTCTAGAATTCTTCCTAGGAGATAATGCTCCCTTTTATATGTCATCATTCTGATTGGAGCCACATGCAGATGTACACAAAGACTCACACACACTTATATGCACACAAACACTCCATCACAGATGCACAAACACAGATACACACAGACTCATCCTTAAACAGGCATGCATGCACAAACACAGCTTGAGTTTCTTGTTCTATTAATACCTAAAGCAAATCTCAAATTTAAGTTTTGAAGCTTCCCAATTCCAAAACTCATTTATATATAATATAGAAAAATCTGACTTTACAAAAAATCATCTTAATAAATTCTCATATACGCTTAGCTCCCCCGCTCTTGTACCCATACCCAGGAACTCAACATCTGTTCAACCAACCACAGAGTGAAAGTAATTTATAATGACAGAGATATGGGTAGATTTTTTTTCTTGCCCTTGTTAGCTTAGCACTATCGTAAATATTCTTTATATAGTCATAGTCAATTAATGTATTAGAAACTATAGTAACTAGAGCAGTGTGAGAGTACAAGGGAAATGCAGTTGCGTTGGTCATATGCAAATACTCTACCACTTTCTAGGGTGGCTTGAACATCCACAGACTTTGATACCTACAGATGTCTGGGGAAAAAATCCCTGTGTACCCCAAGAGACAGGTGACCCTGTGTCTTCACTTCAGTCTCTCATAATTAAGAGATTCTCATCTGACAAATTATTTTAGTAGCTGAGCCCAGCTCACTGAGCTATGTGCAGGGTTACCCAACTCTCCTGCCGGGGAAGTGAAAGGGATCATCATTTATCCCGTGCTCCTCCCATGAGCACGTAACCACATGACAGACACCAGGTAAACACTGAGCATGCACCTGAGCTCACGAGTGGCTCATGGATCCTAACTGAGCAACACAGACATGATTGGAGAAGTACCCTGGAAGCTTCCCAAGAGCTGTTGCATGATGTGAAATCGGAAAGAAATGGATAGGTGTGGATGTCGAGGCTGGCAACTCCTCTCTGTTTGTCTTATTCCATATAAAGATGATTATTGGATGTACAGTGATGCTGCCATTGCCAGAAGTGGCCTCCTTGTACACACTAGATGTCTTATCTTTGTTGTCCCCAGTCCAGATATTAGATCAATGTTATAAAAAGCATTGAAAAAAGTATTTGATCTGACATTTTTATTCCCAACCTGGTTTTCCTACTTCCCCAGAACCATTCCTGTCTTGTCTATACTTTCTCCCTCTGTGTTTCCCCCTTGACTAGATGAGACTGCAACAGCTACGCCCTGCATCTCTCTGTGTCACAGCTCTTTGGCCATGGGCAAATTAACTCCCCTTGTCCCAGGAAATTAAACACTTAAGAATTAAAGCTCAATGTTCATAAAGTGTCCCCTTGCTCACCTGAAGGGTGACTCTTCCTTCTCCCTGTTTGACACACCCTCTTCCCTCCTCTTCTCTCTTCCTATCCCTCCCCCAAGCATTCAAATATTAGTTGACCCAGACAGAGTGAGTAATATGAAGCTTGAAGAAATAAAATCGAATCAGTACTCACCACATTTTCTCCTGAAGATACTTTGAGCAACAGCTTAGGAAGGAAACGACGGATTGAGATAGAAACAAGACAGCAGAGATTCAAAGGGGTGATGACTGGGGAATGTCTAGCTTAACTACAAGGTTTAAAGTATGCATTTTGTGATTCTGTTAACATCTTAGTAACACCACAAAAGGACGCTAAGAGAAGATAGGAAGTGGGGTGTTAGTTACACCTCCCCCCACCATGGTGTTTTAATCGAGAGACAGCATAGACACTGGTAACTTGAAGGACTTAGCAGGGCTTCCAGGCCCTCTTGTACAGTCCTTCAGTGTCATGCACCTGCCTGCTGCAAGATGAATCTGATTCAGGAAAGACGCCCCATCCATAATGGTGGTGGCATCCATAACGGAGGCTGCCTGTGCCTCCTGCAATGCTCAGGGGAGGAGCCGCTTATCTTCAGGATGGCCAATTCATTATGGTTAGTATCAGAAATGAGCCTATCAATCAGCCACATAAGCCCTTTAAAGGGACACCAGGGCCATAAACTTTATGAAAAAGGCTAGAGATTGCCGTCATCCCTAGAGCATAGACATGGTTTCCCTAAGGCTAGCACAAGACAGCAAGACTGAATCGTCTAACTCAAGAATCTGCACACTCAGCATGGCTTTTAGGAGCTGAGACATAGGGAATGCTTGTCAGGCAAGCTTTCTTTCCGCAACTAAGTGAAGAAAGGGGCCAAAACAAGGGCAGAGAACTTGAAGAAAGGGAGGAGAAAGAACAGCAAGTGATTAGGCTAAAGTGGGAGACAGGAGGCCAAGTCTGGGGAAAGACTCTCTGGAGTCTGCAAATACTTGCCTGCTTATTAAATAAACCCATCACTAGTAAGGAGACTTAAAACTGTCCATTGATTTATTCACAGTAGGCAGGAGTTGGAGAAAATCTCATTTTCACAGGCACTTCTACCCACTGCTCAGTCATCTGGTGACAAAGAGTAAAGCTTCCTAAGGACCTTCCCAGAGAGTTTGGCATTTTGTTGAAGTAATTGGCATATATTGCCCCCAACTTATATCCTTCATCTTTTCATCCAAATAAGGGACGACTCTATATTGCATAAAGTTCTTAGGCTACCCAGAGATCTCTGGAAACTTCCCAGAGAAGCCTGCCTTCCCACGTCTACCTTGAAAATCCCGTCTCACTGGTTGCATTACAAATCTCAGTGGGGCACACTAGGACACCTGCAGTCCTCCCTGTATCCACATTGTCATAGTGTTTCATGTAGTGTTACTCAGTAATGTCTAGAGGATGGAGATGGGGGATGTTTCATGAGAGCCTTGTCCTTTCTAGAGTAAGTAAGTTTTCTTGGACCCTGTTATAAAGTGAGGGTAGCTGCTTTGCACAAAGTTCACATTGTGATTTTGCTTGCTTGAGGCTTCTGTAGACCGCAGTCATTTCATCTGTAGAATGTGGTAAGATGAGCTCTATGGTCATGGCTCTGTTATGTAGGGCCAGAGTGGACCAGTGATGTCTCCAATGCCTATTGGCTGTAGTTTAAGGAGGACCTAGGCACAAGCTCCAGGTTCGGTGAGAGAGCCTGTCACAAAGAGCTGTCCTGGGGATTCTTTCCTGCTCCCTTGATGTGTATAAAGCACAAGCACAGTGCAGAACCTCTCCTTAGAGAATCTCTATCTTAAGATATTTGAGTCACAAAGGTACTTCACAGGTGTCCCCCACCCAAAGCACCAGTTCCAATAATGAAAACCGTTAAGAATAGATTCTGTGTTCATACCAGTTGTTGGACACACACCAGGATAAACAGAGGTAATTGGTTTCCTTTATCACAAAGTGTCCTGGGTACAGATACTATTGCTCTGATGAAACACCATGACCAAAAGCAAGTTGGGAAAGAAAGGGTTTACTTGGCTTAGACTTTTACATTGTAATTCATGACTGAAGGAAGTTGGGGCAGGGACCAGGAGGCAGGAGCTGGTGCAGAGGTCATGGAGGAGTACTGCTTACTCATGTGCTATTCGTGGTTTGCTCAGTCTTTCTTATAGGATCCAGGACCATCATCCCAGCAGGTGGGTCACCTGCAAAGGGGTAGACCCTCCCACATCAACCACTGGTTAAGAAGATGCCTTATGGTTGGTTTGCCTACAGCCTAGTCTTTTGGAGTCATTTTCTCAATTGATGCTCCCTCCTTTCCAGTTACCCCAGCTTGTGTCAAGTTGCCATAAAACTAGCCAGTACACATGGCTTCTGAGAACCTTGAATCTGTGCCTCATGAAGTGAGCTTTGAGAGAATTTTCAGAGCAGGAAGCATTACCCAAACTCAGCTGACTACCTTGCCCCACATTTGTGTAGATACTACATCAAACACTTCAGTCATTTGCTTTGTGATAAGTGATATGAGCGTGGTTCCTGGAAGTAAAAATTCCAAGGGTTAGATGTCCCAAAGCAAACACCATGGACCCATGAGGATGGATGCAAGTGACCTTTGTAAGACAGAGAGCACAACACCAGCACATAGACCTGGAGTGGGCAATGCTCACGACTCTTGTTTTCAGCAGCACTATGGGAATGGGATTAACTTAGTGTTCTGATGTCTACATTTTAAATTGAGAGTGTGAGACTAGAGATGAAAAAGTCAGCCTTTACTACAGCCTCATCTATTCCTCAGTACATGACGGAACACCTCCTCACCCCCCGACACACACACACACTTCTGATCACAACCACTGAAGGATTTCAAGCATCTATTACTATGAGCCAGGCAGCATGCCAAGTGCTAGATACAACCTAGATAAAGCCATAGCCAGTGTCAATTCTAACATTAAACCCTCGGATCAAATTGTAGTATATATTTTCAATTCCTGATTTAGCACAGTGGGAAGATGCTAACATACAAAAGAATAATGGCCCCTTTCCACTAGGGATTCTGACCTGGCTCAGTGGTCTTCAGTTACGTATGTGGTGGCTACAAGCAGCTCTGCTTTCCCATCATGTGGAGATCCAGGTAGATTTCATGTTGAAGAGTTGGCCTAAATATGTACCACTGACCTTCTGTGACGCTGTAGGATTTCTCCTCTGTTCCTTTCCTGTTGCTAATGTCTATTCTTCCTCTGGGTTGTCACTCTGACCCCAAGGAGGACAGAATCACATGCTGTGTCTTCTGTAAGTCACCCATGGCCCTTCCTACCAGAAGTAAAGTTGTTCCCTTTCACAGTCCACCATGTGCATACCTGCAACCTGCTGTGTCTGACGTTACTTTCCTCTATCATATAAGACACGGATTAATTTATCTGTTCAGTAAATGTATACTAGCATCACACAGTACAGCTCTGAGCTCTTCTAATGCTCAATAGAGAGATGAAAGATTCTAAGATAGTGTGATTGCTGCCAGTCTGATGCAGAGATGAGGGATGGAGTTGAGTTTGTCTGTCCAAGGGTTACTAATTAAGGACCTGGTCTCCTATGTGGCTAGCCCAGCCCCAGTGCTTCTTAGCCAAGTTTTCTATGACCTCGATTTCCTTCCTGCTCCTCAGCCTTGGTTCCTAGCCCTCATACTGAATGATGCTTCAACAAAGGTTCATTTTTTTTCCTGGAAATAATTTGTCAATTTGGCTTTGAAAACTCCATTGACTCCCTCTCCTTATTGTTCAAATTTCAATTCCATTTATAGGTAAAAATTGCTCTGTGCTCAGCCACTAGGAACAGAGGATGTGCAAGGCAGTCTAAGATGCAGATTTGGCGATCATCCGAATCTCAGCAAGTGCCTTCCACTTGACAAGAAAATTACAACTCAATTAGCATGCATCTATCTGCCTCTGTCCTCTGCCTCACATTTTCTGGGTTCCCAGGCAGATGCAGCCAGGCTTCCCCGACACCCCACCGTCCTCGGTTGTCCTTCAGTCTCTTTGTATCCTTTAACCAACAAGCTAGTTATGGTGGCATTCCACAGAAAGCGTTTTTATGCAGTAGTGCAGCTGTCAGTCAGGAGGTGGTAACACATCAGGGAGGGAAATGGGTGTAGTGTCTGCAGCGTGCTTGCCTGATGCATACCCTGCATGGCACGACTCAGCTGTGCACTGCTTCAAGTGCACAGAAGAAAACATCTCTTCCGGTTTCTCTTGGCTATTGCTTACTTATAGTTAGGGAACGTTATTTCACTAGAATTTAGATAATTCCTCAAGCTCTCTCATTGTCCATAGAGCCGCTGTTGCGGTACCGAGATCATTTAGTGAGAGCGTTAACCTCCAGACCTGGAAGAGCACGTGAGCATGGAGTGAGAGAGAAACACTGAATTCGCACACTTAACTGCTTGCATCGGTTTCTCCATTTACTTGGGGAGTAGCTTATATTGTATTAGTTTATACGTTGCTACTTGCATATGAATTTAGGATTAGTGTGTCTCATGGTGAGCTTACTTTTCATCATACCCAGCTTCTTTTTTTTAAAAATGAAAAACAACAACAACAACGACAACAAAAAACCTTTTTATTGCTTCTTTGTAAACTTCACATCATGTGCCCCAGTCCCACTCATCTCATCCATCTATCTGCCTTCTGCCATTGCAATCTCCTCCAAAGAGAAAACAAAACAAAACAAGCAAACAAACTTTTTTTTTATCTTTTGGTGGAAGCTGAGCTGTGTCATGGTGTGTCACATACTATACCCTTTTGCCCAAACAACAACTTTGCTTTCAAATGTTCATTGCAGTGAGTCAGTGGTCTTCTTCGAGGCCTCTGGCTTCTGCTACATCATCAATACTGGATCCTCAGTGGGACTCCCCTCAGATAGCCTTTGTCACTCTGTGTCATGGATATCCTGCAGCTTTGGATCTGCGGGACCAGTCCTTTAATGTGCTCCAGCAGCTCATAGATGGGGTAGATGTTGGGGTGGGCCAACTCAAAGGCCTGGATCTGGGACCTCGGGGTAGCTAAGTTAGTCAGTCCACCAGTTCTCCCACACCCATGCCTTAGGGGCCAGCTCTCTACTGCCCCAGCCAGCTCATCCAGTGCCACAGCTGCCAAGGGACAGGCTCAGCTTTCCTGCTTTCACACCCTTGAGGCTGGCTCTCCTGCATCCACCTCACCAGAGCCAGCTCTACTGTGCTGCCCAGCTCACCTGCTCTCATGCCCTCAGAGCCAGCTCTCTCACACTGCCCAGGCAAGGTATAGGGGATGGCATGGGGTGGGGGAAAAACCAACTCTAACTGTGCTGAGATACTATGATCTAAAGTTGACTTTGCTGATGTCCTGTCCTCGCTGTCTTCCCTAGTATTTCTCCTTCAATGCACAATATTAAAGTCCACTTTTACTCTCAGCTCTGTTTATATTTAAAATGTAGGCTATATGTGCAAAGTAAAAAAATATTTTCACTTCTAAATAGTGTAGAAGCAGAGTGTGTTTTTTTTTTATAAATGTCCTTTCAATGTAGTACTTAATCTGTTTACATTTAATGTGATTCCTTATGTGTGCACTCTTTTACTGTGTGCAGCACTTTGCACACCTGTTATTTGTGATTATGACAACCTTATTTTTAGACGGGTTGATTTCTGTTTGCTTTTAATCTTTTGATTCCTCTGCACCTTTATTAGTCATCCTCTTGATACTCTTTTATATGCATTTGGGGGAGTCTACACATCAGTAGCTCATGTTTTGGCTCATTTTTATTGACTATTGTCTCTCCTTATCTCTTGCAGCATGGCCAGCCTTACGGTGGTTTCTTCCTTTCTATCCCCACGTCTGCATTATTGCTTTAGAATCCTATTGGCTGTCTTGTAAACTCCTGAGACATTGTTTTATTTTTGTCTGTTAGCAAGTTAAGAAGAGGAAAAAGCACTGCTTACACTTACACACAGGCTTGTCTTTCACACAGTTCTGTTAGTCATATAGAAATAGTTCACCTTAACCCAGACAATTGCTTCTAACATATACACACTTTGGTATTTATACACTGCTGTGTGAATCTGTGTAAATCAAAAGCACTGGTGCTAAAGTATTTAAGCAGTTAATTATCTGGAAATGCATCTTGATTACCTTTTCTAGTAAGAAAAATTTGTTGAATGAAAAACCCTGACTTGGCCAGTGTTTTGTTTTCTGTTTAAATTTCAGCACTATAAAGATATTATTATTACCTTGCTCCCTGGCCTATGCCATTTCAGATAAAACATCAGCAAATCTACCATTTTCATTCCCTTGAGCAATGTCTCTATTTTCTTCTAGTCACTGTCCAGAACTTAATCTTCGTCTTTTGATTCAGCTTATTTTTTATTGTCTTGTTTGGATTCATTATATCCTTAATTTTAATAGTCAAAAAGTATCTGAGAATAATAATATAGAATGGGACATCCCCTTTGCACAATTCTTCTGCCTTGGTTTATCTGTTCTGTTCTGTATAGACAGCAGTTGCATCTGTGGAGACAATTTTATGTCTTTCCATTAGTCTCTGGGCTCTGCCCTCTACTCTGTCCTTCATGTGGCTTCTCTGGCCTGAATGCAGAATCCTCTTTTTCTTGGCATTTCTAGTTCACTATTATTCACACAGCGATTTTTCTTTTATTTCCTTACAGACAATGTCTTACATTCTTGTTATGTTTCATTTATTTATTTGGGTGTGTACATATGCCATGCTACAACATGTAAAGACAATTTGGAGAGTTGGGTCTCTTCTCCCATTGTATGGGTTCCTGGAGTTGAACTCAGGTCATCAGGCTTGGTGGCAAGCTCCTTTAACCCACTGAGGCATCTCAGTGGCCAATCGGACATTTTAATTATAAAATTTTTATTGTTTATTTTCATAGGTACATTTCTCTACTAAAACTGATCATTTGTCCACTTATCATGTTCATCCTCCATTACATCTTTGAACATATTTATGATAACTTTTAAAATCCTTGTTCACTAAGCCTAACAGCTGTGCCACTCTCTTTCTATTTGGGATGATCTCTCATGATTGCTTTTCCTACTTTTATATCATTATAATGACTGGAGGGAATTGCTATAGCTTGCATGCTATCTGGGTTGTATAATGGTCTTTAAAGCCAGTCAAATTTCATTCTGAAAACCCAACAAATAATCAAATAAGCAGAATTTCAGTTGGTTTTTAAGCTTTATTGATGTCAAACTAAACTATTACTATTGGGCTGGAGTTGATGTCTGAACTGTGCACTGAACAAAATCCATTCTTGTGAGTAAAACAGAAACCTGTGGTATGACCGGCTTTGGGCACCTCCTTTCCTCTCCTAGCCACTGTACCTGTTCTCTGGTAGGCACCAGTTGCATCCTCAGGTGGCTGTCTTAACTTTTGGCTAAGGTTTGACAGACACTCTGAGTGTGTCCACTGGAATCCAAGCCACACTATGCCTCTCCCTCTGTTCTGCTCTCTTAGTCCTCAGACTCCCTGTAACTCAGCAACTCTAGTTTCTGCTCTTCCTGATCTTGCTGGAGAACTAGCAGCTTCTGAAGAGTTGTTCTTCCCTGGTTCACAGTTTGGCTGCAAAGTTTCTCTGGAGAGATACAGTTTGTGCATGTGTTTCTTAGGCTCAAGGCTTTTCTGTCCTGGGCCTAGAAAGAACTGTTTTATATCAATGTGGTTTTCTTTCTTTTAGAATTTAAATTTTGTTTTAATTTGCTTTTTACTGCTTAATAGTTACACATATTACTTTATGTGTTCTGAACAGCTGTTACAACAGAAAGTTAAATTTGACACCTGTCACTCTGTCATTGATAGTTTCTGTAAATGTACTAAAATTTTTATTATTCATTATACGGTTGTAAAATTTTTATTTTTATTTTTATTTTTCATTTTTGATCACTTGCCTCCTACACCAGGCCAGAATTATGTTAACACCAATATTTATTTTATTCTTTACACATAATTAATTTTTCTATGTACAACAAATATTCTCAAATATTTTATGAGTAGAAAATTATTGGCATTTGGGAATGGCTGTATACAATTTAGTTTAGAAAGGGACAAATCCAGTAGGGATCCATCAGAGACAACAATAGGGAATGTTGCTATTGTTTCCACGGCTAAATGTGGCCATTGCCTTTGTTAGTTTTATATTCCATCTGTTTGGAGTTTTAAAACATTTTACTACATCTTTATATCTTATTTCTAATTATGATGTGTGTATTTCAACCTAAGATGTAATTTTAATGTTATTTTAGTCAACTAATTTAGAACATCTTTTTAAGGAAAAAAAGAAAGAAAGAACATTTACCAATTTTCCCAAATGAGTTGATTTGGACCCTGAAATGTCAGCATTTTAACACCTACTTCAAAATACACTCTTACATAATCATCTCCACAAGGGCAAAATCATCTACATACTATTGCTTTTACACGAAAATTTGAAGAAGTTAACAGGGCTCTAGCTTGCATAAAATGTAGATGAGAAGAACCTATTATCTTGAGGATGGCACAAGCAATTTGTCATCCTAATGGCACAGGGCCAAGAGGTAGTGGCTATGTGTTCACTGATGGGAAATGTAAATACTAGAGTAGGCATCCGTGGGATTAATCCTTTGGTAAGTATGGGTGACATATATGTGGATCAGGAAAAATGGAGCATTACCCCTAACAGCTTATGAAGGTAAATGCAAGCTTTGGAGGAAAAAACAAAACAAAACAAAACTCAGCGGCCTTTTGTTTGTTAGCTAGTCAGAACTGTCACAAATTCTTGGGGCCCATTCATAAAGAGAATAGATGCCTCAGTAGTTATGAGTGCTTGATTTGGTTTTGTTTGTTTGTTTGTTTGTTTTTTGTTTGTTTGTTTGTTTTCAGAGAACCTGAGTTCAGGTCCAGGCAACCACATGGAATAGCTCACAACCTCCTGCATGTCCAGCTCCAGGGATCCAATAGCCCTCTCTTCTAGGCTTACCTGCACTCCTGGGCCCATGGACGTGCGTAATAGATGTAATTTTAAAATCAGGCCTGCACACATGGGGACAGATGCAGAGATCCACAGCCAGACAATAGCATAGAAAGACTGTCTAAGAGGGAGGTCTCCGTCACCCTTCCCCCCAGGCAATCCTGGTGGAGATGGTAAAAGCCAGAGGGGATGTAGGACAACAGGAGAGCAAGGCCCTCTGAATCAACAAAGCAAGGCAAATATGGGCTCACAGTGACTGAAGCAGCAAACACAGGACCCATGTCTACATGGTTCCGCACCAAGTTCTCTGTGTACATATTATAGCTTTTATCTTAGTATTTTTATGGGATTCCTGACTGTGGCAACAAGTGGCTCTCTGACTCTTGTGTCTGCTCTTGGGACTCTTTTTCTTCCTGTTGGGTTGCTGTTGAGTCCAAGTTCAATGTGATCAATATGACACTTTTTGTTTCATTGTATTATATTTTATTCTGTCTTGTTGTTTGACTATTATCTCTTAGAAGCTTGTTCTTTTTTACGGAGTGACAGAAAGGGAGTGGATTCAGAGGGGAGCAAGAGTGGAGAGGCACTAGAAGGAGTGGAGGGAAGGTAAGCTATAATCAGGGTGTCTTGTATGAGAAAAGGACGCATTTTCAAGAGAAGAAAAATAAATAAATAAAATAAAAATCAGGGCTGCCGAGGTGACTCAGCAGTGAAGAGTGCAGTGTCTACTCAACTGGAGTAGCCAGATCAGGTTCCCACAGCGCCCATGTCTGGTGGCTCATGACTTTCTGTAACTCCAGTTCCAGCATGGAGCCCAGGGTGAGAGGACAGGCCGGATCCAGCCACAGAAGCATCCTATATTGAACCAAGGGCTGTTGATAACAAATATGCTCTCTGCCACATCATAGCCTGGAGGACAGTGCTTCTTCAGGCGTTGGTATTGTCCTGTGTTGGCCTCTGGCATTTCTTTCTGTCCCTCTTTTCTTCTCATATTTTCCTGACTCTGAGCTCTGATTTGATTATAGTCAAATTTTATTTACACTAGTTCATTTACTTTCCTTCATTCTTTGCCAGAATAAAACACTGCCAACTACACAGAAGATATAAAATAAATTTCTTAATTCTCGGTTGGACTTTTTCCTTCTGAGTAGTAAAACGGGAAACAGTCCTTTCACTTTGTATCTTTGTTACCTGTCATTGTTCAGATTTGTTTTTGAGGCTATTTCTTTGGTTTTCATTTGGTCAAATTTTAATTCAAACAGCAAATAAACTTAAGCGTGGCTGAAACTTATTTGCAAACAGCAAATAAACAAACTTAAGCATGGCTGAAACTTATTTGACTGACTATTGCATTAATGATGGTCAGACACATGATTGGGTAAGGAAGCTTGCTTTTCGCTTATAAACTGAGTTCATCTTCATGATCAGCATGACTGCATTGGAAATCACGTGGGCTATGCAGCACTGGATGTATCTGTGAAGGGATTTCCAGTCAGGGAGGAGGAGAGACACATCCTGAACATGGGTAATGCTGTCCACAGCCCTGGGGCCCAGACATTTCCTGATAGTACTCTCAGTGTGGCCCAATGCCCGCTGTCCCTGTGACCATGCCTTCCACTGTGACGGGCTGGCCTTCAGACTGTGATCCAAGCAAACTCATTGGTCACATTCAGATGCAGTGGGTTTGGTAGGCTGTGAAGACTTTCCTGCTCGGTTGTGGAGTTCCTGCTGTTGTCAGCGCTGCCAGCCCCTGCACCTGGTGAGTCACTTTCTTCCAATAGGTCCTCAGGGTCTATGGATTTTGGTAGACAAGGAAAGAGTACCAGGCAGGGGCTCAATCACCCCTGACGCCCTTGGCCTAGAAGTATTGCATACTGTATGTATCACCTTAGTCTGGTTGTAGAGAAGGTGACTCCTTATTATGACTCCACAGTAGTCCACTCATCCTCACTTCCCAGCAGGAGAACACAGGCTGAGGAATCTACAGGAGATGGCAGATTCAGCTGAGAGAAGGGAAGCAGGAACAAGCAGAGACTAAAAGTTTGCCCACAACTCCTGTTTATCTTCCACGTGAGATGCACACACCTCAGAGCCGTGGTCCTACAGTTCAGTTCCTATGCGGTGGGGTCGGGATGGGGCTCAATATTTTTTTTCTCCAGAAAATGTTCTACCTTATGAAGATGTTGGTTCAGGTCTGAGTGATCTGAGGTTAGATCGTACTGACGTTTACTCCACTGATGAGATTAGTTTGGTAGTTAAAACATCTGGTCTGGAAACAATGTTGTCTGGGTTCACAGCCCGAGTCTGTGGTGTCATCTTGTGTGCCTACTGGTCAGTAGAATGCTGGACAAGTAAATTTTGCTCTACATCCATTTCGTTTCTTCCATAAAATGGTGAGGATAATAATTGGTACTTTATAGAGCTCTGAAAGTATTGTTTTTCTGAATAATAAATGAGACAACACCTAGGTTGACTTGAAGGATTCCTAGCACATCATAAATACCCAATAAATGTTAGGTAAAATAGGCGTGTTGGCTAGGCCAGCTAAAATTAGTGCTCTTTCTCTGGAGTTGATAGGTGGCCCATAGGTATGAGAGCACTTCACTTTGAAAGGGAAAGCTCTGGGCAAATTCAAAGTTGACTAAAATGTATCTACTTGAAGCCAGACAAGGTGATAGACACCTGTCATCCCAGCACTGTGGGAGGACAGGGGCCGGGGTGATGGTGGTGGCCAGAGGCAGGCAGATCTCTGTGAGTTCAAGGCCAGCTTGGTACTTTAAGACTCGTGCACTTACTTAATTTCGTGGCTCTGGTGCAAACTGTGCTTAACAGCATTTTGATTTGTTTTCACAGAAGTCAACTGTTTCCCATTTCTCTAATTTAAATAGGTTTTTGTATGGAACGTGCCAACACTATGTACAACAGGTAAAATTGTAGTTTTTTTTGTTTGTTTGTTTGTTTTGTTTTGTTTTGTTTTGAGCTTGGGGACAAATAGGAGAAAAGTGTGATTCTGAAGTTCTGGTTCACAGGGAGATTGCAGGGGTGTTGCTGCTGCCATAGGAAGCATCCAGGGGAGGAGATCTGAAGCAGGCGTCAGGTTTGTGTGACAGAAGCACTGTGTGGCTAAACTAAACTTTCTCATCTGGCTTCCTTGTCCCCTCATACTTCTCTGCGGTTCTCTCTGTCAGTCCTGGTCTGGCTTGATGCGCCGTGTCTAATTCTTCATAAATCAGGTGAGCTTTAGAGTGATATTGACAGTTGCTTTCCCAGCTCCATTGTTTTCCTTCAAGAGTGTTATTCGCTATTCAAACAATCCAGTGTGAACACCCTTGTTTGCTGGCTACACTGGCCTTTGTGGGCGCTGAAAACTTTGATTTATAACTGTAGATAATTGATGGCTGTGGGGTAGAGACCATAGCTCCCACTCCTCCTCTTTTAATCTTGCTTTGCTTGGAGATCCACGTCCCAGAACATTCTCAAGGGAATGGGCTGGGAATTTCCCATCTCCCCAATGGAGCCCATCCATCACGGCTAGGGGTGTGTTTGTGAAAGCAAAGAACACAAAGTCAGGCCACCTCGAGGCAGCCGGGCGCAGAATGGTGTTCGGGCTAATGTATTCATTGTGACGTTGCTAAGGAGAAGCTAGGCTGTCCACTGAGTCAGGTGCATTTGCTGCCTTCAAGAATGAATTTTTGACATTTGCACTTCAAGTTATTAGTACTGAAAAGCCTAGAGTCCCTGCTAAGTCATTGACTAGGGAGCACTTGAAACTTCTGCTTTAATGCCACAATTTCTTCTTTCTACTAGAAAGAAGGTTCCCCCCATAGGCAATTAATTACAGCATGGCTCTGCATACCTGCCATGCCAGCCAATGTGCAGCTTCAAGCCCTGCTCTCCCCACCCTGCTCCCTCGTTAGTTTTCCTAGTTCAAAAGGAGTCCTTGGAACTCTTGAAACTGACATTTCTTCCTTAGGATACAAAGATCGGTGCTTCATTTCTAGAGGTAATGACAGATTCTTCTCCAGAGCTACAAGGGTTTTGTTGTTATTGTTTTTAGTTCATTGAAAACAGAATTTACTGTTTATGTTTTGTTTCCTTTTAAAAATATTTAAAAATTACCTTTCAAGCTAAAGATAGCCTGTTCTGTGTGTGTGTGTGTGTGTGTGTGTGTGTGTGTGTGTGTGTGTGTGTGGTGTGTGTGGTGTGGTGTGTGTGTGTGTGGTGTGTGGTGTGTGTATGTATGGTGTGTGTGTGTGTGGTGTGTGTGATGTATAGTGTGTGTGTGTGTGGTGTGTATATGGTGTGTGTATGGTGTGTGTGTGGTGTGTGTGGTGTGTGTGTATGGTGTATGGTGTGTGTATGTGGTGTGTGTGTGTGGTGTGTAGTGTGTATGTGTGGTGTGTGGTGTGTGTGTATGGTGTGTGGTGTGTGGTGTGTGTGTATGTGGTGTGTGTGTGTGGTATGTAGTATGTGTGTGCGCATGGTATATGTGTGGTGTGTGTATTGTGTATGTGGCATGTGTGTATTGTGTGTGTGTGTGTAGTGTGTGTGTATTGTGTATGTGGTGTGTGTGTGTGGTGTGTGTATTGTGTGTGTGTGGTGCGTGTGTATTGTGTATGTGGTGTGTATGTGGTGTGTGTGTGGTATGTGTGTATTGTGTGTATGGGTGGTGTGTGTGTGTACATGGTATGTGGTGTGTGGTGTGTTTGTATGGTGTGTGGTGTGTGTGTTGTATGTGGTGTGTGGCGTGTGTGTATGGTGTGTGTGTGTGTGGTATGTATGTGTATGTATGTATGTGTGTGTGGTGTGTGTGTGCGTGTGGTGTGTGTGGGGGGATGTTTGTGTGTGGGGTATGTGTGTGTGGTGTGTGTGTGGTGTGTGTGTGTGTGTGTGTGTGTGTTTGTGTGTTGCAGCAAATGAAGTGTAAGGTCAAAATTAGAGTAAATACATCATGGATGTACAAAATTGAAATATGGGGGCAAATTTTAGGTGGTTTGTTCATACAGATTATTTTAGTTTGAAAACTTATTCAGGGACAAATAAGAGAAGAAAGGAAATTGAAAAATTACAATACTGTGGGTCCCTGGATCTTTTCTTCTAAATGTATATGAAATGATGCTGACTGTGTTGAAATGCTGCTTGGCTTCCATTCATTGTACCTAATGATTGATGGCAGATACCAGTGAAGTGGCCATTAACGTGCAAGATTTGTGGCTCCAGTTTCTTGTACACCTGTTGGTATAGGGATCATTTTTTGGTTACCCCAGGCATCTCAGTGAGGCTTAGCAATCACAGCTTTTCCTTGGGAGAGAGGTCTTAAAAGAGTTCAAATGGATAGATGGTTTCTGCGTGAATGCCACGTTGAAGTCAGGATGGAAGTAATGCTTTTCACTATTTGTATCTGAGGTAAATTAGACTCCTTTTTGTTAATTGGAAGACAGTTCTCAGATGTTGATACATTAGCTCTCAGAGTCCCCACCTGATGACACAGAAATCAATGGGCCTTGCAGAGGCATGCCTTACCATTGACTTAGGTGAGAGGTAACTTCAACCCAAGTCCACGGATGTGACATATAAGAAAAACATCTATTTTCCAGATGACAAAAAGCAGTAATTAAAATCCATAGTTAATCTGATTGAAAGTACACAGTAATGCCGATGTGGCACACCTTTGAAAAATTAACAATCCATTTCTGTAAATTGAGGGCTCATTTTCCTTCAGGGGAGCCAGATCTCTCCTTG
The DNA here is from genome assembly GCF_903995435.1 of Acomys russatus. Classification (NCBI taxonomy): domain Eukaryota; kingdom Metazoa; phylum Chordata; class Mammalia; order Rodentia; family Muridae; genus Acomys; species Acomys russatus. The sequence goes on along the minus strand of NC_067139.1, from coordinate 50,858,583 downwards.
TACCTTTGTACATTACCAAAAATGACTTCAAAATAAACCCACTTTCAGGCTGGAATTGTAGCTCAGTTGTAGGGGCGTGGCTATACAGTATATATATGAATGTATGTATGTTAGTAACGTCTATGTGACAGCCAGGTGTCCTAATGGCTTTTATTGGTTCCTTGAAAAAATAAGTACATATCTGAGAAAATCTGACACCAGGACATTCTTAAATCATTGCCTACTTAGCACAGTTGTACTTTAATCTCAGAGCCTTACATTTCAATACCAATGTTACATTTCAGTGCACAATGTTTCTCGTTGCAAGAAATATTTTCCTGTCAAACTGTCATCTTCCAGCCTTAAGAGAAATCCACAGTTCCCTTGGCCTCAAGTCCCTGTGCTCCAAAGAAATGTAGCCTGTAGAGTAAACATTGTTCCGGTGGTTCCTGTTGTCTGCTGTGGCCCTGTAGGATGAATGTTGTCCCCACCTGGGACAGGAGTTCATCACACTTTTGGGACAAGTCTTCCTGATAAAGATAGTGAATTTCTTCTCAGTTACATACAGTTCTTATGTATAGTTCAGATTAGACAAAATAAAGTGTTTTGTCTAAACACTTTAGCACTAGGGAGCAAAAAAGGACCCCCAAACCCACCTGGTAACCGTAAGCAGAGAATTATGTGCATGAGTACTTGCTGTCCAAAGGCCTCAGTTATCAGCATGTTCAGATTCACCCCATTCTTGCAGTGTGGGAAAGCAGTGGCTTCCTTCCCAAACTGTTTAAAGGACTCCGCCATCTCAGGAGTACTGCATATATGTACCTAAATCAAATGTGAGGCTAATTAGCTCTGCTTCCGAAAAGCAAAGCTAGGTGAAAGAACACAGGGACGTCTTTCAGCCTAGTGTGCAACGTTTTAATTGCAGGCAGGTTTTCCCTGCATTGTCTCTGGCTGCAGCAGTGAGTGACTACTTGGTCCTGGGGTTGGATTAAATTTATTTTCTCATAAGAGCCTGCTGGAAGGATCCTTCTGGAACAACCAGTCAGTCCTCAGGGAACTGCAATGAAGAAAAGAGGGGAAGGGAGAACAGCAGGAGGGAGGGGGAAGGCTGGGAGTGAATTTGCTTCTCAGTTGCGGAGAACTCACCTTTTCCTGATGGCCCAAGGCAGCTGCTTTTCTTGTCCCAAACAAGAGAAATACAGGGCTGTGACATTTGCCTTTTAGATATTTTTATCCTAGGAAATAGCAGCTTCCAACCAAATGTTAAACCGGACATTTTGCTTTGCTCCATGCCGTCTATGGAGCCCACCATCTGCCTCACATGGGGGAGATAGAAATTTCATTGACTTCACAATTATGTTTCAGTTTGTTCAGATGTTTTTCCACATCTACCCTCTGAGTGGTCATAGACATAAATGCCTGCAGCTAAAGATGACTGGAATATTTGTGGAGTGGGCACTAAAAGGCATTTGTCACACCAAAACAGTTGGATCCATTTAAAAGCATGCCGGAAATTGAAATGTGAACATCTGTATATGACTGAAATGTGCTGCTGCCCTCAACACCCACTTAGAAAGGCTGAGTTTGGTGTTATTTCCCCTCCACAGTGCTCTGTGATCAGATTGTTTGGGTCTGCATGCTTTGCAGGTTATTTCCAAATTGTAACCGTGAGTGCTGCAAGGTGGTCGAATCAAGAGACTGGGAGATTTATTGTCATGGTGTGAATAACGGTGTTAAGGCTGACTGTTTCACCCAAATTAAGAAACTATTGCAGTGCAGTGTTTTTTTATGGACTTGTGGTGTTTGGATAGTTGAGTGGCTGTGCTAGGCCTCAGAACAGCTTGAGAAGCATCTCTCTAAGAGTCAGGGAAGCAGGAAGGAGTGCCTTGCAGCCAGGCTACAGGAATCTGCTGAGCCGGCACTTAGGACTGAGGAGGTGGGGCCTGGCTCCTGTGCAGCAAAGTTCATGGAATCTTCCCCATCTGTCAAGTGAGGAGGAATAGTGTCCAAGCAAGAAGACTGAAATGTTTGGGTATTGGAGAAGATGGAGTATGTGGAAGGTGGGAATGTGCGTGTGCATGTAGCATCCGTAGATGCAGACAGCGAAATTTCAGGAGATTGTGCATTGCCTGCTGTGGGTGCGGGGAACTGTACTCTGGTCCTGAGCAAGCACAAGAAGAGCACTAAGCTGCTCAACCATCTCTCCAGCCCAACCCAAGGTTTTAGTAAAATCAGTGAAGCTCCATCTCCAGGCAGCACTTCCTTTCTGGTAAAGTATGAGGCCTCCCTGTGACCTTGTCGCATGCTGTGAGCACCTGGGCTCTGACCCAGGTACTGGTCTGAAGTCTCCTGCTGTACTGCAGCAGCTTTGCCACCTTTTCTGCTGTGACGTTAGGTTTGACCTCCATGATGTTTGTCCATTCCTCCTACAGTGAGTGTGGGTTGGAACAGAGGTTATTTTCTGTTAGTGTTATTATTGCTAATCCCCAAGTCACAGTTGGACTAATGGTTTTCAGGGTCCCCTGAAAGGAAAGGGTGAAGCTTATAGGTTATATGGGTAAAGATGTAAGGACTCAAAACTCCCTAGCATCCTGCAGGCAGCGTACTGTGTTCACAGCTCCCTCTGCGTCCTTGTTAATGCATAATGAACCGCCACTCTTACTCATTTCTCCTGTGCCTCTGGGGAGTTTGAACCACACTTCTTAATGTGTGTATTGTATTCATCTTGGGAACCCATCCAGTCTCATTGCTTATGAGAGGCCAGGAATGCATTGCACCTGGTGGCTGCCCTCATCAGGTCTTGACAGAGTGAGATATCCACACTGATGAGGAGGGGGACAGGGATGTATCTCCATTCAAAGCTAATGCTACTCTGTATAACAAAGGGGGCTGCAGGACTTCTCAGTTTCTGATGTGTGAGTACCAGGCAACAAAGTTCACTTGTTTGCTCGTTTAAAAATTATGCTTGTCTTATATACAGAATCTCACATATATTAGCTATGGTCTTATAAACCCCAAAAGGAGGTAGCATGCTGCCCACTTTGTAGATAAGCAGACTGAGGTCTGAGGTCTGGATGTTCTAGAACTTGTGACAGGTACGCTGCTTGTCAGGGGCTAAGCAGGATTGCAGAGTCTCACATTGACACAAAGCACACAGCATGCATCTTTTTGCCATGAATAAAGAATTAAACAGGCCTCTGATAACCAGGAGACCCATGCACAGGGCTTTATATCAGAGCCTGACAGTAGGGAAAACCATGGAAGGCTTTCATGCAGACAGTAGGCTCTGGAAGTAAGCATTCTAGAAGCTTTGCACAGAATAAATTACAAGGGGCATTCTGGGAGCCAGTACGTAATTGATGTGCATTAAGCAGCCAGAATTGTCAGTCAATAGGAGCGCTCAGAAACCATGAATCCATAAAATTCAAGCAGTTCCTGGTCTTGTCCAGGAGAAACAGGTCTACATTCAGAACAAAATCTCAACGTCAAGGTTGGTATATATCCAAAGTCCCAAAGAACAGCAGAATGCCTGAAGGGCAGACTAGCTGGTGGGTGGGCTTGCCCAGATCTGAAGGGAAAGGTGGGGAGCCAGCAGCTCCAAGGATATTGCTACCATAAACTTTCCCATTAGTTCACCTCAGCCACTAATGCTTCACACGCCCATTACATAGGAGACCTACTTGTTATTTTCCAGCCATCCAGAGATACATCTTTACCTTGGTTTTCAGCTCTCCTTGTGGAGGCCCTCTTCTCATCTGGGGCTGAGATGGTTACAGGCTCATCAAGTGTCCTCAGCAAATAGCAAACTGCTGTAGAGGGCTGCCCCAAGGCAGGAAGTGCCATCCTTGTGGCACAGAAGGCATCACAGAGCCACTTGCCTCAAGGTCCTGACTGTCATCTCTAGGAACAGCTCTGACCTTTCTACCCTGAAGGACTGGCTGCTTTCATATACCTGATTCCTGAATTTCAAATCCACTTTTCAATTACTCATTTCTTGTAGATATGGTAGAAGGCTTGGCTTGGTTACCCCCACTTGACAAATGGGAAGAAAGAGGTGGGAAATGGAGGTATTAGCCTAACGTCATAATTACAACCCCTTCCCCCTCTCTACTCTCTTGTCTAATGTATTTCCTTTCTAGTCAAGTTCTCACAACAACTGTCTGTGATTTCTACATTTACCTACATATTACTGTCAGAGGACACCAGTTCTGCTGCCTCTGGCCTTTGGATTTGCAATCTGAAAACATTATCTTGCCTTTCGTTAACTGGTGTGTATGTGTACTTGTACGTAGTGCTGGGTTCATACTGACATTTATGGACACATTGTCCTAGTATTATTCTTGTTGCTGTGGTGAACATCCCAGCAAAAAGCAACAAAGGAGCAGAAAGGGTTGTTTTGTCTTACAGTTCCAAGTTGTAGTCCATCATTGTGCGGAGGCTGTGAGGGGGCGCAAGTAACTAGTCACGTTACATCTACAACCAAGAGCAGAGAGAGCAAATGCATCCTGGTATCGTTGTTGCTTACTCTGAGCTACTTTCTTCACTCAGACAGTTTGGAGCCCAGCCTAGGGAATGGTGCCACCTACAAGAGGCCAGGGTTTTAACCCCAATTAGTCCATTTCAAAGATCCCCTATTGGCTTGCCCCAGGCCAATCCAATCTCCATAACTCCTCCCTGAAGCCTTCTTTCCAAGTGATTTCCTGTTGTGTCAAGTTGACAGTTAAAGTCAACCTGCATGCAAATATACAATATACTTTCACCACGCCCTCTTAATCACCTATCTTCCTCTTTGTCTCCCTTCTCATCCCACTATTTTTCTCTGTTCTCCTACAGTTTCTCTTCTACATCTGTGATTTTGTTTCTGTATAGAATCCATGATGTACACATGAAAGAAAACATTTTTTCCTGAGACTGCTTTAATTCGATTAATATGATGATCTCCAGTTGCCTGCATTTTCCTACAAATTATGCAATTGTATTTTATAGTCATATACACACACACATTTCCTGTACTATTCCTCTGTGGAGGGCATTTAGAGGGTGTGTTGGATTTTTTGAGAGAAATCTGATATAACAACTTGGAAGTATGGACACAGCTTTTGAGATACTAGATTTAGGACTTCTTTACAGTGCTTTTTAGCAACACCTAGGAACTTGTTCCAAATGCAAATTCTTGAAGTCCATAGCTGACTAAGAAAATGCATATTCTGGTGTTGGTTCCAGAAACCAGCTTTCTAAGTGACTGTGATGCTACCAGCTCCCTGGCCATACGTCCTCCCAATAAGTTTATGATGTGGAACATGGTGACCAGCTGTCTTCTATTTTCTGTGAAGCCAGAGCTTGGAAAAAAAGTCTATTTCAGCCCAAATGACAGTACAAGACATTTAGATCTGAATTGATTTCCTGGTGGTGGTGCAGGTTACCTAAGCAGCAAGAGAGAGCCGAAGGAGGATCTTGGAATTTGATGGAGGTTGGGGTAAGCTGGAGTACTGAATCATCAAAAAGAAAACAGGCAAAAAGGAAAAGAGAGAAACTGGCCTCTGGAGAAAATGGAGACTGTGAAATACTGTCATGTGACTTCACTTGAACTATTTCTAGTTCTTCCCTCCCATGCTTTGAAATGGAGGGTGATGTCTTCTGAGCTGCTGCAGATCATAGTGTAGTTGAAATCATCCAAAGAGCTATGCTACATTGGCAACTTTCCACATCGGGAGTTTGATGCTGGGTCATGACACACTGGCTTCTCCCCTCCTACCTCCCCAAGACTGGGCTACTTAATTGACATCATTTCCAGCTGCTACAAATGTTATGTTCAACATTCTAAGTTCAAATAAGAGGATATTAACCAGCTCCCCCAACACTCTTTGTTGTATGATTGTTCAGATGGCGGGTCTTGTCACATTTTTCAGATACCCCCATAGAACTCTGCACAGCATTGTCTGGATTAGATTTCATTTGGGCTTCATGATGATTAATTTGGAAAGAATGCTTATTTTGGGACTGTGAATGACACTGAAGGAATGAATGGACAAACCGTGTGCTTAAACTGAGCATGTGTGTGTTGACCACAGACATGTTCGAGCCAGACTGGAGGCCACTGAGAAATCTCAGGGAACATTGTAGAGACTGAGGCTGATGCCCTGTGCAAACCCTCCAGAGATGGCCCGAGCCGTCAGTCACCAGTTCCAAGTGCTTCGCCACTCTTGCCAGCTGTCCCACCATACTTAAGAAATTGGCTATTTTAACTGTACCATTTTCTTTTTCACTCAATAACTGTCTTTGTGCTTGTACTTTGGTCTTATGTTACTTTTGTTATTCCTATCACGTAGTGAGGAACCACCTGTGTCTTTACAAGTAGTGAAGATGCTGAGGAAGAAAGGGGACAAAAAAAAAAAAAAAAAAAAGAAGGAAGAAGGTAAGGTTTGTTGTTCTTACCTGAGCCAGGTTGGAAGGGTGTGTTTCTCCTGCTAGGCTAGCAAGATGATTAGTCTATGGGTGGCCATCATGGCGAAAATGTGCCACATGAGGCCACGCACCAGGAGAATTGCTTGTGAGGGCTTCAGCTGCCCTGAGGTGGTTGCTATGCATTGGACATAAGCTTCTCTCTCCATTCATCTGAAACTTCTTTGGTCAGCCTGTGGAGCTGAAAAGAGATGGACAGGTCGACCTGTGTTCTATTTCTGGCAGCAAAAAAAAAAAAAAAAAAGCGAGGCATATCTTTTCCCTACCAGTTACCTACTGTGTAGGTTGCATGCATTCTTTCTAGTTTTGTTTGTTTGCTTGCTTTTAGCAATTTGTCTAAAAAGAACACAAGAGATTTGGAAGATAAAGGGCAGACAACAACGGCAGTGAGTGGGGATCTTGCCCACTGTGTTTCCATGCTTGGTCCACAATGCAGAGACCCATGGGAAGGAGAAGATTGGTGGCCTAGAATGTGCCATGACTCACCACAGAGATGATGAAAATTGGTGGATCACTGTTTTGGCCATTAAAAGCAGAGGGAGCAACAAAGAAGCCAAAAGTAAAGGAAGTAGGAGAAACGTAGGTTAAAACATATCAGGTCAAAGCAATTCCGTAGGTATTAAGAAAGAGAACACTTCAGAAGGTTAATTGAGTGTTCTGATTAAATAGTAACATGGCTTGATCATGGTGGGGTCCACATTACTGACACTGTATATAGGAATAATTGTTATAAAAAACAACTTTTAACTCTAACCTGCAAGGTGACTTCATGGGTTCTGGCAGAGTGACAACAGACCTTGTGTATTCTCTAGAGTCTAGGCACAGTCTGATGCCAGCTGAAGCCAGATCCTCCCTATTCCTGTCCTGTTGGGTGTAGGGCACATCCAGGTCTCAGGTCACAGATGATGCCCCTCCAAGGGACGTGGCTTCATGTCCTTTGAAGCTCCTGGAGAGCTGCCCCATTTTAGCTCATGAATTCTGAGCACTACTGTACTCCAGCATTGGGCTGCAGTGCAGACTAAAGGGCAGACCACCTGGCCCTGTTCTCAGTCCCCTAGACTTCCAGATAGGAAAAGAGCAACCCACAGCACCATCAGAGGAGTAGGTCAGCTGATGTACATGGCAGTGCATGCTTGTACCTGTCATGCAGCTTCTGTGACTGCAGACTCTCAGTAAGGCTTTCCAGGACACCTGAGGAAAGGGTGAGTTATTTCAGGCAAGCAAAAGCTGACAGGAGAAATGAGAGTGGACATCTCAAGCAAGAATTCTTCAGCCCACCATCTCTGTGAAGACTCCTGATTTTACTTAATTCCAACAAAGATCTCTTTATTAGCAGCAAATTACAGCGACTAAGTTTTGGGTGAGAGCCCTCTGCTGTGCTTTATCTTCCTTTGGTGACTTTGTTTTGCTGGTCCAGCTTCTTTACCCCAGCTGCCTTCAGGATGCATAGTGAGAGCTATTCTGACCTGTGTCATGATGGACAATTGATACACCTGAGCACTCTACAGCTCAGTTTCCTTATCCCAGAAGATTATCATGAAAAGATGAACCTGCATTGGGATTGTCAGACTAGCCAGTGTGTCAAATCCAGCCAGACCCTTGGTTTTGTGAGTAAAGTTCTGAAGTTATAGCATGGTCACTTACATACAGGTTGTCTGTGGCTGAGTCTAGGTCAAAACAGGAAAGGTGAATAGTTGTAACAGTGCCAGCTGGCCTATAGAGGCGGAGATATTTACTATCTCATCTTTCCCAGAAAAAGCATCCTGACCCAGACCCAAACAGTTAGCACATGGCTCTGATGTTGTTTATTCTGAGTAACCCACATCTTCACACCTCAATAATAACACTCATTACCCACGTTCAGCTTAAGTGACAAATATGCTTTGTTGTATTAGACCTATTTATTAAGAATCTTTTTTTTTTTTAAAAAATCTTCTAAGGTTTTAAGATAATGCAGCTCTTGTCATCTTATCCCCATGGCTTGAAGCTCAGCTTCAGGAAAGCAAAGTCATGGGCCGCTTCCTTCTCTAACCTCAGAGCTTGGAAAACAACATGAGATGACCTGGAATGGCAGAGTGATGAGTAAGCCATGACTAGAGGTCATGAGCAGAGGGAAGATGATAACGCAGCAAGCAGGTGCTCCCCAAGTGCCTGGCTTTAAAGAAAATGTATTCTCCTGCCTCCCTAGGGAAATCTGCCTCCTGTTCCCATCGTCTTTGCTTTCTTGACCAAAGCCAAGTGCTTCCTAAATGACATGGGCCTGCCCTGGCACTTGTGGGTTTCCTTATTCAGTAGTGGATAAAGGAGAGAGCTGAATGCCGGGGAATGCTTTCAAGGAGCAAACACTGATGTAACGGAACAGGAATGCTCAAAGTGAAGCATTTCATTTATAATGTCTCAGAAAAGAACAAGTTACCAGGGAAAAAGTTCATCTGACAAGAACACAGAATAAGATGCATATGTACCATTGAATCAAATTATATCTTCCTAGGTAGCATTATACTATTAAGATCTTCCCATTACTGTCAATTTTCCTCTGACTTTTTCAGGAGTATTGTCAAGATAAAAAGAAAAGACCTCCATCCTGTAATCAGTGATGCATAAATGTTTGTGTACAGGCTGTAAGGAGGCCAGCGTGTACTGGAATGACCCTGCAGGTCTGGGCATTTGAGGTTCTGGCTTCACTACTCTAGGGTCGGGTTCAGGGTGCAGAGGTGAGCCCAGTGTGTTACAGAAAAGAATGCAGATTTGGCTTTCACCCACCTGACAAAAGTATCCCTCCTGTTGTACATGCAGCCGTGTACTCCAAAGGGCAGGCAAGTCATGGGACAGTTTCACAGACTGTGCACTTTTGCTTAGGGGTCACATCAGGTGCTCTTTGTTCAGTCTAACCCAAGAAAGAGGTACAGGAGGATTGATTCTCAACCATTGCTGCTCCGCAATTTCCATGATCAGTTGCGCACAAAGGTCCATCTAGATTGCAAGTAGAGCCTAAGAGATATGAACGTATACTTTTTCTTGAATTCATAGCTAAATGTGATTAACAGATTTTATTATTAAACTTTTAGTTTTTATTAATACTGTTTCTTTTCATATAGCACGCTGCAATGTGACAGGTGGAACGAGTTTATATGTATTTGGAGTTCTCAAAACTAAGCACAGAATTCATCCTTCAGCCAACATTCTTGGGGGAAGATTTATATAAAAATGTGAATGTTTTCAGATATTTGTTTTCTTTTTAGACAGAGCTTCTGTGTAACCCAGACTGGCTTCCAGCTCATAATCCTCTTGCTTCAGCACCCTAATTCCTGGGATTGGAGGCATAGACCACCCACCAAGCCAAGGTTTTTCTCAGAGTTTGAAAGACAACATGTACTGATGCCCTAAATAAGATGTCACCCAACTCAATCTGTGCCACAGCTTCCTGAGCAAGCTCTACAAAACTTACATAATTGTACCCCCAAAGTTGTCTTGCCGACAATGAAATATTTATACACCACCGAGAATAAAGTGCAGTTACTGAAAGCAATTTGGATGAATTCCATATACATAATTATTCACGCTATTTGATGCTGGTGACAATATGTGTGTATATGCATGCACAGATCTGTACATGCGTACACACATACACATGTGCTCAGGACTAATCTGCAGTGTTCAGTATTAAGGTTGTATTTGCTCCAAGCAGAAGACATAATGACTTCATGGGAGCTTCTATTTGTTGATAATATTCTACTTTTTAATATGAATTGTGGCCACATGTGTTTTTGCTGAAAATCTATGGAGCTAAACATAGTATATATGCATATATGTCATTTAATTAAAGGGTATAATTTATTTTAAAATTATTAATGGGCACCGGAAAAAAGCTCCTTGAAAAATTTTTCTTCTGATGGTGGTAAAACAGATGGTTTTCACTGTCAGAGAGCTTTCTGGTTGGTTTCCTAAAGTTTACACTGAATACAAATATCCCGGGTCCCCAGAGTGTGCACACACTAGTCTTAACCTTCCTGCACCTAATGAGCTCTGGGATGAGAATCCAGGCTTCTGAGACCCACTGTAAAGACAGAGAGAGACAGTAAAAAGACAGTAAAACAAGTGCTTTGATAGCACTTTTTAAAAATTCATAACAGGTATAAAAAGAAGTGGCAGCTGTTTAGTGTATACCTGTGCAAAAACCCCCCGTAAGATTTGTGGCGTCATAAAGGGCATCAGTCATCCATTCTGCCGAGTAAGGCACGGCTTCTGATATAATACTCTCTGCTCTTTCTTCTGCCTGTGTCTGGTGAGTAATGGATCTGGCTGTTTATAGGCCTCAGTGCATTTGCAAGGAGGGCTTGGGAGAATATGACCGTCACATGTCCACCGTCCTGCTGTTTCCTCACAGGCAGGCGGAGGCTGCTCTTCTCATGTGCTTTGCAATTGAGGTACTTCCCCTTTTGCTTGGATGCTTGTCTGTACATTTCCAATTGCTTTAGGATATATTCATATTACTTTTAATAATGTGTGTCTATGTGTGGAGATGACATATGAGTACTGGTGCCTGAAGAAGCCAGAAGAGGGCATCAGATCCCCTGGAGCTGGAAATACTACCGTGAGCTTCCTGGTGTGGGTGCTAGGAGTGGATTTCAGGTTCCATGGGGGTGGTGTGGGCTCATAACTACTGAGATATCTCATCAGCCCCTCCCTGCATTACCAATCCTAACAAGAAGGAAATGGCAGCATGCATTTCCCAGATATAGAAACAAAAGGTGATGTCACGCACCTCTGCATTGATGGCGGAGTACCTGGTCACATAAATATGCCACCACTGAGAAACTCCATATTTATTCATATAAGTAAAACTCCAGTTAGCTTAGCCACATCCATTAGGTTCTTTTCAAAAGGCTGGTTTTTGACAAACACATTATAAGCTTTCTCTGTTTTTTTGTTTGTTTTTTTTTTAAACTGACCTAGAGAGTGTAATTTAAATTTTGACAACTGAGCTGTCATTGTGAACACAATGATTGGCTCCTACCCAGGCTGGAAGGTAAGCAGAGCTATGGCCCTACCCCAGGGGGCCTCGGCTTGCATCTTTTCTTCCATGGCTTCATTCTCTTCTGTCTCTTCCTTTGTGGTCCAGCCCTTACTTTTATCAGCCAATATACTCACATAGGAACCGGTTCTTTGTTTTCTGCCATTCTTCTTCCAGTCAGAGTTGATTCAGAACAGCTGACAGGGCTCATTTGTGCTGTGGGCAGAACATAGGTCTTGGCAAGCACATTTGAGCTCTGTTTACATCACTTCCTGCTATTTCATTGAGAGCTTATTATGCAGCAGCTGCTGCTCACTTAGCCATAGAGTAACCAGAAGTAGGTGGGATTCTGTGGGAGATGAATTCAGGAATGAAGACAAATACACTCTGACACGAAGAGGCTCAGTTCTGAGAGAAGCCCATTTCTCACCTGCAATGGAAGCTAGACAGGACTGAGGTCAGCAGCAGGGACTAGGTACCATTCTACCTCAAGTCTCTCACCCTGCCATTATCATTGCTCATCCAGAGGAAGAGAAGAGAGGGAAAGAAATAACTATGGGAGGTTTTATGGGCCAGATGAGCAAGTCTTTCCCATTTACCATCCTATTGGCTAGAACTTGGTCATGTGGCAACACCCAACTGTAAAGGATCTAAGGAAATGCTGGCTAGTTTAGTACCCAGAGAGAAAAGGAAATGGCTTGGTGGACGGATTTTCAGTCTTCGATACAGCGTTTTCATATAGAAGTCCTGAGGAACTTACTTTGGACAATTTTGATGCTATCTTTCCTCCTCCATAGATTTTACTGTATTCAGATTGTACAAAAGTATTTAAGTTTAATCTATATAAATTAACTATAAACTTTTAAAAAATATCTATTTTTATGTAATTTAACTGTCAATGTACTGTGTGCATGTATGTGTGTGTGTGTGTGTGTGTGTGTGTGTGTGTGTGCACAAGCATATGTACATGTCAGTTCAGTTTCTTACAGAGGACATAGGCACTAGGTCCCCTGGAGTTGGAATTATAGAAAATTGTAAGACACCTGAAAAGGTGCTAGGGCTAAACTTGGATTTCTGCATGAATAGTATGAGCTCTGGACTGTTAAGCCATCTCTTCATCTACTATAAAACAATGTTAATTAAATTAATTTTACCTATTATTTGAAAATCAGCCTTACTATATCTCAGTAGTGTGTCTGGATGTCTTTATTTCAGTCTTTCAGTACCCAAACAGACCACTCTGTAGAAAACTTAAATCTACATGGAAAGAGTAAACTGTAGAGCATGGAACTTGGGGTCTGAAAACATGTATCCACAATGTCATACAACAGTGATTATGTCTTGAACAAGATACCTAGCCTATAGAAGTTACCATTTCTTCACAAAGTAATGACAGTGATAATAAACCCTGAGAGCAGAAAACAATGATATAGTACACAAATCTCTTATTTCACCATTTGCCATATACAAATGGCAGCAGGCTTGATTCACTAATAGTGATACTATACCACTAAAATAGCACAGTAATTATTTATGAAAATGATTATTCTACTGATATCCTAATGTGGTGCTGTTTCTGTTAAGATGCATGTGATTAAAGCTTTAACCTTGGCATTCTTTGATTCATACACTTGATAAAATTGAATCTCCAATTGTCTGATGAACATAGACACAAAAATCTTATCAAAATACTTTGAAACCAAATTCAAGAACACATTAAACAAATGATATACAGAGTGCATTGCTTTCATTTCAGGAACCCAAGGATAGTTCAACATGTGCAAATCAATAAGTGTAATTACTCACTAGTAGACTTGAGTGTGGAAATCACTTGATCATCTCAGTAGATGTAGAAAAAGCCATTAACAAAGCTCTATGACACTTCATGATAAAAAGCCTTGAAGAAATTAAAAATAGAAGGAACATGATTCAGCCTTATAAAGGACATATATGAAAAAACATAAAGCCAACATTATATTAAATAGGAGATATCTCAAAACATTTTATTTAAATCCAAGAACAAAACAAGAATGTTAACTTTCTTTACTTTTCTTCAATATAGTACTTGACATTTTAATTCTAAAATTAAGGCAAAAGAAATAAAAAAGGAAATAAATATGAGAAGTTAAAAAAATCCCTCTTTAAAGATTAATGATTTTGTATGGGATTCTAAAGACTCTTCAAAAAAAAAAAACTTGTAGAGCTGATCAACACTTTCAGCTACGTATCAGGTTGCAAAACTGTCATACAAAAAGTAGTAGCTTTTCTGTCTACCTATTGATAGACTTGCCAAGAGAGAAAAAAAAAAAAAAGTCTTGTTTATAGTAGTTCCCAAACAATGCCTAAGAAAAACATAATGAAGTCAAGATAATCTAAACTATTCTTCTGAAAGACCTCTGAATAATAACCAAAACACTGAGAACAGGAAGATAACACTAGGTTGTGTAAAGTCCTCCCATGTTCATGGATTGGCAGAATTAACATGGTGGAAACAGCTGCATTACCCAAAATGATCTATATATTTGCCACTCATCAAAATGTCAATGACATTCTTTATAGAATTAGAAAACATCCCAGAATTGACAGAGAAGTACAGAAGGCCACAAATAGGCAAAACTATAGCAATACTAAAGATATAACAATTAACCAATCTAAAATAACACTGCTGAGTCATAGTAGTGAAGACAGCATGGCACTAGAACAGTGAGATAAGAAAGAGGACCAGTGATGAACCCAGAGACTACAGATAACTGATTATTGACAGAACCGTCACAAATACATCATTGCTCTTAAACAAATGACTCTGAGAAAACTGGATTTCCACTGTGAAACAATGGAACTACATCCAGACCTGTCACTTGTACAAAAATCAATTCAAAATTGTTAAAGATGTAGATATAAAATTGAAGCTGTTAGAAAAAAAAAAAAAAAAACCAGGGAAAACATTGCCAGTCATTGGCATAGGCAAGTAGTTTCTGAAAAGGGCTGCCATGTTTGGAAAATAATCACAAGATTTGAGAAATGGGATTCATGAAATTAAAATGCTCTGCACAGCAAAAGGAGCAATTACCAAGTGAAGAGACAGACTGCAGAACTGGAGAATACACTTGCCAATTAACTGAAATCTATAAAGAACTCGAAAAAGTATGCAATACACAATACCTAAGTATCCAACCAATAAATGGACAAATAAGTTTAATGGATAATTCTTCAAAGAAAAAATGAAAATAAACAATAGAGTTTAAAAAAACATCACAGCCTTAGCCATTGGAGAAATGGAAACTAAAATTACCTTGAGCTTTCGTTGCACTCCTGTCAGAATGGCTCCAAGAAGAAAACAAAGGCTGGCATGTGCTGGTGGGAATATAACCTGGTGTAGCCACTGTAGGAATCAGACTAAAGTTTTTTCAAGAAAGGAAAAATAGAGCACTTACCCTCTGATTTTTGGGTGCACACCCAAGGGATTCTGCACCAACACCCCACAGAGATACTTGTACATTCATGTTTATTGCTGCATTGTTCACAATAGCCAAGACATGAAACCCACTTAGACACTCAACAATAAGTGAATGAATGAATGTGTGATATAGAGATGACGTAGTTTTAGTCATAAAAATGAAATTATGCATGAATGAATGGAATTAGAAGTTACCATATTAAGTGAAAAGACCCAGATCAGATATATAATATGTTTTCTCTTATATGTAGTAGATAGACTTCAATAGAAATGCATATGGCATGAAAGGAAAAAGAGGTTGGTTATAGGAGAATGGAGGGGGACGTGGACTCAGAGAGGAAAGGGACATGGAGGCCGAATGTCCCATGTTTTTGTGCTTTATGCGTGCTTTATTTCATATGCAGACTTTCGACTTAAATAGTTCCATATATGGCATGAAAGCAGACTAGATGTTTGTAGACCGAGAAAGTGGACCATCAAAACAGGGAAGATGTAGCAAGGGATAGCTACAGGAGCGAATATGAGCAAACTCTATGGCATGCATACATGAAAATGCCATCACAATGCCTGTCATTTTACACAGTGACTAGGATATTAAAAGGATTCTAAAGAGGGTTTTGTAATGCTTTGTTTCACTTCTGGAGTAGAATAAAACATTCCAAGCATTGTCCTCATCACCTTGGGAAGACTCAATAGCATTTGTAATTGGGCCGAAGGGAACCAGGAGTGGTAACAGGATGTGGGAACCATGGTTAAAAGATGACTCTACAGAAGTATAAAAACACTGAAGATAAAATGTCTACTTAGAAGTTGGGTGTGCTAGCTATTACGTGCTGCTCTTCAAGTATGCCTTCTGTCTACCCTCTGCCTGGTGCTCCTGAGCCAGGAGCCAGCGTCCACACTTGACCTGTAGCAGGATCTGTGTGCTTTGCTGACAGGGCCATGAGAGGGAAAGTAAACTATAAGACAAGTGAAAGAACAGACTGGTTTTCCTTTCTCTGTCGGCCATGTTCCCTTATGCAGCCAGCAGCACGGGCATGTACAGCATCCATGGAGGCTTGGCCATCCTTCGTTCTCAGGACGATCAGCTCCTACTAGGTAGAAACCTCTTCTTAGAAATTGAGGCCTTGAGTCTCAGGGTCCAGACCCAGCCAAGGACAATACATGCAGTAAACTTTGAACCCCTACCCAGATCTAGCCAATACACAGGACACTCTCCACAGTTGAGTGGAGAGTGGGGTCTGACTTTCACATGAACTCTAGTGTCCCATATTTGACCACATCCCCTGGATGGGGAAGCCTGGTGGCACTCAGAGGAAGGATAGCAAGCTACCAAGAAGAGACTTGATACCCTATGAGCATATACAGGGGGAAGAGGTCCCCCTCAATCACAGTCATAGGGGAAGGGAGTATGGGGAAAATGGGAGAGAGGGAGGAATGGGAGGATACAAGGGATGGGATAACTATTGAGATGTAACATGAATAAATTAATAAAATATATTAAAAAAGAAGTTGAGGCCTTAGACCCACAAATCCCTCCTTGTAATACCCCCACTTCATGCTTCCCTACAAGGTGAGTGATAGCCGAATACTGTAATATTGACAGCTGTGACACTTTGAATACGTGTGTTTCCTGTTTGTCTTTCTAGTTCCCCATGTCTAAATCACTAGCCTGACATTGAACCCTGTGTGTTGTGTTGTCTAATTTGCCTTCTGACAGGTATGGAGGTTTATAATAGGAATGGACCCTATCCAGAAAGTGGGATGTGGTGATGGATGTGTTTGTAAATTGTCGGTTGACCGTATCTAAGGGGGCCACTTGTTAGCATGCGATATTTTGGTGGTGTTTTGCTGGCCAGTGCTTGTGTTGCTACCTATCGTGCTATGTTCTTGTTAGTTTTGGTCAACTAGGGAGTCACCCAGAAAGTAAGAAACTGAATTCATGAGTTGGCATTTATTATATAGACCTGCGAATGAGACTGTGGGGCCATTTTCTCCCTGACATACTTGGGCAGATGGTCCTTGACTGAATGAGAAAGTGCACTGACCAAGCCATGAAGAGCAAGGCAGTAAGCAGCATTTCCCCCATGGCCTCTGCTTCAGTTCCTGCCTCTAGGTTCCTGTCTTGAGTTCCTGCCTTGGCTTGCCTTGATGGTGGGTTGTGCTATATAAGATGTGAAAAACCTTTTCTCTAAAAGTTGCTGTTGGTCACAGTTTTTACCACAGCAAGAAAAATAATCTAGAACATGCTGTGAAACACCATTCTCAATATTCTTGTTACTAAGCATTGATATGTGTTATGTCACTGGATTCTTCTTTTCTGTCTCTGAGGAATTTTAAAAAACAAGGAGCCAACCCATGTTACAGTGAAAATCACTGAGAAAGTCATCCTCAGAACTCAAACTCTGCTATTTTAATTGAATGTTTACATTCAGGCACTTTTATTTTATGTATATGCATTGATTTCTGGTATACTCTAAGGCCAGAAAAAGGTATTGGATGGCCTGGAATTGGATCTACAGATGATTGTGAGCCACCATGTAGGTGCTGGGAACTGAACCTGGGTCCTCTGCAAGGACAGAAAGTGCTCTTAACTCCTAAGCCATCTCTTTAGAATCAAATTCAGCTGTTTTAATTAGATGTTTTTTACTCTGCATTATAGTACCTTTCAGAAATGTTATGAAGGTACCACTTTTTTTTTTCATTTTACAGAAAAACTTGCTTTAAATATTAAGACTTTACCTCAGAAGAACACAGCTGACACAGTAGAGGAGAACTGTAGCCAATTCATTTGCATACTTTAGTCTTGTAGATTCAGTCAGCTTATAAGTCTATAATTATGTCTTATTCTGGGAAAGAATTAATTTTTGGATTTTCCATTTTAAAAGATACAAAGTTTCAAAACCTTTGGAGGAAGGGGTATTTTCTGAGTTGTAGCTTGGTGTAAGCTGCTCAGTTATTATTACTAAGAATCTGTTCTTAATTACTGCACTCAAATTGAATAATCTTAGCATTGCCCCAGGTATCAAAATATCTCATCCTCATTTCTCAAAGAAACAATGAGCTGCATTATATGGATGACACACAAGCTCTGGCTTGAGTTGACGTTGACATAAACCATGTAGCGTTTCCAGTATGCACACATTGTGTGCATTTTATGATTTGGACAGAAGAGATCGTGTGGGGATGGGGAAAGGTTTAGAATGTCTTGGCATTCCTTCCAGATCCCACAGTCTTCCATAGACTGTGCAGGATTATTTTCTTACCAGTTAAATCCACACAAGACCATGCCATAAGGAAGTCTAGAATCCATTATCAAATCCATCTTGTTTATTCAGATGCAGGGAATCAATCCTAATATTGTTTGGATTTCACTTACCAAGAGATATATTTATATAAATCTTTTCAAGGAAAATTTACTGGCATCATTTGAGGAAGTGTTTCAGTTGTATTTGAAAGTCAAAATAATATTTAACTTCAAGAATGGATTGCCCGCAGCCATTAAGCTCTCTACCACTTTGACCCTGCCTCACCTCATTTCTCTTTTAAGCCCCAGGAACACTGTTGCTCCCTGCAGTGTGACTTGCTGGGCATGAGGGAATGCTCTTGTCCAAACAGCCAATGAAATTCCTTCTAAAATGCCATGTTGCTGAGGACTATCTAAAAGGAGATGGCTGTCTGTCTAGTATTCATTGGCCTTTAAGCTCTCTCAGCCAAGTTAGCTCCATCTCTACCAGTTTGATACTCACTTTCCTTCCCTTCAAAATCCAAAGTAAAACTAAGTTTGGAGGTGATCTGAAGGTAGACACCTACTTTGGTGTGGTTTGCAATGCCTCATATGCACCATCAGTGTTTTTCTGCTAGGCTATGAACTCAGGCAGAAGGGGCAAGAGGCGTTTTCCTTTGCTGTCAAATCTGCCACTGCACAGACGGCCAGAGAGGTATTGGGAAAGTGGTTTTGATAATTGTTCTAAATGAATGCTAAAACATGCTTTTGTTAAAATGACCGAATGTTTGCATATTGGGGATCTGAGATAAATCCAACTGGCTCAAGACACTGTACACATAGACCACCCTTATGGTCCACAATCAAAGACAGAAGCAGCGTAGTGAGCCTGTTGTTCAAACATGGCCTACAAAAGGGCAGGCACATCATCATAGAAAGGTTTGTCCACAGGCAGATGTCTAGGCACCAGTATGCCCAGGAACATCAGACCCCATGGTTAATGGCTCCCCAGATGATTTCTTCATAGTGCATTATCTGAGCAACACTGACAAGTCACTGGCAATCCCTTTGAGCATCTTTGCTTCCTAACAAAAGCAAGGCATACCCTTCTCAGCTTCAGAAGCCATGTGAAATATTACACTGCAGTGAAAATGAAAATGCATGCCTACAGTGGAAATGCATGCCTACAGTGGAAATGCATGCCTACAGTGGAAATGCATGCCTAGAACTCTTAGCGAATAATTTGAATCTTCATTTAAATTTTATCCTCAAAGTAATTGGGCATGACGTTACATGCCTATCACCTTAGAAGTCAAGAGGCTGAGGCAGGATCATTATGAGTCTGAAGCCATCTTAGGCTTTAATAGTAAGCTCCAGGCCAGGTAATACAAAACAAAACAAAAAATTGGCCTAAAAATTAAGCAGAGACATTTCCTCCTACTCATGGCTTTTGGGTTTCTCTCTCTTGAGAGATGCTAATATTTCTTTATAGAAACAAATGGCTTCTGTCTCTGGCATATCAGAAATTATTATTTAGCCATTAGCCTAACACTTGGGAATTATACAGACGACAAAGTCTTCTGTGTTCTTTGTCAGGTGTGTCCTTAAACTTTTCTTGAACTTTAGGGCATTTGTGGTTTTCTCTAAGTGGCTTATGTGGTGTAACGAGCTCTGCCATCCTGCCCCTGCCTATGCTAGCTCCCTGCCTCTGTCTGCTACAGTCCTTGGCACCTGCATTGGCTGCAATGACAGATGACACAGAGCATCTTTTTCCTTTCTCTGGGGAATCTGGGAACTTAAACACCATCCTGTTCCCAGTTTCTCTTGGGAAATACTGAGACTGAGACCACCAGTGGGTACTATAGATTTCAATACCACTAGAAGTTACCTCAATTCTAATTTTGCTCATATCCAGTTTCTTTTGATAGCCCTAAAGCCAAAGCTTTCTTGATAATATGTGTCCAGTATAAATACACTGGTTTGGGTTTTTTTTTTGGAGGGGTGGAGTTTTGTTTTGTTTTGTTTTTTGGAAATAAAGTATCCTTCCAAATATAAGGCCTAAGAGAAAGATTCTTGCTTTATGCTGCCAGAAGAGAATAACTGGACATATTTGCTCTGTGAATCTTCCTGATAGTTGTCATCTGCCACCGCATTCTTTGTCCAGCTGTGGTCATCTTCACAGATGGCTGGACCTAACTATTCACTCACTAGCTACTCTGCTAGGGCCAGAGTTCTGGAGACTGACATGCCATGTGGATACGGGAAGGAAGAAGGACCCTTGGGTGAGAGGGAAATGCAATTCCAAAACATTTCCAGCAACAGGCTATAGCCAAGGTGTGAAGAAAGGAAGTATGCAGAACAGAGAGGGTGCCTAACAAAGGATGCCCTGGTCTACAGAGGGGCCAGAACCCAGAGAACACGTATCAGGACAGAGAGACTACTCTGTGCCTCTAGAATGGTGGCACTTTGTCCTAGATGTTATTTGAAGGCAATTACAAGTTAACCTCGAGGATGGAGAGATACTTACACTGGTTTGGTTTTGGGGGAGTCTCAGCCAAACTAAGATTGTATTCTCTGCATTATTTGTAAGGGGGCATGGTGGCAGGGTAAGGCAAAGGTGCCCACGAGAAATCTGCATCCCAGTCTTTTCTATTCTACCACCATTGGTAAGCTGGAAGATGTGTGGTCTGATCTTTAGCAACCTGCCTCCTCCCAGCAGCCCTACATTCATTCCAGTTTTTATTAGTAAGGTAAGGTCATGTGCTGACGCTTTGGGTTCATGGGTATATGCTGATGTGTTCCCCTTTCAAGACACTGAGAGTTTTAACTGGTTGGGTAATGCTCTAGAGCATCCATATGTTTTAATGTACTTGTTTTGCAGAAGAAATAATCCATTCTAGTTAATTGGTTAGTATGTGTGTATGTCTGTGTGTGGGTGGGGGGATAGGTAGGTATATCTTCGTGTGGGTGTGTGCTTGTGTGCTTGTGTGCATGGAAACCAATTGTCAAAGTTGCTTTCTACCTGATATTTTGGGGATAGGTTCTCTCCCTGTACCTTGAGTTCCCTCAATTGACTAGGATGGCCTGGCCAAGGAGCTCAAAGGATTCCCCTGCCTTCACTCCCACCTCACAGTAACACCCCACTTCCACTCAGTGTTGAGGTTATAGACTCATGCTAGCATCCTGCCTTTATATAGATACTGTGGAACTAAACTCAGGTCCTTAGACTTGTGCAGCAAGTACGTCACCAACAAAGCCAGCTCCCTGGCCTCCAGAGTGACCTTTTTCTTGCAGGAATTGTACTTTTTGCTCTAGAAGCATTCATTGTATTTTGATGATCTTAAGATAAACCAAACTACAGTAAACAGGCCGGGTTTGCTACATCTAAAATCATGGTTGGTCGAGCTTACAATTTTTAGCATCTTGCAGGTGCTGTGAGAAACAGTCACAACAAAGTTGTCCTTCTTTATGTGTGTGTGCGCGCGCAGGTGTGCATGTGTGTGCGCGCGCATGCATGTGTGTGTGTGCGTGTTTGTGTGTGTGTGTGTGTTGCTTGATTCCAGTTGAATGGATGGCCACTAGGCAAGTACCACCAGAGGACGGAGGATTATATCGGCCTGCACACATGCTGAGGCCTTCATATAAAGTCCGGAAAGCTATAGCATGCACACTAGCTAAATGATTGTTAGAAGCTTAAAACAGTAGTAGAGTCACTTAAGAGTTGCTACCTGACCACTACTCTTTATGTTATAGAGGTTGATACTGTGTGAAAGAAAAACGTTCCTACCATAGACTTGGTGGGAAAGTGAGGGAAGCTACTGGGCTGTGAAAATCAAGGAATGTTAAGAACGCCTTAAGCAATGTATTTGTTTATATTTCCTTTTTGGTGGCTGAAGATAAGTGCTTAAAAAAAAATCTATGTCTACATCTAAAAGCTGTTTTAAGAAGTATAAAATTAAAAGCGAGTGTCAAGAAAGCATCGCATCACCGTGTAATTGACGGTGCTTTCGGGTTTTTAGTAGAACATAAAAAACAATGTACTTTACTGTTAATGACTTTTTAAAGTCTATAAAACTCAGTCATTAGAAAGAAGTAGCTAACTAGTTGAGTGTGTGCATGCGAAACGGCGGCCACTTAATTGAGCTGAGCCTGTCTATGGAGGTCAGTGTATCTCCTGTGTCTAGCACTCTTTCATCCTACAGTTCTGAAGATAACATTCTTTTCTGTCCTTTTTAAGGAGAGCCCTGGGGATTCTCCCCTCTGGTGATAATTTCAAGATGTTCTTCTCTACCTGATTTCTAGTAGTCTATATCTCACTGTGCTCTTGATGTTTCATTTACTCTTGATCTGCTGGCTCAAACTCACTCGGCTGCCCTAAGTGGAATTTTGTATAGGCCATCATAGGGTGTCTCAGAAGCTAGGGAGGGTGTCAGTGAAGTCAGGGAAACTGAGTCTTCTGGTGGGTAGAGTTGCTTCCCCGTGTGCAATGTGATGAATAATTTCTAAATAGTTGTCTGGCTTAAAAGCTACCTTCCTTAGGTTAAAAATTGTGTGTGTGTTTGTGTGTGTTGTGTTAGAAATAGTAAGCACACCCATTTGTTCTATATTTTCTGAACGTCAAAACCTAAGTGATCTTCAACTCTGTTAAATATGAATATCTCATTAGGATTTCTGAAGAACTGAAAGTTGAGAAGGCAGGAAATAATGAAAACAAAGTCGAAGACCAGCAGGGCAAACTTTGTCTACCCTGCATTTTCATCCCACATGGGGAGGTCTGTGACACTGTCTTCCTCGTAATATGCACACACAAGGTCACCTTTTTTTCTTTTAGACAGGGTCACATTATGTAACCCTGGCTGGCCTGGAACTCCCTATATAGACCATGCTGGCTTTAATCTCAGAGATTCACCTGCTTCCTCTAAAATTCTGGAATTAAAGGCATGTGCCACCATGCCCAGGAGTAAGTTCTGATTTAGAGAAAGGGTTGAAATGCTTGGTGTCATCCTTGTGCTGTATTCCAGAATCGTTCCAAGAAAGAAGGAATTGCTGTAATTGGCTTTGCCGCTTGAATGCCATCATTGGATCCCTTGCCACATAGACTTACAACTAGTGACTCCCATAAAATAAATCAGGGTCTTTGACAAAAGGATCTATGAGTATTAACTTTGTCTTACATTAATAAATTATCCCAGATGATGCAGGGCACCCTAATAGAGAAACAGACTTGAAATTAATGTCATGAATATTTTTCTTTTCCCTTTATTAAAATTAAAACAGTAAAAGATTAAAAGGGGTCAAACTGATGCAGTCACTTACATAAAAATATGCAAAAGCAACCTTACAGGTTGTTTCATTAGTTCTGAGTTCACTGAAGCTGTGTGAGTCAGAGGCCTTCACTTGGATTTCTTTGCTGTTGTTTGAATGCTGACCTACTTCATTCATCAATCACTGGGCCAATTTTTACTTGGTGCTGATAACATGCCATGCACCATGCTTAACTCAGGGCATAAAGCTAAACACAGCATAGGTAGCTCTTTTCCTGTCCCATGGCAAGAAGTATCATGGCTATGAGCAAATGCAATCAATCTGTGCTTCCCACATACTAAAGCTTCCTGATGGCATGTTACAGGAACACATAGCAAATAATCCATGGCCGGAAAGTCCTGCCCATCAGGAACATTGAAACTGAGGACCGAGTGAGTAAGCATTAGTTAGAAATTGTAGCATAAGTGTGCCCTAGGTCTGCAGAAAAATTTTTAAAATGTCATAAAATAGGTTTCTCCCTGACATCACACTGGTCTTGGAGTGCTCCTTCTGGATTTTCTAGGGTCTTGTATTGTCTGCTATGGAATTTGGGCAATAAGAATGAAGGGAAGCCATTGTAAGAGACAAGCCATAACCGAGAGTCTAAGAACAAGTTGGGTATGGGATGATTAGACACACTAAGACCAAGTAAGGCATTGCAGTGCCCCAGGAAAGAAAATTTAGTGCCTGGAGTTAGGACAGTGGCAGTCAGTAGTCACATGTTTGGTTTTGAATCATAGTCAACTGTAGTCAGAAGGAGCGAAGAGTCAAGGATAACTTTAGGGGTCTTAGGGGTAGTAAAGGGATTATTAGAATAACCCTCGGGGGGAAAACATCAAAGATATTAGTTATTGATTTAGATCTTTAACTCTTCAGAAAATCTTACTTGAAATATGCTAGTAAAAATCTATTCATTGTAACAAGGGAAAATAAAATCAATAGATGGCAGAAATCAAAAGCTGTGATTTAAGGGTGAGATGGGGTCAAGGGTGGGATGAATCCAGCCTCCTTTATAGGGAAGGCCACACATCTGACACTGTGCTTCTCAGAAGGAGGCAACTTGATTCATGGTGTTCATAAGTGAGATGAAACCAATTGCTTGGAGAGGCCCATCCTGCCTGATATTGAGACCAAAGAGAAATTTCTCCAATAAGGTTTTCTAGGAAGCATGCTGTCCGGTGTCAAGAACAACATCCTCGTCATAAACGCGGTGATAACCTTCCTCTGCTGCCTCCATTCCATCCTTCAGTGAGGACCAGAGCACCAAGCCAGACAAAATTGACTGAAAATCAATTCTGTGAGAAAAGGGAGTGTTTTCATCAGATTCGACCTGAAGTGGTCCAGATTTGTCATTTTGCTGTCCTCTGCTTTAATTCCGGGATAAAGCCCAGGGGTCTTTTTTTCTTGTTTTGTATTTGCGGGTAGGTATACACACATTCCTAGTATGTTTCAGATTCCAAAACAAGAAAGACCAGCTAGCATGAGAAATGTCCACAGCTTTAGGCCTCCTCCATAGATATGTGCCTCTCAGGCAAGTTTTTGAAAGATTTTTCTGGATCAGTGAAGAGCCAGAAGTTTTCTACTTGGAAGCCAGCTGTTCAGTGTTGTCAGGAAGGAGTGAGTCTTTCTGGCCAAGCCGGGTGGAATTAAGCTTGTCTCATGGAGGCCGTAGTGTTTAACAGTGAGATATGTCTCCATAGAAGGGTGCCTGGCTTTGCTTAGCAATCAGCCTTATGAGTAGTCCCAGGCAACCCAGAGTACCCCCTGGAAAGTAATTTGGGGTCCATTATAATACTGACAGATGGGAAATGGAGGTCCCACAGTTCCTTGTTTTAAGGCACAACTTTAATCTTTATTTCAGAAGAATTTTAAAGCGGCCATAACCAAATACCCACTTTGGTCATAAAGAATAAAAATCTCAACAAATAGAGCATCCAGAGAACACAGCCCTGTGCAGTATCACCACACCATAGACTGAAAAAAAAAATCATACACTTTTTTAAAGTTCCCATCAAAAATTTCACTGAAATCCCAGGTTGTTTGAGTCTAGGAACAGTAAATCTTGATTGTCATTTTAGCCAGATAAGAACATGGGTGGCTGTGGAAAGCAGTCTTATGGCAGCATGATTTCTCAGTCATGGGACTGTCAGTAGTACCATTGGTTCGAAGTCCCTGGGACCAGAGGCTGGATGGTGCTTTGTAGTCTTATACTTAGACCCACCGAGTGAGGTCGGAGGTCAGTGGGAAGAGCTTTACAACTAGGTTTCCTTTCCAACCTTTGGATCACTGGTTCTCTGAATTCAGCATATTCCTCTTCTGCCATGGTTTCTTCCACTACAAAAGATTCAGACAATAGGGCATACCATCCAAGAATTTGCAATGGGGGTTAAATACAACAATGTGGATGAGATCTTGACTACACAGTGGCTACTCTTGATCACCTTAGTAGAACTTTATGCACCATCCATCTTGCAAATATTGACTGTCAGATGAGCTAGGAGGTGGGCCCAATGAAGGACTGAATTCTAGCCCCTGTGTAGTAATGCTAGACCCATGTTTAAATGGGCTTAAAGAATGGTTTCCTTGACTCGTCTTTGACAGCTAGAAAGTGAAGGAAAGCATTTAACTGAAACATGACAGCCCAGTAAGATCAAGTATGTGGACAGTGAATGTGGACCCTCAGAAGGGTTCAGCACATCAGTCCTTTGTTCTGTGTCAAGAGAGGCATTAAAAACATCGCATGGTTGGTTTGGAGGCCATGTGTTTGTTCTTCCTAATACTAGTATAAAAAAGATAAAGTATTGTCGGTGTAGCTGTACTGGGAGTTTTACGTTCACTTTAATATTCTGTGACTTAGCCATATTAGGTGTTTAGGACACACTGAACTAATAAATAAGATGTTCAAATAATTTATATTTATTGAATTCCTTTCAAGGTTTGTTTTTGAATGTTCCTTTGAATATTTCCAAATTATCCTTTGATAAGAGGATGCTGCTGAAACAGTAAGGGGATTCAGGCCAATGGGAGCATCAGTAACTCTCTGGACGATGGTATCCCTGAGGTTACTTGATGCTTTCCTCCACATCCATCCTTGCTCATTTGAATTCACCCCTGAAAGGAAGAAGAATATGCAACTAAACTCAGGCACCCTTCTTATCCAGTACAACATTCCCTCGCTGCTTTGGAGGGTATCCAAGACTTTAGTCCATGTATAAGTTAGGATGTTCATTGTTGCAACCAAGAAATCCCTAATACCTAAAAGATAGATGTGTTCCAATGTCAGATATCACGCTAACTGCTGGTGATGTTGTGATTTTGTTAAGCTGCTTTTAAAGCAATGGTTGTTGGGTTTTTTTCTATTTTTTGTCTTTATTAATTTTAAAATTTATTATAATTTACTCACATTACACTCCAATTATCATTATTCACTCACTCTTATCTTCCCATTCCTACCTTCCCTCTTCCTTCTGTTCCATTCCCCTCCCCAAGACCTCCAACAAGGGGAACCCTCTTCACCCACCTTCTGGCCACAGTCCATCAGGTCTCATCAAACCTTGCATCTCCTTCCTCTGCAATCAAGTTGTAGGCACCAGAGTGCATGCCAGAGCCTCAGCAGCAGCCCTTTCCCAAGCTGTACTATAAAGCAATAGTAATAAAAGCGACATGGCACTAGCATAGAAATAGGCTGGTTGGTAAATGGAATTGAATCAAAAACCCAGAAATAAACCCACACACCTACCTATGGACACTTCATTTTTGACAAAGTAGCCAAAACCATACAATGAAAAAAGGATAGCATCTTTAACAAATGGTGCTGGCCTAACTGGATGTCTACATATAGAAAATGAAACTAGATCCATATTTATCACCATGCACAAAACTAAAGTCCAAATGGATTAAAGACATCAACATAAAACCAGATACACTAAATCTGTTAGAAGAAAAAGTGGGGAAGAGCCATGAGCTCATTGGCATAGGAGACAACTTTCTGAACAGAACAGCAGCAGCTCAGGTTCTAAGATCAACAATTAATAAATTGGACCTCATGAAACTGAAAAGCTTCTGTAAGACAAAGGACACTATCAACAGAACAAAGTGACAGCTTACATTACAGACTGGAAAAATATCTTCACCAACCCTATGTATAACAGAGGGCTAATAGCCAAAATATATAAGGAACTCAAGAATTTAAACACCATCAAACAAAATAATCCAATTAAAAAATGGGGTACAGAGCTAAACAGAGAATTCTCAACAGAAGAATACCTAATGATGTTTAAAAGTGGGCATTATGTAAAAGTGGTCATTGGATGGGACATGCTAGCGTGCAGTTGCATGGGGCTATAATGCTCCTAGAAACTCACTGGTTTGTAATTACAGGAAGCGTCAAATAATAATAGCTCTCTCTCTCTCTCTCTCTCTCTCTCTCTCTCTCTCTCTCTCTCTCTCTCTCTCAGTTTACCAACTGGGGCAGAGCTCCTTCCAACCCAACTTTACTACTAGAATCACAAGACACTTCTGGCGGAGATGTCATGGAAAGATGGTACACTATGGGCTGAGACAGGCTGGGTGCTGCTGTTCTGGAGTGTGCCCACATTCAGGGGCACAGCAGGAACCACCTATTGTGTGTTCATGGTCAGCCTTAAGTACAGGAAAAGAAAGTACAAGAGAGGAAAGCCCAGTGGCTCGAAGCATAGCACTGGCACGCTCCCTCCACACAAGCCCTTTCTTGTGCATTCCCTACCATCGCCATGGGACCCTCCTTTCACAATTCCATACACTTTTTCAAACACACACATATCTCACTTGGGATCTTTTGGCTTTTGTAGCTTTTAATGTTTGTAGCTTCATTTGTCTTTATTCCAGCTCTCTCATATACCATCTATAATGCTGATTTGGGTCTTCCTATTATTATCATCGTTGGTTTGTTGGTTGGGGAAGGGCTTTGCTATGTAGCCCAGGCTGGCTGCCAACTCCCTATCTTTCTGTCTCAGCTTCCCAAATACTGGGATCAGAAATATGCACCACCACACCTGCCTTGTTGGTGTAATTTTGAGGGTGAATTTATGGCAGAGATCCACTTCTTGTAAGTGTCCTCTAGAACTTGCTCAAAAGTCAGTATCGAGCATTTTTCTTGCATTTTCTTTGCCCAAAACACTATTATTCATGAGGCGAGAGTGCAATGTTAACTTTGCAGTTCTCAGACCCACTGCTCCAGTGGAGGCAGGGTCTTCCAACAGTGCACCCAGTGCTCAGCAGGGAGGGCGGAATATATGTGAGGAATGTGTGTCTTCATCAGACCTAAACATGATCTGAACAAAGACAGTGACAACAGACATACATGTAGGCAGAGGACTCCCACGAGGCCTCAACTCTACGCAAAGAACTACGGGCAAGTAAGAAATGCGGGAACTAGAGAAATCATCTTCCCCAGGGAAGAGCATACCAATTTGTTATCCAACACCAAATGGTCAGCCCTGAAATATACATAAAAGTAACATTATATAGACTAAAGAAGTTTTATATATATATATATATATATACATATACATATGTATATATATATGTATTTAGGAATATATATACACGATATATATATTATATATATTTTATCTAACAACAAATAATGAAATGAAAAATGAGGCCATGAATTTGGAAAAAAGAAAGGTAGGGTATGCAGACAGATTGGGAGGGAGGAAAAGAAATGAAAAATGATATACTTGCATCATAATCTCAAAAAATAAAAGAAATAATTAAAGAACATATGAAAGGGTCTACTTAGGCAAAACTGTATTTGATCCTGTATTGGGAATTTTGTGATAAGTACAAGAGAGTCCCTGTTCATACTCCTTAGAAGCTTAATAAATGTGCTGATGCTAATGCATGGTTAGAGAGTTCTCTCTCCTAGAAATCAAAGTTTTCTAGATTAAAAAAAAATTTCCCTCAATTATCTCTGCCATGCCTTCTGTGCTCTCTTCTCAGCTATGCAGCATGGGCCCATGGAAGTGTTGCCTGATGTTTCCTGTCTTCTGTCTTTGCTGCTGTGCTACCCTCTCTCCCTCCTCACTGGCTCACTGCACTTAGTACTAGTGTACTGTGATCCTCGGCACAGCTGACTCAAATCAAAAAGAGAATCAGCAAAACCAAGTCTTGTTTTAAAATTCCACAACGAATCTTTATACTCTGTCTGACAGTTTAAAAATACTAATTAGGGTGGTAGTGGCACATACCTTTAATCCTAGCACTCTGGAGATAGAGGCAGGCATCTTTGTGAATTCAAGCCAGCCTGGTCTACAGAGCTAGTTTTAAGGTAGCCAGGGCTACACATAAATTCCATATCTTCAAAAAAAAACAAAAAACAAAAAACAAAAAAAAAACACAACAACACAAAAAAACAAAACAAAACAAAACAAAAAAAACCAAACAAACAAAACCAACAACAAAAAAAAAATGATAATGGGAATTTTAGCACTGATGGCTTACATATTGTATTTTGTGTAGCATTGGTCATTGATAAACTAGTTTTGATGATACAAGGTCTTTCTATGTAGTCATGTAGTTCTGGCTGTCCTACATTACAGAGCAGGCTGGCCTTGAACTCACTCAGTGAGTTCTGACTCCTGAATACTGAGATTAAAGGCATGTGCAGCTACATCTGAAATAGATAAAAGTTCTGACTGAGATCATCTAATTCACTGAGAAAAAACCCTCAGGAATTAAATAAATGAAGATCAGATTCTGTTATTCCATAGTTATTGATCAGGGCAGCTTAGATATTAGGAAAGAGGCTTAAGAAAATAATGGTATTTTCCAAGGAAAAATATATTGTGCGAATGCACTTTTGTTAACTCTGTGAGCAAATGCATAAGAACAGCTTACTAGGTTTAATGGGGACGTCAAAAAAAAAAAAAATGACCATCATAAAGCAGATACATGGTGTGATGTTGACTGTTGAACACATGTGTTTTCATCAGCGTGTATTCAGTTCTTGCTGGAAGCATTTCCACTCAGCAGCTGGTACTGGGATACTAACCAGACCAGGTCCTGTCTCCTGAAGACAGGAAAGGGGAGCTCTGCAGGGGGCCTGCAAACAAATGCCCTGGGGCACAGGAGGTGCTAGGGAGGGAAGGGCTCTGTTCTAGGCACTTAGGAACCGGGCTGATGACAGAAGCTCCCTTGGATGGGCAGCAATTTGCTCAGCTGAGTACTGCTGCTTCAGATATGTCAAAACAAGGGAAAGGAAGGCATACTAATTCAAAACTCCGCAGATGAGGCTCCAGGGCTATGACTTTCATTTGTCTTGGAAGTGATCGATGTAGAAATTTCTCAGTCAGCAACATTCGGTAGTGTGGTATGCATGTCCTTCAGGAAAATATCTAAGTATTGTAGGTGTTCTGTAAATACTTGTTGACTTGAATTGAACTTTGATTCCTTGCACCTTTGATGAACAGGCCCTCTGGAAGCAGTCTTGGTTTGCTTCCTATATCAATGGTTTTCCATTCAGTTTTTCTGCCCTTCGCCAGGAATTTAACCCAGATTTGGGGAAAATTCACTTCTCAGTGAGGTCCCCTTGTATTCAAATAAGGAACAAGGTCCGCCACAAAGCCTTCACTCACAATAAGTTCTCTGCCTGTGGGAAATGGCGGTGAGTGCACAGAGACTTTTTATTATAATTTTTGCTCTTCTGGTCAGTGTGACTTACTGAAATGCTGGCTTCTTTGCCTTTTTTTCTTTTTCTTTTATCACTAAAATATCACAAAATGCCAGGCATCTGTGCAGACATCATTGTGACCTCTGCTTATAATCGAAGGAAGTAAGAATTCCTTCAAGCTATTATCAGAGAGCAGTGTTTGTGAGTACAAGGCCCCAAAGCCTGCTCACCAGGTCCTGTTCCTACTCTTGTACTCAGGGATGGAAATGACAGAGAAGGGAAGATGGTGATGGGAGGCAAGTTAATGGAAGCATGGCCTGAGGCTCCGGCAGAGAGCACTTTGTTGCTCTTTCTGTAAGGGACCACTAACTCTTAAGGCTCATTATACGAAGTAGAATTCTTCCACAATATTTTATATTTTTTTCTCTTTTATTCTTCTTTCAGTCATTACATCCTCACCACAGTTGCACCTCCCTTCCCGCCTCTCTGTCTCTTCCCTACTTTCCCTCTCATCTAGTTCCACTTCTCCTGAATTTCCCTTCAAATAAAAGAGCAGGCCTCCCAGGGATAGCCACCAAACACGGCCTAACAAGATACTGTAAGACTTGACACAAAGCCTCATATCATGGCTGGATGTGGCAACCTCATAGGAAGAAGAACACAGGCCCCAAATGCAGGCCAAGAGTCAGGGACAGCACTACTCCCACTGTGAGGGGTCCCACAAGAATACCAAATTACACAACTATAATGCATAGCAGGGGACCTAGCTCAAACCCATAGAGGGTCTGTGTTTGTCGCTTCAGTCCCTGTGAGGTCCTGTGAGCCCTGCTTAGTTGATTCTGTGGGCTGTGTTCTTGTGCTGTCCTTGAACCTTCTGGCTCCTGCAATCCTTCCTCTCCTCCTTCTGCAGGGTTCCCCTGACTTTGCCAAGTATTTGTCTATCTTGCCAGTTTTTAAAACATAGGTTGTGATTCTCAGATCATGAGAAAGTCTCTTTGGACCTGTGCTTTTCAGAACAGAACAGAGGCTGCCTTCCCAAACAGCTGTTCCTGCTATGGGTCTGTAGAGCTGGCCTCGTTTAGTGATGCTACAAGGGAACTTCCATTGCTGCTCACTTTGTGTGCATGGACTGACTTTTCCTTGTTTGTCTTTTGGAGAACTTGCCAGGCCCTTTCCATGCCTTTAGTGTGGGCTTCATTTGTATACGGGCCAATCGTAGAAGCAAGAGGAAGGCAGCCTTCAGAGTGCGATGCTTGTATTGCTTTCCTTGTTGTCATGGCAAAATACCTGAGACAAGTTACATCAGAGACAGAATTTCTTTTGCTTGGGGCAGTACAGTCCATCGTGGAGGATGGCTGAGTGGGCTGGGTCCCTGGTGGCAGGAGATGAGGAGGCATGTCATCACGTCAAAGAATTAGACTAGAAATTGGGCCAGTCTATATCCATTGAATCCTGTCTCTATGTCTCTATGGCCTACTAGGCCCTATGTCATTTCCCACTGTTTGCTGACTTAACCAATTCCTTGGCAAATTCTGTCAGCCGGATCTTTGAATCCATCCTGTTCATTATGGCCAGAGCCATCATCACATCTCCCTAGGTTCAAAGATTCCTTACATCATTTCCTGTCTCAGTTCTTGCTCTACATCAGCCATAGGTGATCTTTAGGGATGGTAAATAAAATGGTAGCTGACTGCTTAAAATCTTCTTTCTAGTAGAGTCTTGATTCCCAGAATAAAACCCAACTTTAATGAGGTCCTTCACCTTCCCTCTACCTTTCTTGGCCCAGCCCTGTTCATTTGTCCTGTATCTGCTCATTGAGTATACCAGGGCAAACTCCTGCTCCCAGCTTTGCTCTGGTGTTCTTCCCTGTGTGAAAGGCTTACCGCCCAGGTAAGCACTTAGGGAAAGACCCTGTTCATGTCAGCATGCCTGACTTCTTTCTATGCTGCCTGTCTACTTCACTTCCTCCTTAGCCCTGCCACCTGTCCTGCATTTCTGCTTTCTCTCATATTTTCTGTCTCCTCAGGGCAATAGTGAACAGAAGTCAGGGAAGGCTGGAGGCTTGGTAAAGGGAAATGGAAGGACCCTGACTGGGGTGGCAGGGTGGCACCTGCAGTGCTGAGTGTGACCCATTGTCTTGTCTTCTGAGTGCTTCTGCAAATTTTCCTTTTCTCATGCACTAGGTAGACAGAGACAGAAATTGCCATGTGTAGTTTAAAAGCTTCATTTTTGTTAACACGTTCTTCTGTGTTGAGTTTTCCTAACATCATTAACTTTTATTTCAAGAAACAAATGATTTCTT
The DNA here is from genome assembly GCF_903995435.1 of Acomys russatus. Taxonomy (NCBI): domain Eukaryota; kingdom Metazoa; phylum Chordata; class Mammalia; order Rodentia; family Muridae; genus Acomys; species Acomys russatus. The sequence goes on along the minus strand of NC_067139.1, from coordinate 50,825,188 downwards.
TAACCCAGTTGGGGAAATTGACTTAGGAATGGCACTCCTAAAGAAGTGTCTGAATAGGGGCTAATGATTTTTACAGAACTGGCTCTAGACCTGCTATAGAGAAAGATATAGCATTGTGTGCTGGTGCCCGAGCCACACCTGGCCTGCAGATGAAGTGCCCTGCCTGTCAGATGCCTGTATTTGACCTTCTTGATAGAGTGTCTTACTGGCCAACACCTGTGACCAGGGAGCAGAAAGGATGACAGCAGTTGGGTCTCTGTTGAGTACTGCAAAGAACAGTCCACTTGGGATCTCCCACATCCTCTCTACTCATTATCTGTCACATGGAAACAAGAACTTCTTGTGAGATTTACAAATATCCCTTGTTCAGGGACTGGAAGTATAGCTTAATGATAGAGTGTTTACTTACTGTGGGTGAGGAATTATTAGGCTTAATTTTCAGTACAAAAAATATTAAAGCACATTGTTGAGGCTGGGGCTATGGAGTGCTTGCCTACCTTGTGCAAAGGCCTGGGTTAAATCCTCAGTATTACAAAAAAAAAAAAAAGATAATTACCTAGCATTATAGACTCTGTGTGTGTTTGTGTGTGTGTGTGTATGTGTGTGTCTGTGTGTCTGTGGGTGTGCGCGTGCACCCTCCCTCACCCCCCGTGCACACATAATAGGTATCTTTATTTTATATTTATGGCACCATAGAGGTCCTATACCATTGTAGGATCAGGCTTTATTTTGGATTTCATGTTGTTAGTCAAACCATATACAAGTTATCTATATTAGTGGTTCCCAGAAGCACAAACTCAGGAGACAGAATTTTACATGGACGATGTGAAGCAGTTAGTAGATTAAAATCTGCAGGGGAAAGTATTAGTTAAGTGGAGACTAGATGGGAAAATATTACATAATTATCTATGAAGAAGAAACTGCGGAGTGAAAAATGGACATTAAGAGACATGGAGAGGCTGGAGAGAAGGCTCAGTGTGTAAAAACACTTTCTGCAGGAGCCCAATCCCTGGGACCCACAGTGGAAGGTGAGAACCAATCCCCAAGGCTCCTCAGATATGCACACTATTGCCATGTCACATGCATACCCATGCGCGCGCACACACACACACACACATAATAATAATAATAATAATAATAATAATAATAATAATAATAATAATAATAATAATAATAACAACAACAACAACAAAATTAAAAGGCATAGTAAATAGCACGAGAAAATACAATATAAAAAGTTCTACCAAGAAACAAATTTTATTTTTTTTTTTATTTATTTTTTTTTTTTTAAAATGATGAATTTTCTTTTTTTTTTTTTTTTTTTTTTTTTTTTTTTTATTAATTTATTCTTGTTACATCTCAATGTTTATCCCATCCCTTGTATCCTCCCATTCCTCCCCCCCCATTTTCCCATTATTCCCCTCCCCCATGACTGTTCCTGAGGGGGATTACGTCCCCCTATATAAGAAACAAATTTTAAATGCTTTAAAACTTGCAAGTTAGTACTAGCCCAAGGGGCATGTCCCATGAAAGTCTTCACTTACCAGGAAACTGGGACAGAGGGGAGGACATCCTATTGGGACTCTAGATGAGAGAAGCATGGGAGAATAGCAAAGTAGAAGGATCCAGAGGGTCCTAGAAACCTACAAGTAGAACATTATGATAGGCAGATTTGGGCCCAGGGGTCCCACTCAAACTATGGCACCAGCCAAGTGCAATACAGGCCATAAACTTCAAACCGCTACCCAGATCTAGCCAATGGACAGGACATTCTCCACAGGTGAGTGGAGAATGGGGTATGACTTTCACACATACTCTGGTGCCTCATATTTGACCATGTCCCCTGGAGGGGGAGACCTGGTGGCACTCAGAGGAAGGATAGCAGGCTACCAAGAAGAGACTTGATACCCTATGAGCATATACAGGGGGAGGAAGTCCCCCTCATTCACAGTCATAGGGGAGGGGAGTAAGAGGAAAATGGGAAGGAGGGAAGAATGGGAGGACACAAAGGATGGGATAACCATTGAGATGTAACAAGAATAAATTAATAAAAAAAACTTGCAAGTTAGATCTGAGTGTGGTAGCATACCCCTGTAATCCCAGCCCTGAGGGAGGCAGAGGCAGGTGGATCTCTGTGAGTTGGAGGCCAGCCTGGTCTACAAAGGGAGTCCAGTACAGCCAATGTGACACAGAGCAACTGTGTCTCAGAGGGGGGAAACCCCCTTTAAGATAGAATGTTCTGTCTCTTAACATTCTCTCTGATCTTGGCATGAGGCGTGTTGTTCATAGTAAGAACCCAATGACTAAAGCAAATGAGAGGTGCAGTGGGGACAGGTGGCCATGCTGCTCTGGTGTCCCCACTTACTAATTTTGACCTCTGATGTAGTGTCAGTTGACTTGCTGGCTTTTTCAGGGCTGGGAATTGAACCTAGGGCCTAAGCAAGTGCTTCACCACTGAACTGAATCCCAAGACCTTGAATATGTGTGTGTGGGGGGGTGGGGGGTGCGGGGTAGAGGTGGGTTTTGATTTTGGTTTTCTTTATAGAAAGAAAAAAAAGGTGGTTTCCGGTTTCCTAAGTATCCATCTATTTCAAACAATACTTGAAGCAAAAATATGTAGTAGACATAACTTAGAATTGGATGGTGTTGTTTCAATTTGTGTTAAAATGACTTAACTCAAGACAGCACTAGGTAGAGTCAGTGGCCACAGATTTGGTATTTGAATGTACTCTCCGCTAACCTTTCAACTTGTCCAAAATGTAGACTACAGATGATTTCAGTGTCCGTAAGCATGCAGACCAAGATGACAGGCCCCTTTCATGTCGTTGGTATGGAATACATGTTTGCTGGGTAAATGAAATACTATTAAGAATTAATAACAAATTTTAGAAAGATCGATTAAAAGGGAAAAAAAGAAGGTTAAAAAGCTAGGTCCTGTTTGCACCTGATTGGGTTTGCTGTTTTCCAGAATGACTTTATCACTGTCTGTCAGTGTGCTGGGTGCTAGGTATATGCCCTTGGGTGCTGCTCAGTGGTGGAAGAGGAAGGTCATAGGGATTGCTTAGAAATGTTTTCTGCTGGTTAAAAATAGACTCAGATGCTGCCCTCCTCTCAGTGTAGACTCTGCTTAGCTGAGCCCTGCTATGATACAACTGAGCCATTGGACCCAGCTTGGAGTTGTTAACAGGCTATTTTACTTTATTGTGAAAAGTAAGCAGAAATGCTCGCCCATCTGGGCTGGGACTCATTCCTAGGACAAGGCATGCCTGGCTGTGTACCGGTGAGGAGCCAGGCTATTGCTTGCTTCCATAACGTGCAGGAAGAGAACCTGCCTAGCCCTGTAACTCTTTCAAAGCTCAGTGGAACGGAAACCCTACACTGTGCAGCCTTTATAGGATTCCCTCACCTGAGCCTGGTTTGAATGTGTGTTGCATTCTGGGACTAAGTTTGATGAAAGGCTGAAGAGTTGCCAGTTTCTCCTGAACTTTCTTTCTTTCATTTGTTTGTTTTGAGACAGGGTTTCTCTGTGTGATCTTGGCTGTCCTGGACTCATTTCATAGACCAGGCTAGCCTCGACCTCATAGAGATCGAGAGTGCTGGGATTACAGGTATATATATACCACTATGTCCAACTTCCTCAACTTTCTTAACAAGAATAAATATGTTCTGGTGGGTTTTATAAAGCTGAGGCCAGATTAGCGATGCCCTGTCTTGTGTTTCCTCTCTTCCTGGCCAGGCTCCCTGCATCTTTCCTCTCACCCTCACAGTCCTAGACTCCACCTCCTATTATGCTCCAGTATAATTAGAACCAAAATACAAACAGACAAAAGGTTGGCTTCCTTTTCTGCTCAGGTAGAATGCCTAACATATCACCTTCCTTAGGCCCTTCTCAGTGAGATCTCTCTGCCAAGAGGGCTTTAGTCTTATCTCTCCCACAGCCCCACCATCACACAGAAACTAACCTGAACAGTTAAGAAAATGACCCATCGGTCCTTTTTTCTGCTCTTAGTAGCTATCAGCCTGTTCCAAATGACTTGGCAGTGTTGACTTTTAGTTCTTCCAATCTTCATTTAAAAAAATTATTATTTATTTTTCTTCTTTCCTTTCTTCCTTTGTTCATTCCTTCCTTCCTTTCCAATTTCATATATGGGAAGTGTATTTTTTTTTTTAATGTGAAATCAACCTTTTTGTGTTCTGAAAAGCAAGCTGGAGGGGGAAGTCAATGGTGACATCAAGACATGCTCTGGAATTCAAACCCAAAGTTATGCAAAGGTGCCTATTCTCTGGGGCCAAACTTAAGCAACCCTCACTGGCTTACAGCTGCAGCAACAAGTCTCTGCCTGCTGTGGCTCCTCATGATGCTGCTTAGTCTATGATTTCACTCTGAAAGTTATGTTCATCAGGGACTTGGCTCTCTGCAGATATGCACTAAAAATAATGGACTTTGGAAAATAATCTTGGCAAGCCTTGTGTCCTTTTAAACATTTTTGATCAGATGTAACATTTTATAGTCTCATTGTTTGTGAAATGCCTTTTCTGTACATTTCCTCATGGCACTGTTTATGTGGCGTGTCTAATTAGCTTCAACACAGCAGATGAGTTGTTTAAGCCCGTCTGGCATGCTGTAATTTTTTTTCTAAGTTCCTCATCTGCTAAGAAAATATATTTGTCAAGGTTTTAGATTTCAGGCATCAAAAGTGTATAATAGATCCTATTCACTACAGGAAAATGTTAAAGAGCAGGGAACCATTTTCCAGGCTGGCCGGGGGAAGTGGAGACAAGTACCAAAATGCTTTGCGATTCTCATTTGAGAAGCAGTGCCAAGATCAATAACTCTACGCCTACCCACTGCCAATGTCTTCCCCAAACTAAGGGAAACAAAATGCCAAGCTAAGATGATTTCTCACCATTTGTAACATGGAATGTATTTAAAACAAGCAAAGCCAGAAGAGACTGTGGGGGTCTTAAAAGGAAGAACAGGAAATCAAGCAGGGCTGGGGGAGAGGAGGGATTGGAGCCAAGAAAACTAACAACAGGACTCTGAGGAGACACTGCTTGCCTGATACAACCCCTGTGTTCTGATGGCTCTTGACACGTCACACAACATTGATATGTAATTTTCAAAACTTCAGTGCGAAGGGCTTTGGTGTGACATAATGCCAGACTCAAGGATGGTCCTATCTCCTTTCATCTTCTGCTTGAGCCCACATTGCAGGTTCTTAGGTCTTGGCGGCCATGGGCCAAATGTCTCCGTTCATTAATTCATCCACTGATGGTTGCTCCCATTACATACAGTCGTATACTGGTATAGGATTTACTGCTTTGTATTTCAAAAGTACTATAGCATTTGACCCTCCCAACCACGTAACTGGCCAGTTCATTTCAGACTCAATGTGGTAGTTAAGTAATTGTGTGATTTCCCATCTTGGCCCATGGAGTAGTGATGGTGTGAACACAACAGGACTCTCTTCTGTGTGATGGTGCCATGCTCAGGACACACCCCGTGCTGTTGCAGCCAGTCATCACCTAGATGCTATGACAGACATATGCAGGTCCTCACATAAAACCATGTAATAAAATTCATGAGAATCCACCACATTGTTGAAAAAATATTAGTTTCTGTGCCAATAAAAGATCTGAAATACTGCCAGGATAATGATGGTACAATGCTTTCTGATTGCCTTGAATTTTTAAGGTTGTACGAATTCCTTGAGACTTTATGTATTTCTTTTTATCACAAATCCCTCTTAGCCATATGCAAAAGAAAAAGTGCAGGTTAGAAGCATTGGCACCGGTGTTCCTAACTGTCTCAGTATGGAGAGCATATATTTTCTTCATTGCTTTTCCTCTGAGAATACTGATTTCTGCACACACGTGTCCTCTGTTGTGACATCAAAGAAATGAGTGCGCAGTATGTTTTTTGGAAATTCTTCTACTACCTCAGCTAGGACTTTTCTCAAGCCTCTGACATCAAATGTTGAGCTGCACACATAGGCGATGGCAGCCGCATCCCCACCTCCCCTGGGAGGACAGGAACTGTATACCAAGACATGAAAGGAGCAAACACAAGCACATGGTTTACAATCTGTGATGCCTCCTGCCTCCTTGGCTTGAAGCAAAGAGGGCTATATTGATATGTGTATTCATAAATGTGTGTGTGACACGTATAATTAAGAAAAAGAGACCATAAATTTGAGAGGGGATAAGGAGGCATGAGAGGGATTACAAGGAGGAGGGTGATGACATTATATTTTAATTTGAATTAAACTGCCTTTTTTTAAAAAGCTTAGGTTTTAGGAAAGAGTTCATTGGTAAGGTGCTTACTGATCCAGCAGGAAGACCCCCAGTACCAACATAAAAGAGCCAGATATAGTAGTAAGTGCTTTCAATCTTGCTGCCGGGAACATACAGACAGACAGGTGGATGCTAGGGGCTTGCTACCAGGGAGCTGACCTGAATCAGTGAGCCCCACAGTGAGAGACCTGGTCTCAAAAGTGAGTGAACTACACCTGAGAAAAGATATTAAAGGTTGTTCTCTGATGCACACACACACACACACACACACATACACCACACACACACTCACAGAAATGTACACACACACACACACATATTTCACACATTTAAAAACAATTTAATAAGCATTTTAAAAGGTTTTTATAGCTCAACATTTTATAGTGAACACGCATGTGCTCTTTCCAGTAGAAAGGTTGATCTGCACTGATGGAGGTAAAGCACCGTGGCATCAGGCAGAGGAGGGTAAAGGAAAAAGCATGCACACATATGGCCGAGTGGATGAAGGGCGATGGAAGACTGTGTGTGACTCAAGGAGGGATGAAGGAGGGCTACTGGAAATATTATTCATCCTGCAGTAAAATATCAAAGAAAAAATAGTATAAAATGTCATGACTATGTTGACACAGCTGTGATGCTAATTAAATATTACAGCCCTCACTGAACAAAAACAGAAGCTGAGATTTCCTGGATAGCTGTTTTTGCTTAAAAAGAAAAAGAAGAGACATTACCCATGGTGATTTGAAAGAACATTCCTATCCTGTGGCACTTGTCAATCTAACTTTTCAGATTTTCTGTGTACTTGAAAAGCAAATGAGTGAATTACCTCGTGGCATTTTGTTAACCAAAGCTCTCTGGTGACTAGCACTTGCCAAACTGTTGCCATTAAAGACAAAGGGAGATGTGCTAACAAGTGAAGTGCTTTTGGAGACAAAGGAGGAAATGTTCAGTAAGGCTTGGGATGGTTAGGCACAGCTGGCAAGTTCTTATCTGCTCAGAAGTTCCAAAGCACAGTAGAAAGAGGCAGTGAGGCAGCTTCCACTGGCCTCCATGCACAGTGCAGACAGTGAGGCAGCCTCCGCTGGCCTCCATGCACAGTACAGACAGTGAGGCAGCCTCCACTGGGCTCCATGCACAGTACAGACAGTGAGGCAGCCTCCACTGGGCTCCATGCACAGTACAGACAGTGAGGCAGCTTCCGCTGGGCTCCATGCACAGTACAGACAGTGAGGCAGCCTCCGCTGGGCTCCATGCACAGTACAGACAGTGAGGCAGCCTCCGCTGGGCTCCATGCACAGTGCAGACAGTGAGGCAGCCTCCGCTGGCCTCCATGCACAGTGCAGACAGTGAGGCAGCCTCTGCTGGCCTCCATGCACAGTACAGACAGTGAGGCAGCCTCCGCTGGGCTCCATGCACAGTACAGACAGTGAGGCAGCCTCCGCTGGGCTCCATGCACAGTACAGACAGTGAGGCTGGCCTCCATGCACAGTGTAGACAGTGAGGCAGCCTCCACTGGCCTCCATGCACAGTGCAGACACTGAGGCAGCCTCCAGTGGGCTCCTGTCTGCAGCTTACTGGCTGAGTCAGCTGCAGACATCAAAGCTAATGCTCCCCTGCAAAGACCAGATTCTATTTCATGGTTTCACTGTTTATAATATTTATTAGAATTTGAAACAGGGTTAAAAGAGATCTTTAGGAAGCCATTGTCTTTCCCCTTTTCTCTCCCTTCCTCCCTTTTCCTTGTCATTCCCTTTCATTGTCTCTGCCTCCCAATCTTTCCTTTCCTTTCTTTTCTGTCTGAGTTTGATGGGTCTGGAAACATTTCTCCTCTAATCAGTTGAAGTCCTAAGTTCCACAAATGTTCTGTGATCATGGGATAAACTTTATTCCATCTGATACAGTAGCCCCCCCAGTCAGGTTTGGCTGTAGAGATCTTTAATATGCTTGGTGTAACAAGGATATTATAATATATAATATATATCATATTGAATGTATATATTTAATACATATCAAATATATACATATTGAATGGCCAGGCTATAAAGAAGTCATCATAGTCTTCCTCTTTATTACTTCCTCTTCCTCCTCCTCCTCCTCCTCCTCCTCCTCCTCCTCTTCTTCTTCTTCTTCTTCTTCTTCTTTTTCTTCTTCTTCTTCTTCTTCTTCTTCTTCTTCTTCTTCTTCTTCTTCTTCTTCTTCTTCTTCTTTCTTCTTCTTCTTCTTCTTCTTCTTTCATTTTTGGGGAGTTATAGAAATCACCCTACTTACTGGGGCTTCTAACTCTTAGAAATGGCAAATGTTCATCTTTGGAGGAAAGCTTCACAGTGACACATAGGGCACTACCCATAAAGGATTCTGGATGATGCCAGGGTGACGTTCTCACACAGATAGGTTGAAACACTCTGAGACTCTCACCCAAATGACTGTGTGCAAAATAAGACATCCAGAAATCCAGAAGAAAGCAAATATCAGGTGGGAGGATGGAGCTAAACAGAGGGAGACAAAAACATATTTAGAGGCAAGTGCTGTATTGAGTCATGTGTCTTAGAAAGCAGTATATTAAACACAAATAGAGATGGAGTAAAATAAGTCAAAAGTTGGCCATGAGAACTGAGCCACATGAGTCAAAAAAGAAATTTCAATTGAAACACACTTGGAGAGTTGTACCATGCCACAGCAGCATGGCTAGTGATAAAACTGATTTGTCAAGGAAAACTTTAATTCAGACTTTCAAAATGTCTTTTAAAAGTTACACATATTGAGAGTTGAACCTGTGGCTTCTTACACTTGCTCTAGAAGAACCCTACCATGGAGATGACTGTGTTACCTCTACAGGCCATTATATGTTTTCTAAAACAAATGCCTCAGCATATGAAGACACTTGCTGTCAAGCCTGACAACCTGAGTGCAGTTCCTGGGACTAGCATGATAGAAGAGGAAACCAAGACCTGCAAGTTGTTCTCTGACCTTCACATACACATCCATGTGTGCCCAGGGACACACACTTTTTTAAAAAAAGAAAACACTGGTCCTCTGCTCCTCACAATGTCATGGGAGAAGAGCAAGCCCTTAACAGGCAAAGGGCATGACTGGAAGCTTTATTAAGGGGTTGGGTCAATGCTGATGAGTGATAATGTGCACATAGCAAAGCCAGGACCAGAATGCACACGGACAAGTCACTTTCATGTCCTTTTGTTTATATATACTATAGGAAATATTTGTACAATTCATGTAGTTGTCCTCCTTCTGGTGGGCTCATAGCTTCCTAGGAAAGCTTTGGTGCTTACCTTAGTGATGCCATCATTTTTATATTTTTGTAAACATAAAAAGTAGGCATATTATAATTTTTTTTTGTTTTATATATGGTAAGAACTTCCATGGTGAAAATAATACATACAATGGAAATATATCAAATCCCTTTCGGAAATATGTTCATTGAAATGACCACAGAAGATGATGGTAGAAAAACCAGCCCAGTGCTCAACAATATGTGTGCCACATCTTCACTTGGTGATGCAAGGAAATCAGGCTTGGCTGTACCACAGGGCAGTGCCCTGGTCCAACATGCACAGAGTCTGGGTTCTTCTCTTACCACAACATGAGCAACAACAACAACAATAACAACAACAACAACAAAACAAACAATCAAACAACCCCGAACCCCCACACATTCATTGGCATGTGGCATTCTGGGAAGGAAGATCAAACACTAGGTATATGTCATAATAAGTCTTCATTGTCTACTTGACTGGGTTCGCAATCACCTAGGAGACACTCCTGTGGGCATATCTCTGAGGGTGCTTTTCAAATAGGTTTGACTGAGGAGGGAAAAGCTGTCCTGAATGTGGGCAGTGCCATCCATGAGCTGGGATCCCAGACGGAATAGAAATGGACAAAAGCGGGGAGGGCCAGGTCAGGGGATCATGAACATCCATCTCTGCTTCATGACTGTTAGTGGAAGGTGGTCAGCGCTACCTCGTGTTCTTGACTCCATGTCTTCCCTCCTGTGCTGTGCTTTACTCAAAAACTATTAGCCAGAAGTTAACCCTTCTTTTCCGAAGTTGATTTTGTCACATATCATGTCATAGTACCAAGGAAAGTAGAACCACATGGTGGAATGAGACTTCAATCTTGAAACATGTGGCAAGTGTATGCATGGATAAGCCTTGGAAGGAAGGACTGCCATTGGGCTCAGAAAGCATAGGGAGAGGATATGAATGCAGCAGTTCACTTGGTAGCAAGTGCAGGGCCATCTATCTGAAGGGTTGGACTAAGACTGTCAATAATAGCAAATACCTAGGAGATTTATACCAATATAATGAGCCAGAGATGTGACTGCCTCTAAATTTCGGGAGAAGAAGAGATGTGATGTGAAGGGCGGCAGAGGGCACGGAGCTGTGTCCTCTCTCGCTGTTCAGCCTATGCTCAGGGATGGTGCTGCACCAATGGTGCTGGACATCTCTTAGGTAATGAGCCCACTTGTTTTCTCCAAATATTTTTCCTACGTCAAAAGTTTTCTCATTGTGGCTAAGTTGGGCTTGACAATGTGGTCAAGGAAAACAAGTTCTAAGAACTTGAAATAAAAGGAATTCTTAAGGCAGTTTCATTGCTTATGATTTCTCATTTCTCCCACAGGATGTAGTGTGATATTACGGGATGTGTGCTCTGTTTATCAGAAAGCCTTCGCTAAAGGCCCCCTTATTTTTAGATTTAAAAGCCAGTGATATTAGAATGCAGAAATACTACATTTATGTATGTTGACATTTTCCAGTGATTTAAAAATAAAACCTCCAAGGAAATTGTCTTGGTGAAATTTGAAGGAAAAGAAGTACATTTTTGTTTTAATATAAAATCAGTTGTCCATGTTGAGGCTAAAGTTTGAAGTGATTTAGATATTTTGAACTTATCATTGTTGGATTTGAATATGATTTTATATTTACAGTGGAAATTAATACTACAGTGCAAGAGGGTCCAGACCTGTGAGTCTGTGAGCGCCTCTTAGTTACAGCTCTGTTCATTATTCTTAAATAACTGTGTAAAAGAAGCCATCTCCACAACCTCCTTTCTAATCCCTAGTCTCCTATTGTCAGCCCTCAGCCGTGTGTAGGGGAAAACTATGAAGCGTTTCCTTTGAAAGATAGCCACTGGCTACACAGGAGTAAAGTATCCCCAACCATCCTCTACCCGAGATTGAATTGGAGATCTCATCCAAAGGGCTGTGGCCAGGCCACTAAAGAGACAAAGGGCAGCAAAACACGTTAAGAAGGCTTTGTTTTGACTTCAGATGCTCTACTTTAGGGCTATTGGGAATTCCAGTCATCAGGGCACTGTGGGCTTCCTTGGAAGCCAATTCTCCAACATCTGGTTTGGTCTAAGCGGCAAGGGTCATTGGAAACTATTGGTTAATGTTCAAATTACAGCTGTGCGAAGATGAAAGCAGTTACATCCATGAGGAAATTACAGAAAGTTAGGTGTTTCTTCCCTGCATGCAGGCTACAATACATTCTTTTAAACAGAGACAATAAACTAACATATGAAAAAAACGACAAAGGCAAGCTTTGTTTTAGATTGAACAGAGTTACAAGAGACTACCCCTTCAATCTGCCTCTGGATTATCCTGAGGTGTGATGGCTGATACAGAAATGTGGTGTTCAGCTCTTGTACTGTTCTTTACAGTCAGCATGCTAGCTAGTCATCTGAATTCTAGTTCTTGACAAAGCTTAGCAGGAATGGTCATTAGAAAGCATTTTAGTTTTTAAGGGAAGAAAAGCAAGGCAGAAGCTGAAGATTGTGTCTTAGGGTTATTCATTAGCTGTGGAACTTACTAGACAACTTACTAGACAATCTACACAGACAATTTTCCTAGTTAAGACTACATATAAGAAAAATCAATTTCAACTTTAGCTTACCTACATTAATTAATAGTTAATAGGGTTTTGATATTCAAGATGTTCTTTATTATATGATCCTGAATAAAAATGGTTATTTTCATTTATCTTGTGTATGGGCATGTGGAGATCAGAAGACGAGTTGTGGGAGTTTGTTCTTTCTGCCCACAGTATAGTTTCCAGGAATTGACCTCAGGTCAACAGGCTTGGCAGCAAGTGCCTTTACTGCTGAGCCATCTCACGAGCCCAAAATGTGGTTCTTGTAAAGATGGGCCAAATATTAGAGGTGGCGATACATACCTGTTAGCCTAGTACTGGGTAGGAAAAGGCAGAGGGGCAGAAGTGCAAGGTCATCCTCTGCCATGTGGCAAATGCAAGGCGAACCTGGGGAATGTGGAACCCTACATCAAAGAAACAGTCAAAAACTCTAGTGGGTAAAACTCATATGTGAATCATGCTTAGCCTGTTGAAAGGGGTGTCTTTTTCCCAATAATACTGACAATAAAAAATATATGTCCTGCCACTCTGTGAATTCAGCATGCAGGTGTGTAAGGACGCAGCACTGGGCTCTCTCTAGGTCAGCAGGAGTGCATGTAACCACACAGCAGTGGGCTCTCTCCAGGTCAGCATGCAAATGTGTAAGGACACAGAAATGGGATGTCTCCAGATTAGCATGCAGGTGTGTAAGGACACAGCCATGGGCTCTCTCCAGGTCAGCAGGAACACGTGTAACCACACAGCAGTGGGCTGTCTCCAGGTCAGTATGCAAGTGTGTAAGGACACAGCAGTGGCTGTCTCCAGGTCAGCATGCAAGTGAGTAAGGATGCAGCAGTGGGCTGTCACCAGGTCAGTATGCAGGTGTGTAAGGACACAGCAGTGGGCTTTCTCCAGGACAGCATGCAGGTGTATAAGGGTGCAGCAGTGGGCTGTCCCTAGGTCAGCATGCAGATGTGTAAGGATGAGGCAGACTGGGCTCTCTAGAGCTCAGCATGCTGGTTGTATGAGGATGTACTGACAAGCTTCCTTCCAGTTATTTGGCTTACTCCTATCCTGTGAAGCTTGAAACAGTGCTTTCCCTATTTCTACCAACATAGTCCACTCACTTCCTTTAGAAGCAGGGTTTGGGCACTTTGGGGCACTCTTTTTGCTAGCCATCACTGGACTCATCTCATCAGTTGTCTGGAGTAATGGGGAGTTTAGGATGTGATAAGGATAGCTATTCAATGGCAAAGGATTAAAAGGCTCTCATTACAATCCTGGGGCATTGACTCCACTGTTTCCCAGGTATCGTACATCTACCTTTAGATTAGAACTTTAAGGGCTGGAAAGATGGCTCAGCTGTTAAAAGCTAGGCTCAAGCCACAAATAGAACTCTCAAAAGTAAACCAAAAGACAAGCACCTTTTCTCTTTAAATACCTACATTGTGAAGTGGGAAGGCAGAGCAGGTACACACTTGTCATAGCACCCGTGGAGGTTAGAGGACAACATCATGTGTTGCTTCTAGCCTTCCAACTTGTTTGAAAGTGGATCTCATATTTGTCACTGTGTATGCCAGACTAGCTGTCCTGCAAGCTTCCTATCTCCCCTCTGGGGTACACTGAGCATTCAGACTCAAGTTGTTCTGTTTGTGTGGCTGTTGCTCTACCTACTAAGATATCTTGCCAGTCTGGGATTGGTTGATTGATTGATTGATTGATTGATGAAAATGTCACACTAGTGACTGTAACCTTTGGACTTCCTGTTATGGCAGCAGTGTGTTAGTTACTTTCTTGTCACTGTGACAGAATACTTGACAGAAACAGCTTATGGGAAGAAGGTCTCATATTGGCTTATAGATGGGGATACAGGCCTTCATGGCATAGAAGGTATAATAGCTAAAGATGCTTGGTCCAGATCCAGAAGTGGGTAGCACCTTCAAAAGCCTGCACCTAGGGACATATGTCCATTGTCCAGCTATACTCTTTATCCATAGGTTCTAATATCTCCCAAAATCTACTACCAACTGGGGATGCATGGACCTATGGGTACATTTTATATTTCAAGCCACACAGCCAGGTGGAAATATTGAGCCTTTAACTGAGGGACACTCAGGGGATCCAGGTAGAGGGACCCAGGTTGAGTACCCACTAGAACAGGTAGATTATCTGTAGCCCATGAGTTCTTTGCTTGCTTGGCTGTTCATGAGTCTGCACTCAGACATACTCTCCACCCAGCTCACAGCCCCATCTCTCCAAGGTTATCATTTATCTAACAGATGGCAGATGGTAGCACAGGGGGAAAGGGGAAGGAGGGGACCCTATGCATGCCTGACCATGCAAGATGAAGACGAAGAAGAAAAGCTGAAGTGTGTGACAGCTGGAGTCACTATGCGAATCCAGCTAGAAATCATTTGTCTGAACTTTTCAGACCATTCTGAAACCCATCCTGTAGGCAGTTAGTCTGTGATGTCACGTGACCTGTGTGGCTGCTGTGATGGCATGTCCCCCATAGTCCAGAGCATTTGAATGCTTAGTTCTGGCTGCAGGTACTGTTTGAGGAGGCTTCAGGAGCGTGGCCTTGCTGGAGGAAGTATATTACTGGGAATGGGTTTAAAGAGCTGGAAGATTTGTGTCAGTCCAACTTTGTTTTCTCTGCTTCCCATTTGTGGCTGAGATGGGAATACTCTAGGCTGCTCTAGGACACTAATCCCTCTGGAGCCATAAGTGCTCAATAAACCCTTCCAGTTGCATTGGTCATGATGTTTAAGCACAGTAACTGAAAAGGAACACAGCAATTTTCGTCTTCTTAACAGGGTCCATCAGACATACTAGACTTCCTTAGGGGTCTGTCCATATGTGGCTCATACAAGCACAGGTGAGAGTGGCCATCCTCACCTGGATGTTCTCCTTGATCCAGGAGTGCTGGGAACTCTTCACTGGCCTCTCTGGGTCTGTTCCTACCTTCTGTGATACTCTTGTTTCTGAGGACCTGGGATCTTTGCAAACATAGATGGTGCTGTATAGCCCAGCGATGGGTGTGGGTGCTCCAGACTAGACCAGGGGATGTTGCTTGGCCTTTGAAATTATGTGACTTTAAGACTGTAGGATAGCATTGGATTCCTAGTTTCCTAATCTAGATGAAGGAATGTTGTGGTAGCTATATAAAGTAATGCATATAGAGTGCTTGGCACCAAGGATACATGAACACAGTCAATAAACACAACTGCCGGGTCACTATGCCTATTTCCTCTCCCAACACTAGGCATAGTTGAGTAAGATCTGCAGAGCTCAGGAAGACTTTTTTTTTTTTTTTTTTTTTTGACAAGTTGTCTTCCCCTTTAACCAGGCAGGGTAACTTGTAGATTACAACATTTGTCCACACATTCCCAAAAAATGGTTGAGCAGCAATTTATGCAAGATTCCCAGCCATAAGGCTTGTGTGTTCTTGCAGAGTAACACAAGTGCTGGGAAACTAATTTTAACAGAAAATGACAAGCAGAAAGGATGAATATAGTGACGAGATGGGGATTGCAATGCGTAACCCTGAGCCTGCCCTGGAATTCTGAGTGACAGAGCAGTACAAGGGAGATCTGAAAACAAATGGCTAAAGTGTAGTCCTGCAGTCATGGCTGGACGCCTGGCACACAGTATTTATCAGGCTTATCTGGACTGAGCCTAACATGGGGCAGACCTAGCTAGGATCGGTGGTTAATACCATCAGCACCTTACCAATGCCCCTGTATGTTAGATGCCTCGTGCATATTCGTGACCAATAAATCCAGGGTACAGACCCCAGCCAGGAGGAGTCTGTGGCCTGGCTGCAAATTGGAAGGCTCTGCAGGCTAGTGAATGATAAAATGAACCCAGTGCAGGAATCTGGCTGGGCCATGGGATGTCTAACCTGTGGAGTGCAGACTGATTAGCAGTCTGGAGCTCTGTGGCTTTTATCCTCATGTGATAAGGTGGAGTTCATTGTCACAGGCAGACACTCCAGGGGCCCCGACAGGCCCCTTTGTGGACAGGTTATCTCAGCATAGAATTTATATGTTTCAATTCCTTTATTGGCTCCCTGTAAAGCAAAATATTGACAATAAAATTGCTATTTTTGTCTTAGCAGCCGCCACATGGTCCCGGTTCCTCTGTTTAATGGATACATGTTCTCCCCTTCCAACTGCCTCCTGTTCCCTTGACAAAGAGCCATGGTTATCAGTGCTTCCAGAATAATGCCTGCAATCTTTACCAACAAACTGTCTATCCTGCTGACCCTAGGAAAAACTGGGAACATATTGAATATATCAAGGAACCAATTAAGGGTGTGAGGCTTAGTACAGCCAAGGAAGTGATTATTACACCGTATGTCTGGGGCCCTTGAGTGATTCTCAGACTCGAGTGCATGAAGTCAGTCATATGGAACATTACAGATTTCCAAAAATAAAAATGAAATTGTAGAGTTCAGCACTTGTCTCTTTTAGAAGCTTCCTGAACCGATGAAACCCTTCCCCGTGTCATGCTTCAGTGGGTGATAGATGCACAGGAGGAAGGCAAGGCGAGGCTTCGATTGTTTGCAGCCTGTCCCCACTTGCCATCAGATGGAAATTGCACTGGTCCTGCATTTCTTATGCCTCGGCATAAAAGCCGTAAGTAAGGCACAGGGGCAGGTCCTACAGTCAGCTGGCGCTCTGCTCCACTTTGCTCCTGGCCAGAACTGTGACTTGAGATATCCTTAATGTCCCAGGCAATCTGTTCCAGAAGTAAAAAGGAGCACACTTGTGATGGTAGGAAGGATGTGGGGCTGGAAATGTGTGTGTGTGTATGTGTGCGTGTGTGCGTGCGTGTGTGTGTGTGTGTGTGTGTGTGTGTGTGTGTGTGTGTGTGTGTGTGTATCTGCTGTGCAGATACTTTGTTCTGGTCTGCCTTCTCAATTGGCTGTTCTTTATGTGATGCAGCCAATCACATGTTCCTTAGCCTTCTCGGAAGTACTGCTTCTTACAGGCAACAAACAAACAAGCAAACAGATAAAAACCCCTCTTAACTGTGGTACTAAAATTATATCTTACCTTGATATAGCAGGCGCAAGGTTAAGACAAACCAATACCCAAACACACTGGAGGAAGCCTGAACACACCGTCCAGAAGGTGACTGTCTTGGCATGACCAATTGTGCGCCGTGCCTTTATGTGTACCAGGGCAATTCTGCATCCAACAGTAGTGAGCAGTAGTTTTCAAGGAAAATGTATGTGGCCATGAATGCAGCAACTATTTTACAAAAATATATTTAAGTGCCTTTACAAAGTATAACCTTGATACCTGTATGAGCTTTCTGCCAGTATGACTAAAATCCTTGAGAGGACACCTAAGGGGAGAAAGATTTACTTTGGCTCATGGATTTAGAGAGTCTAGTCCAAGTTTGTTTTGTCATGTGTGCTTGAGTAGAGCATCATGATGGCAGGTGAGATGTAATCGCCTGGTAATACAGGGAAGGAATGAGACCTGAAGGGGTCAGAAAGATGACCCCAGTGACTTCACACCCTCAGTGAAGACCCACCTCCTGAAGTTTCTACACCAGGGCCACCATGCAAACACCAAGTCTTCTACGGCATGTGATGATGTTTGAGAGCTGTTATGTGCTATGAATCAGTGTACTTAATGAGTTCACAATGATCCTTTTAAGCAGAATTCCAATATATGAGTAATTTATTCTTCAGATTTTCAAAGGAGTGGAGAAATGTGTTACCATTATGACCAGAAATGAAGAGTCCAGCCTTCTAGTCCTTTTGTATCTCCCAAAAGGCAAAGTTGGTTCTCTTTAAGAAGGATGTGTACACAGCTGTGTGCATGAGACAAAATAATTCACAAATAACAGGCAATGATCCATTTGGATGTTTTTGTTCATAATCAAGGTCTATGTGGTAGTGGTAGGTGGAGCCCATCAGCACAATATTTTTCCGTTGGCTCCTTGGCTCTGTGTATAAATCCAGAACCCCTTGGACTACATTGAACTGGAAAATCCATTTTGTGTTCTGTCTTTTATGGAGATACAGCTGGTCACACCACCCATTTTGCCCCTTGTCTTCCAATTTGGCAGATGAGAAATGCAGGTGCTGCATCTCTGGATCCAAGTGCTGTGTTTGGATGGAGGCAGGGAGTATGGAACCTTCTGGAAGTGCTCAGAGTCATAGTATAGGGGAGTGTTTTTCCCATAGTTACTTGGTTTCAGTGTTTTGTTCTATTATTATCAGCATCATTAATATCACCATCATCTTCATCATCATCATTATTGCATCTTCTTGAGGCAACAGCAAAAGTACTTTTCACCTTGCTGGTCTTTTTTAAAGTTATTATTATTACACCTTGCTGGTCTTGTTAAGACTTTTTTTCATTCACTTTAATAATTCACAAAAGGGTGTGTTTATTAAGGGTCACTTACCAAAAGTCTGCAACGACAACACAAGGCTCTCAAAATTTTACAGTAGTGTTTCTTTAAGGGCATTCTGGCTTTCTCCAGCTGCCTTCATCTTTCTGATACATAAGGGTACACCAAGTTGAATCTATAAACAGAACCCACTAATTAAGAGTAATTGCTTCGGAGATTGGTACAGACGATTCAGTATTGTATGCGTGTTCTTCTCAGATATCCATTAGCTGCTAATAAGATCCTACAGCTGTGCCAGGCTGTTTCCTGTTTCCGTCTATTGTACCTTTATTGCTGTATATGGACCAATCGGATGGGTGGGACAATAAGTGGATGTCCTTTCGCTCTCTGAAAATGGCTCAAAAGAATGTCTGTTATTAGATTGCTTTTTCTGTGTGGTTTCATGATGCTATGTTAATAAAGGAAACGTAACACTGAAAGTTTAGGGTTTGAGTTGCCTTCCTTCATTTGTGCTGCTCACTGGTTTATTGCTTAATTAAATCCCTCTTACAGATTTTTTTCAGAAGTATATAATGAAAGCATGCTTGGGCAATGTGAACAGACAGAAACAACATTCTTTCTTCCTTTTTTTTTTTTTTTTCAAAAAGAAAAAGTTTCTATCTAAATGTTTTAAGTACTTAAAAATTCAGCATGAATATCATGTTTCTATATTTGACTGATTTACACTGGGGGCTTAGTAAAAAGCCCATGAATTATTCATTCCCAAGTGATTCTATAAGCCAGAACACCAGAAATCATATCTCTGGTGAGGTTTATAAAGTGAAATAGTTTAACTACTCTCTAGATATGTGGGAGTCAGTAAAGAGGGACTTTTCCCTCTGACTTTGGTTTTCTGTGCTTTTAACTTCTTTGTCTTTTTATTTTAGGAGAAGTGAGCTAAAGGTTTTCCTCTTTTCCTCAGGGAACCTGCTTAACATGTTTTTCATGTTTAAAAATAATGTTATAGATTAGAAATTGGTACCTTCTAGATTTGCTCAGATCCAAGGAATCTACTTTGTTGGAAGTAAAGAGCAGTTGAAGGGGGATGGCCACTGTTTGTCTTCTCTTTATTTATATAGAGCTAAAAAAATCAAAAAGTAAGGAGAAAACTGTAATTTATTACATATAATTAATTTAATCCTCCCTTCAGGTAGGAACTAAGTTTGTTAGTTCATGAAAGTACATGTGTCCATAATAGATTATATATATTTACACATATGTAGTAAGATGCATGTTTGTTATATTAAGATTATTTAACTTTTAAAAGACTCTATACCATCTATTTGAGAGCCCACAGTTATGTCTTAGCAGCCAACCTTTTATGGGAGTAAATTAACATCACTTAAAAAGCTACTTAGAGCAGTAACACTTTGACCTATATGCTCATTAGCATCCATAACCTATACAGGGTCACATGGGCCACCAGCCAGATGCCGCTTCCCCGGGAAATCCATGGTGTCTGGAGTTATGTGGGCTACAAGGATAGAGAGCTTCCTCCATACATGATTTCTAGAGAAATCATGACAAACTGTGGCCAGAGGAGGTATGAAATTCCTCAGGAGAAACCTACAGAATATGTCTGCATCTACTGAGAAGAGCCCACCAATCATGGCATTCAGAATTTGTGACTGTACAACATTCATCATTCAAACCAACCAAGGTACAAAGACTAGTACATGTGTGTGCACATATTTCTGCATACATGTAATAAGGAATTCCCAAATCAGCTTAGTCATCAAAGGCTCAGTGGTAATCATCTGCCTGGCAAAGGTCCATCCTTACTAAGAACATGCACAGATAATGTCTTCATTGAGTTATTGGCATAAGGTCCCTTGGCTCACATCCATGTGTGTGTAACTACTTCTGAAAGCCTGATGAGAAGCTGGCCTTGCAGAATAGCAAGGGTTGGGAAGCCATTATTGAACATCTGTGGACATTATGCTAACACAAAACAGTAATAAGAGCATACTGTTGTGATTACACAATGAGTAATTTCTGATTTGGTTTTATATGAAGTTCTTACTATAGTGTTAAGAGACTTCAGTTGGTAATGAATAGGCAGATTTTCCTCATCCCTTCTGTGATCCGGGTACAAATTAAGTGCTGGGAATTGTCCAGTGAAGGACCTCAGAAGATTCCTTGTCCTGCTAGGACAAGAGCAACTTCAAAATGTCTTTGTAGGTATTTTAAGCAGGCTAGGACCATTGAAAGATGGGAGGAAGGAATATTCCTAATGGAAGTAAAAATATTGACTCATGTTGAAGCAACACCTTTAGAAGAAAAATGTCAACTCTGTGCTAATTATTAATGTCAGAATCCCCTTGGGGGATTCATGGTAGAAGATGTGTTCAAAAGAAAAGCTCAAACTGCATGGTCTTTGGCTAAATTACCATGAGGAGGCAGCTATTTAATAATAGGAATGTGGTATAATTCTGAAAATAGAGTAATGTCATGGGAAAAATAATGATTTGTCCAACTACCCTGTTGTTTGCCTAAATTATGATAAGCAAAACACTCACCTAATATAAGGGAACACCAAATATTTCAGTGCTAATAATTGCATTGTAATAAAAAAAAGTTAAAAATCAAACCAAAATTAATGCATACATTTCAGTAATTAAAAAAAAAAAAAACCCAAAACGTCAGTAAGAGCCAGCTCTGGGTTTTCTCCCACCCCTTGTTCTGATTTGACCACTTACGCACCCCGCTCTCAAAGCCCCCTGCATTTGGCTCATTCCTCAACGCAAGCAGGTTCACTGTGTAATGATCTTTTGTTGGCCATAGCATAGTTTCTTACTGATAGGAAACATTGCTTTTTAGGTCTGAAGAGTCCCACAAAATTTTCTGGGCTGGTGACACTTTTGCAAGCTGATTGGATCCTAAGGGCGCTAACCTCACTGGTTGACAAATTCATAGCTGAATTCACCATTAGGAGGCAGAAGCTGGTTGGAGGAAGTGGGTGACTGAGCGCCCTTTGAAGGCTACAGCTTTCCCTTGGCCATCCCCCCACAAGCTCTCTGGTCACCAGGTGGTAACAAGTTTTGTTACACCATGTGCTTCAACTGTGCTGCCCTAACCCATCACAGGCCCAGAAAGCAATTAGGCAAGTGAGCCTGAACTGAAACTATCAAGCCAGTGTGTTGTTCCTCCTTAGAGCTGATGTTTTTAGCTGTTTCTTCACTCTCATGAACCAATGAACAATGGGCAGAGCGTTCTTTATATAAAGTGCCTCAGTTTTCTAATACTGTATATTATACTTAGCAAGTGATTACTAAATAAAAGAGCCAAGAAAATGGACTCAACTCCTGCTGATATTAACTAAGCCTTTTAAGTTCTACTCCTCCTCTACAGAGTTCCATGGGAGAATACATGGAAGTCACAGTACACTAAAGCTCTTTGCATTTGAATTTTATCTTGCTATGCATTTTGTATTTATTATATTTAATTGAAATCACCCTCTTCTGTAGTCACAGATTTTTAAGAAGCCGTAAACTCCACAGGTCTATCCTGAACTAGCTCACACTATCTCCACGCATCCTTGTTGCTCCCTGTCCTTCATCTAGCTTGATGAAGGACACCCATCTTTTAGTTTCCAAAACCTGAATCCCAGAGTTGCCACCGGCTCTCTGCTCTCTTTCCATCCCAGATCCAACCCATCTACACTTCCTTCAGTCTTAGCCTTTGATACATCAGAACCATGGACCAATCTCTCAGGTCCTCAAAAGTAGCCCACTGACCCAAATCCACTATGGTTGCCCATCATCGGGTTATGCCACCAACTGTTCCCCACACAGCGTTGAGGTTGCCACTGTACTGTGCACACCTGACAATAAAACTTGATTCCAACCAGCTAGCGGCTCACCAGTGGATTTATGGAGTACACAGACCAATCTCTATCGGAATGTGTACAGATTCCTCCCTTTGCTCCCTTTTCTTCCGCATTCATTTCTTACTATTTCAGACTTATGGTCTATTTCAGTTCAGTTGTCACTGACTAGTCTTTTCTTGTCCTAACTGGCCACCCTCTGTGCTCTCCTACACTGGGCCTCTATCTACATCAGAGCATGTAGCTCCAAAGAGCTATCTTTACCCCACAAGGCTCTGAGATACTGAGGAGGGAGAAGAGAGCCTGGGTTTGTCCTTCATTCTTGTATTCCAGTGTTTGGTGCAAAACCTAAGAGCAAACGTGCATAGAATTTACATAGTTCTGTGTCACATTGTGTTACAAAGTATTCTCACTTGGCTGTTTAGATTTCCGTTACTACTACCTCTGTCTCCTGTCTATGCTGGACAGTTACTAGGACCCTACCCACTCCTACAGTCCTACACTGTGTTTACACTGCATCGCATGGGTGTAGTTTGTGACAAGTCACCATTGCCTGTTGGATTATGGATAAGGACTGGTTCTCTTGAACTCTGTTTTCTCATAGGTCTATCTCAGTACTTTGGTCAGAGAAGGGCTCAGAATTGAATTGGAACTGAACAGAATTGAATAAACTATCCATTTATGAAATAATTTGCTTTGGACTTGCCAGAATTAAATGGCTGCTCCAATGGCAATATAACTCTAGCCCACTAATATCATTTGATCCACCGAGGAACTAGCTAATTAAGTAGGTGGATTAAACAGATAATCTGCTGGAAGAAGAATGCTTTAGCTGGAATCGACATACTTTTTTTTTTTTTTTTTTTTTTTTTTTTTTTTTTTTTTTTGGTTTGTTTAAGTCATTATGATCTAGGAGCTATATTTCTTTCTGTTTTCTACCCAGAACAACAACAGGATTTTTGAGAAGTGATGGCAGATCACTGGCTTAGGAAGACCAGGCCACACACCTGTGTGCCAGATGTGCCTTGCAGCATGCCCCATGCTGACTCCTTTCTATAGAACAGGGGACATTTGTCTTCAGTCTTTCTGCAGGCTAGGTTCCCTGGAGCTTGCCTGTTTTCCTTAGCTTCCAAGCCCCTTCATTGAATTTCAATGTCTTGAGTGACCTTTGCCAGAACTGGAGGCCTTAGTCACTTGCTCATGGGTGACTCTGCTTTATCTGCGCGTTTGATTTCCGCCAGGCGCTCCTCTGACTGTATCCACTACTTGTGGGGCTGTCACAGCCTTCTCTTACCAGATCAGCCACATCAGCATCAATCCTAGTTAATGGATGATCAGGTCCTCAGGATTTCCATGGGGTGCCTGAACGGTGTCATCTGATGCTGAATGTGACTTTAATGAGAATGAATGGGGCTCGATAACGGATGGATCTGCATTGATAGACACTGGGACTGGACACCTTTGTGGCCCTGCTTTGTTTCCGTAAGAATGCTTCTCCAACTGAATTTGGGCCATTTCTATGCCACTGTGCTAAGAGCTGTGGAATTTTATTCATCTCCACGGAGGCCAGCTCACCCTGGAGGCCCATCTGTTTGAGTGGATGCAGGAAAATGTCACGGACATGTGGCCTGTTCACGCACATTGCCACTGAGAGATGTCTGGCCATTAATTTTCCTGTGCTGTAGTGACTCTGGTCACACACATTCTGGTACCATTTGAAAAAAGAAAAAAAAAAGACATTTAGGGGTGTCATTTATTGTTTATTGTAATTTTTAAAGTGCAGTTAAAAAATTTAAAGACTGCTAAATAACTGTAATTTTATTTTACTTTCAATACGTAGTCTAATTGGGGACAATCTCACCTCCTCCAACCCCAAGAGATTTTAAAATGTCTTGGGCAGTATTTTTGAGTTCTTCTTAGCATAAGATGCCCAAGGCTGTGTTCTGGCCCCAGGGAATTTTGAGGCTGAGAATTTTTTGCACTTGGAAATGATAGTTTAAGCAACAGAGAAACAACATGGTCTTAACTAGAGCAAGGCCGAAAGTGGTGCTGTCTCTGGCAGATTGCTGGCATGATACAATAGTTAGGACGTGACAGACTTTCCCCAGAAACCTCTCCCAGCTGCAGCACCAGCACTCAGGACAACATCCAGCCGTGGAACTGAGCAACTAGTCGGGGGAAATAAGAGCCACTTTTTTATGTTTGTCACTTTCAAGGAAATTCCCTGAACTTATTTTTCAGTGAAAAAAATAAAATCAGTCTGAAATGCAGAATTTGTGTATGTGAGTCAATAATATCTCATATAAATGGATGCATAATTCACATAGTGCGGGAAACAGTGGAGTATTTGTTCTAAGTAAATGAGGCTGCGTTTTGTTTTGTTCCAGTTGTGAGGATGAACTGGTTCATTCAATCAATTGTGCCTAATGCTGTAGGGCTTTTCATGGCCTCAACAGTATTCAGAAAGACTGGAGCTTCCTGGATACCAGAAACAGCTCCCAAAATGCCAACCCATCCTGTCTTTCTTGCAAGCCAGGGAACTGATTGCACTTGAAATTCACTCAGTGAAACTGAGACCTTACTCTCTGCCGCTAATCATAGCTTTACTGTCTTCTCAAACACACCCAGCCCCTGCTCACAAGGTGTGACCTCACAGAGACTTGTGTCTACACATTATAATCAAATGTGCCAGGACTTGCGTGGCAGGCTACTGCTGATCCATACTTCACTATGCTTCAGGAGTTAATTTTTCAAAATGCGGTAGTCATTACTTTGAAATAATATAGCATTTAATAAATAGCTTTTTACACCATAATATGATATTTGGACAACTGAAGTCAAATATTCACCATGTGATTTCCTGGCCAAACATATAAACAAATAAGGAGCACCAGGCTTCATGCATTCTCGCCCACACCAGGTGTTTTCTTTACACTCTTCTCCCATCTGCAACTTGACGACTGACTGCTGTGATTTTATCCAGGAGTTTACAACATTTTTTTGCACCACACAGAAACCCAGCCATAATTAAAATGCCTTTCGTATAAAAAGTGCAATTATTTAAAATATTATTGTATAATATTTCCATGATTTGAATTCTATTAAATTCTTGACAACAAGAAAGGCTCTCGGTCTCAGACCCATGGAAGTCAATACTTTGGAACCAGGTTTGCAAAATAGAGTCTATTACAATGTCAGTTGACAAGGCTAGAAGCTGTGGGGTAGGGTGTGTCCATGTGTGTGTGTGCATGTGTATGTTTCCATGCATTTGTATGTGCTCATGTATATATGTACGTAAGAGTTGGAGGTTGTGCACATGAGTGTATGTGCATCTATGTGTCTGTGAGATTGCCATCCTTAGTTCCTGATTTGAGGTCTGATTTGAGACTCCTAGGAAGGAAGTGTAAAGGAACTGCTCATTGATTGGGTGGTCAATTAGGGAAGCTGTGGAGATCCTGTATACAGATTCAGGCCACCATGAGCCTTAACTTTGAATCCTAGACCTGAAAAGAAAACCATGACTTCTATCAGTCTTTTTTCTCTTTTCCCATGGAGGAAGGCTATTTCTACAGAGGAAGGGGGATTTTAAGTTTGTAACTGCAGAAGTCATCAGCAGGTGAACTGGTTTCTCATCATACACATTCTTGGAAGTCCATTCTAAATGGTGCTGGAGTGTATTATGGTTACTACCCTCTAAAGTAACTAACAGATGAGGTGATCAGCACATGGGTTATTTGTGTCAGTCCAGGTATGTGGCCTTGCCTGAGTGCATTTTTCTGAAATCCTCATGTACATTAGAGGGTTCAGTGTAGATGTGTGTCTGAGTTAATTTTTCTGAATTCACATGTGCATTCAAGAGTTCAAAACACAATTTTTCAACTTGGGCCAGTGTCACTGACTATGTAGCTTGGAGAATGTTCTCTTTAACTGCCTTTGTAGCCAGCATTCATTTATTTAGAAAAAATGTCAATTCCTAATCTTTAGAATAAGTTTACCTTAAATCTTATACTAAATATGTATATAAAAATGCTGCTAGGTAGCATGGTGGCATACGTATTGAATATATACAATAAAAAGTTTTAATTTCTATAAATAGTACAAAATCTTTTGGTAGGGAGGGAGATGTTTCATTGGTAAGGATCCTGCTTGCAAGCATGAGGCCCTGACATCATACCCCTAGTACCCACGTTAAAAATTATAGTCATGATAGTATGTGCTAGTTACCCCAGCACTGGAGGAGACAGAGACAGGTGAATCCTCAGATCTTGCTGGCTACCTAGGCCCCGTGAGTGGCTCCAGTGGGATGAGGGACCGTGCTTCAACATAGCAACAACAACCACAACAGCAGGAACAATGAAGAAGACACCCAATACTGACCTATGGCCTGTCCTTCACATTCACACATATGCATGTGTACCGGACCCTCCCCCCACACACATGGGTACACATTCATACACATGCACACATACAATGTATGTGTGCAGATTACTTCATTATTTTTATTCCTTTAATTTCCTTTTCTAATCTTATTGGTCCAGCTAGTACTTCAGGCACACATTAACATGGAGTGGGGTTAACTGATAACTCCAGTCTCATTCCTGATTTCAGTGGGATTCGCTTCAATTTTTTCTCCATTCAGTATGATGTTGGCTATTGGTCTCATATATAAGAGACCAATTGGTAGGGGTATGTTACCTCTAATCCTACATTCCCTAGTACTTTTATTATGAAGGCATGTTGGATTTTGTCGAAGGCTTTTTCTGCAACAATTGAGACTATCATGTGATTTTTGTCATTAAGCTTATTTACATGCCATATTATACTTATTGGCTTGCAAATGTTGAGCCGTTCTTGCATTTGAGGGATGAAGCCAACTTTGGTCCTGATGGATTGCCTTTTTTATATTTCTCTGCATTTTTTTGAAAGTATTTTATTGACCATTTTTAGTCTTTGTTCATCAGGGATATTGGCATGTAGTTTTCTTTTTTGTTGAGTACCTCATTTTAGAGTGATCACATTAGAATGGTACTGGCTTTGTAGAAAGAGTTTCAGAGTGTTTCTTCTGTTTCTTTCATTTTTTTTTTAACAGTTTAAGGATTGGCTGTAGATCTTCCTTGAATGTTTGTGTATCAGATATAACTACAAGGCAATAAAACTTAAAATTGACAGCAAATAAATCTCCAGTAAACACAAAACTCATGAGGATTAAATAACTGAATGATGAATGTGTAAAAGAAGAAGTAAAGAAAGAAATAAAAATTATTATAATTAAATAAAAATAAAAGCACAGTACAGTAATACCTCTGAGGCACACTGAAAGCAGTTCTATGATAGAAATTTATAGCTCTAAGTGGTCACATTAAAAGAAATCAGAAAAACACAAATAAATGGATTAATAATTCAACTCAAAACTTTGGAAAAACAAAAACACATAGCATTCAGTCACCATCAAGGAATAATAAAAATCAGAACATAAATCAATGAAGTAAAAACAAAGAAAACAGTAAAAGGAGGCAAGGAATTGAAGAGCTACTGACCTCCTTTCTTCCTGAACCCATTTGATTAGAGTCCTTTTGTACATCCTATTACTCTAAGGCTATGACCATTTTTAAATTTAAGTTGTATGTCTTATAAATAACAGGATGGATTTTGTTTCTTGATCTATTCAGACAGTCTGTGTCTTTTGATAGAAGAAATGAGACTATTAATATTTAGAGTTATTATTGAAGTGAGTGTTAATTGCTGTCATTGTGTTGTTTGTGTTCTCAGTGATACTTTTTGAGCTTTAGTCCTTATGGCTTCATATTTCTTTCCATAGTCTCTTTATTCCTCTCATCAGCCCAAGATATTGGTTTCTATATTTTCTGTAGGTTTTGTTTGTTGGATATAAAATTTTTAGGCTGTTTTTATCATGAGAAGTTTGTCTTTCTTGTTCAACCATATTGGATAGTTTTGCTGGGTATATTAGTCTAGACTGGCTTTCATGATCTTGTAAGATTTGGAATGCACTGCTCCAAGATCTTCTGGCTTTCAAAGTTCCCAATGGGAAACTAGTTGTTATTGTGATGGGTTTTTCTTTATAATGGGTTTTTATTCCTCTTGCAGCTTTTAATGCATGTTTCCCACCCTGTATTCTCAATGTTTTAATTATGATGTGGTGTGGGCATTTTCTTTTCTGGTCTTGTCCTATTGGTGGTCTGTGTGCTTCCTGCAATGGAATGTTTTTCCTTGGTTTGGAGACATTTTCCTCTATTGTTTTCTTGAAGACCCAGCCTTTGCCATTGTCTTGAGATTCTTTTTCTCATATATGGATGTAATTTGAAAGTTTGGCCTTTTGTGGTATCACACATTTCTTGTATGTCCTGTGTTTTTAAATTTTTTTTCTAGTCCTTCCTTATTTCATTAATATACATTACCTGATCTTCAAGTCCTAATGGTCTATCTTCTGCTTGATTCCTTCTACTTGTAAGAGTTTTCTTTGACTTTTATAGTTAGGTTGCTGGGTTTTCCCATTCCATATTATCTTTCTATATCTTTACTAAACTCCAGTTTCACATTCTGGAGTATCTTTGTCATTTCCATCAGCCCTCCATTTGTGCTTTGTTGGCATCACTCAGGCATTTATTCTCTTTAAGTTCTTTCTGCTTACTGTCAGTGGGCTGTTTGTCCGAGTCTCCTTTAATCACCTTGACTTATTTATTAAAGTTTATTATTGTTCTTTTAAATTGTGTGTCCTGGAGTTCATCTGGGTAACTATCATTCAGAAACATTTTTGCAGAAGTGGTAGGTTTGGGGAAGGAGATGCTAGCATGATTATGTTGTTTGTGTTGTCATTTTGAGATATGGGTGTATGGTATGCTTTTGTTCTGCATCTGATTTTGACAGAGCAGGTTGAGGCAGAAGAGAATGAGCATGTGAGTTTGGGACTAGAGATTGGAGAATGCTTAAGATAGATAAAGCCAGGTAGACAGAGGGGACTGGCCTTATGTATGGGTTTTATATCATGGTCCAATCCTGGGGTATAGGGTAGACCTGGGGTTTGAGGAGGGTGTGTGAAGAGAAGGATCTGGTAGACTCACTAAGCTAGACCATGAATAAGGATGTATAGGATATTGTTGGGTGGAGAGGTTGGATATGGTGTCAGAGGAGCTTGTGGGTCGAAGGGCAGGGACAGAGGTTCCTAATGGCAGCCTAGAGGTTGGTTGTTGAGCAAGCATGCATGGGTGGACAGACTAGGCAGGGCACTAGATGGTGGAGGAAAAAATTTTTTTTCTAGCCGAGTCACAAGGCTAGACCCTCAGGAAGCATGTGCAGGATCTAGCTGGGTGGAAGGGTTAAATGTAGATCGAGGGGCCTGTGATCCAAGCCAAGATGTTTTCTTATCACTTACCCTGATGATTTCCACCTTGTAAAACCCCAGGTGAGACCTTGCAAAGAGTAAAATACACTATTAAGAGGCTGAGTTCATACTGTGGCAAGATGAGGATTAATAATCTATCTGAATCTTATTCACCTAAGATGTATAGACATATATTATTATATCTGTTTATTTGGAATTTTTGCCTTCCATATAAGACTTTAACACAGGGCTTTCCAATGATTTTTTTATGCCATGACACAGAGTTAGCAACATTTTAGATCTCCTGCCTTAAACCACAAGCCCAATAGTAGATGAACCCCTGAGCCAGGCTCTCTGCTGCACCTCTTCCATGTCAGGCTCCCCATGCCATGAGAGGCTGAGAGAGACCAGCTTCCCAAGCCAACTTCCTCTGATTTAACTTTACAGCATTAGTTATGAAGCTCTATTCTTTGGATGATAGCTGATTCTTAATTCATTTAAAAATACATCTATACTTACTTCTCACTTCCCAGAGTAGATATTGTCCCTCAAATTATAAGCATGTTACAATCTTTAAGTGTGAGATAAATATCCAATACTTGTTATTTAAATTCACTGCTATGGGGAACTGATAGTGGCTCCTGTTCTATTAATTTTCCTCTCATAAACTGAATATGAAAACATGCCAGAAGCTCATTTCAAATAAAAATGGATATATAATTAGAGCTGTTTGTGCCTCTATTTTCCATATTAAGTTATAAACAACAAGTGCTTGGGAACCTCAAGCTTGTCCCTTTACCAAGCTCTCTTCCAGTACTGTGTCCATCATAAATGGACATTTAGGAATTACAGTTAGTACTATTAATCATGATTTTTTCATGGTGACATTCCATCCATGTCTGTATGTGGTCCCAGCCAGCTGAAGACTGGGTGTCTTCTACTAGCCAGGTGAGCACTGAGTGAGTAAGGCTTTTCTGAGGCCTGAAGCCTAAATGGAAGGTGGATGATTGTTTTAAGAAGGAAAAACAGGGACTCAACAATTAAGTGTGCATATTGCTCCTGAAAAGAACCTACGTTCTGTTTCCAGCATCCACATCAAGCAGACCACAGCCTGCTAAGGCCTCTAGGAGAGTCTGATGCCCTCCTCTGGCCTGTGTTTGAGCTTCTACCCACATGCACGTATACATAACTTAAAAATGAAAAGATGATAAAAGCAAGAAGAAAAAAATACACAAGAATTTTGACACTAAAGGTGCACCAAAGCTGTCTCTGGGAGCACAATTGTTTCTCCTGTGACTTATTTCATCTCTGTTGTCACAGATATGTTGGTTCTCTGTCCACCATCTCTCCTTGTGTTCACACATGACTTCCCAACCTCCTGGTTTCTGCCAACTTATTATTCTATAAATCTTTCCATGTTCATATCAACTACCAACTGCCTGCCATCTATTTATCACTGTTGTCCATCTGTCTAGCTAGCTTCACTGTTGTCTGTCTGTCTAGCTACCTGTCTGTGCATCCACCCTTTAAAAATCAGAGCTCCTTTGTTGCTTATTTTACACTCAAAAAGCAGCACAGTGCAAATCTTGCTCTCTCTCCCCCCCCCCCCCCCGGCCCCGTGTGTGTGTGTGTGTGTGTGTGTGTGTGTGTGTGTGTGTGTGTGTGTGTTTGTAGATTACAGATAGAGACATATATGTGTATATACATACACATGTATACACATATATATATGCACTTGCATATCATGTATCTAGCATCATTGTCATCTATCAATTATCTATGATATGTCCCAGTGGATAGCAAGATCTGGACTAGCTAAGGGTTCCGTATGTAGTGTAGAGACTCCACGGGGCAGGACCTTTCAGAGATACGCAGAAGCCACTTGGACAGCCACTGGTCACCTCCTCTATCTTGAGAGCCAGGCCTCATCTCTATGTCGGTGTTCCTCTGAGGTTGCTTAGTAAATCATACAGGAGCAAGTATAGAAATCATCTCAAAAGCAGTTCCCTGTTTCTGTTTGCTCCAAGGAGGCATTCTGACTCATGCCCCATGTGTGGGAAACCTGAATCTGAGGCTTGGAAGAATACATGTGCAGAAACAGTGGGCTAGTGCTGATGCCCTAAAACTCCATGTTTACATTGCTGATCCCATAATTTATGAAACTAAAGTCTTTGACTTTCATGCATTCTAATGCATGTGTGATTCTGTCTACTTTTCTGGTGGTCCTGTTTTTACTTTGTGGTTAGCAGATTAGATCTTGGCCTAAAAAGGAATATAAAGCACATTCTGAATATGCATAGAAAAATGTCTTTAATGTATCACATGACCCCTCCTGCTGTAGAAAAAGCCATTCAGGTTTTTTTTTTCTCTACTCACTTGGTGGTCCAAGGGTACCAGTGACTGCATCTCCTTCTTAAACAACTCTTTTCTATTTCCTTTGTTCCTAAATTGAATTGCAAAGAGATAAGATATACAACATTTTGGACAAATTTAACTTTTTCTTTGTGGCTGGTACTGTTCAGTTTGAGGTAAACATAATTTTATTTGCAATGTTTGTGACGAATGTGCTAAGTATAAGGCAGGATGCAAGATCACCAGGCAGACAGGCAGAATGGGATTTAGCCACTCTTATTTTCTATCAGCAACAGCAGTGAAAGCAACTGAGAGGATTTGGGCAAAGCTGAGATTTTTTGCTTAAAAACAGGTATTTGGTTGATGCACTGGGAACATATTGAGTGGCATTACCTAGAACTAACGCATTAAATGAATAGAGAGGTTTAATCTCAGGCACATGGGAAAAAAGCCCTATGCCTATCATGTCTGTCTGTGGTCAGTCTACTCTGGGTTCTAAATCAGCCAAAAAAAAGGAAATAAAAATGTCTGTTTTACATTATAAGACATCTGAAAATTTATCTTTTTCAGTTCCTGTTTATTTATTGTTGTCATTAGTCATCCCAACCATGGAGGCACTGATGTGCAGCAAAGGGGAAGGAAGAGTGTATTCTCTAAGTCAGACCTGCTTTGTTGTTTGGATTACATTTGAAGGCAGCACGGGGTAAACAGTTCCCTCCAGGTAGATGGGCAGGATCCTTGTCTCTAAGCAGGCTCTGTTAGATGCCTCTCTCTAGGCTGTACTCCTCAAGTAAGCACACATCAGCAAATGGTGTATCCTCAGTGTCATGTCACATGCATGGCTAAGATGACCATGTCTACCAACTACTCTTCATCATCTGTCTTTTATCTGTCATGATCAATCAACTCTCTATTATCAATTATCTATTCATCATCTATCATCTAGCCATGCTGTACTATCACTATCCATATGTCAATCACTCATTATTTATTTATTATCTATGATCTATCAAGTGATCATCTGTCTATCCGCCCATCTGTTTGTCTGTCTGTCCATCTATCCATCTATTAGTAGAAGGCATTTGACACAGCTCATTGCAGACCCATGATAAGAAGCCAACTTATCTCATGGTTCAATGCCAGGCTGGAGCCAATACTTTCTCTCCTTTGCCATCTAGGGTTAACAATTCTGACATCTGTTGACCAAATCTTAATTTAGCTGGCACCTTGAGTGAACCATTTCCTTATCATTATTCTTTAAATCCCTTTACATAGAAAGAATTTGGAGCTAAAATGGAATCTAGCCTAGGAACCATCTAGTCCAAGTTTTCCAATCTTAGCTAACCCTGACTTATGTTGTTTTTAATTTAACAAAATTCCAGAGAAGTGTAGTGATGTAATTTGTCAACTATTAAGCTTATCAGTAAGTAGAAGAAATAAGAACAAAATGTCACGAGAGAACAAGAACAGTGATGTTTATTTCAGGCTAGAGAAGGCAACAACTCTTTTGAAGACAAGTGCACAGTAAAGCAAAATGCTCACTGCTAGGGATCTAAAAAGGATAAACAGGAAAAGCAGATGGACTTGCACTTGTTGGACAGTCCAGATATCCTGAAAAGTAGAAATATGGCCCAATAGGAGAGCTGGTTGATGTTCTAAATGCAAAGCAAAATTTACTCTTGTCCTTATTGTATATTTATCTCCCTACTATATATCCTGTGGTTATTATAAGTCAAACCTAAGAAGAAAAATAAGTCTATTCTTTGACGAAACCTTCAGGATGGAGCACCCCTCTCTGGGTAGCACGAAACTATTATCAGCTGTAGACAAACTAAAAGCAGTTCCATATCCCACACTTGGGATTAAACCAAATACTTGTTTATATAACATAACTGAATTTATAAAGAAATCAAAACTTCCACTACAACTGTGAGCAAGGTGTTTCTCCTTTCCAGCCCATTTGTAGAAGGCACACTGTAGCAGAGAGGTTTAATCTGGGATAATAAATTTTTGAAATTCTCTTTAAAAAATATTTTCAGAGTGTTTTTCAGTTAGTATGTTTTAGCAAAATGTTTGTTTTCTGGATATCAGTGTTTAGATTTACATTTAACTCCCGCTCCTCTTCTCCTGGCCCATGCATAGAAAATAAAAATTAATTCCACAGATGCTCATGGGTGGTGGGCCTTAGACCTCTTTGCCCATCTCATTTTCCCCTTCTGGTTTTGCTCTTTTGAGCTTTGCCTCAGGTGCGGAAGGAAAGAGCCCAAATGAGCCTGGACTGAAGTCAGGCATGAAGAGAAAAGCGCACTAATACCACTGACCGTCTTTGTCGCCACAAGCCTGAAACAAAGGACATTTGCTACCAGGAACAGCTTTGTCAGTCACACATGTAGACAGCCCTGGACTTCTCACACAGTCCAGCAACAAGCAGGACCTTTCCAACACAGAAATATTTCCTTTTCTTCTTATTAGCATAAGTTATTCTGCTGTTGGCATTGTTTTAATATTTTTAAGATTCCAAGTATGCTATCCAGGCAGGCAAGATACTGGTAATCTTCAGGACATAACAACAAGGAGAAAGAGGAGATTACTGTGGGTAGCTACAGTCCCTGGTTGGTGTGTGTGTGTGTGTGTGTGTGTGTGTGTGTGTGTGTGTGTGTGTAAGACAGCTTTAAAAATCAGAGAATTGTGCCCTGCGGGCGCGAGTTTGCTAAAGTGTCAGCTCTTGCAGTTAATGAGCTGGTTTGTCAGATGGAGAGAGAAAAGATACCGCTGCAACAATGCTGAGCTTTGTGTGGGATTTCGAAATCAGATTGACTGTAAATGCAGGAAATACCAAATCGCATTGTTTTATTTCCTAATTAATTTGCTACAAACTGTAAGATAAAAGTATTAAAGATGTGGGACAGAGTATGCTTTTGAGAAGAAACAACACCGAAAGCATTTACCCCTGCTAAAGTAATGTGCAGCCCACTTGCTTTCTTTTCATTAGAGACAAGCTGCAGCCTGGGGTTTCAAGAGATAGTGATGTTTTGGGTGAGGGATCATTTTAGGGTTAATGTTCACAAACCAAGTAGAAACACAACCTCCTCTTTAGGGGCCAGGGAGTGC
Organism: Acomys russatus; assembly: GCF_903995435.1. NCBI lineage: Eukaryota > Metazoa > Chordata > Mammalia > Rodentia > Muridae > Acomys > Acomys russatus. Next base: position 50,789,988 of record NC_067139.1, on the reverse strand, counting down.
TAAGACCCAAGGACCCTGCACTTTCCCTATGACAGTGTCCATTTTAGTACCAAGGGCCAGGGATTGAAGGAGGGCTCAGGTGACTAGCCTCTGAGTGAGGATGGAGCTAACACTGTACCCACGCTTGGATTCTTTCTCCTGTGGGTGGTAGTTGGTGTGACGTGCAATCTTCCAGGGTGTGTAATCTCTGCCCAGGGCAGAGAGAGCAGAGGAGGTGGCATCTTTCAAACCAGTATTAGGTTCTGGCTCTGTTGCACGTGTGTGACATGAGGAAGATGTTTAAACTTGTATAGACTCAACAGCTTATCCAGAAAGTGCTGCTGGTCCCTACAGCCCTATGAGACTGCTCATAGGCTCAAAGCTCAGAGCTTATGCGGCAGGGACCTGGAGTGTGGTGAAGACACAAAAGTTCTTGATTAGGCTATTTTAGCCCATCCCACCCCACCCCCCACCCCCGAGGGCTCAGGAAGCTACACAGGTTGCTGTTTTGCCTTTACCCATGCCTCATCTTTCTCTTCGTCAATTCTCTGACTGCTGTGACATATTCTCCTTCATCCCCAGCCCAAAGCTTCCAGCCTTTCCAGCAAACTTGTTCTCAGAAGCGCACTATTTAAAGAGACAACACGTGTGCTTACAGTGCATCTTCCCTGGGTGTTTACTATAGATCAGGTGTTGCTCATTTGTAGCAGGATCCCACTTTATCTCAGTGAGCCTCTGAAGTGAATTCTATAATTATTTTTACATCTTTTTAAAAGCCAAGTATATTGAGAGGTAAGATCATGTCCCCAAAGTCCATAATCATGACTGAACCTGGGTGTCTGGCTTGGCTCTATACAACTGATCCCTTTGTCTTGAAGCTCCTAGGGTCTGAGTCCAGAGCTCATCCACGAGTGGGCTCCAAGGTTTGGAAGTCCTTGTTGGATGTGGTTACCATGGCAATGGTAATCATGTGAAGTATGCAGACAATACTGAGAATTGAGATGAGGCTTCTCCCATTTTCACTCTCAAGGAATCCTAAGTAGAGAAGTTGTGGCATATGCTTTGTAGAAGCTGCACAGTTGAGCCCTCATTAAGCATATAACTTCTATCACGGTTGTAAATCCTCCTTGAGTACAGGGACCATATCACACATCTCTGGTGTCTACCCTAGTACCTGACACATAGCAGTTAGTTTAGACTGATGGATGGGTGAGTGGATCATCATTCACAGTGATGCATGGAGGAAGAGGAAGAATAAAGGCATGAGTGTTGGATTAAGGGAGGAATGGAGTGGTAGATGAAGAAATGAATGGATAGATGGAGCGAGGCAGGATAGGTGGATGGATAGATGGAGGGATGGGTGCATAGAAGGATGAGAAGATGTATTAATGAGTTGATGGGTTTTTTTTTTTCAGTGTAGTTATCCATGTTTAATAGCTGGCTACAAGATAAAGGACTTAGACGATTGTATAGATATACTTTTTAAAATATGTACATGATGTACTTTTATCTTTGTTTTTGCCACATATATACATACATATGAATATACAAATATAACCTGTAGTACCTGTAGTCCACTTAGTGTTGATTGTATGCACATGTTTCTAAGGCTGACTATCAACTTGGAATTAGGTGGCACATCCCTGGGGAAGACTAATGCTCGCTCTGAGCAATCATTAATTGTTGTAGCTCTTAATCTAAGGGTAGGGCCTTGTAAGCTAGTATTGTCATTGTTCAGGTATGGTTTAGGCAATCATATTGTTGAGATTTTGTGTTTGTATCTTCTTCTCTGTTTTACACAGAAGACATAATCTCACAGCAAACTTCCTAGTCCTCTTGCCTTTCCAGTCTTGTTGCCCCCTCATTGAAGGTTCCTTGAGCCTTAGCTAGAAGGGTTATTGTAGGTGTGTAAGTTAGGGTTAGGCACAATATAGTCAGTTGTTTACTGCATTCTTTAATAGTTGTGGATTCCTGTAATATTCTGTCTTCTGCAAAAAGAAACATCTTTGGTGAGGAATGAGGGCTACTCTTACCTGTGGGTATAACAATAAGTATTTAGAATTCAGTTATAAATTACCCTTGTTTAGGAAATGGTAATAGTGGGTTATCCTCTAGATAGTTGGCTAGGCTTACAGTAACAAGAATTCACTTCTATTGAGCGAGCCATAAGTCCAATTATATAGCTGTTGGTTACCTCCAATATGTAAATGCCACTGTTGCACCTTTGATAATGTCTTGTCATGTTGGTCATCATTGTGGCTTGCAGATGTCACATCTGGGTAGTAGTATTGGTTGCTTTTCTCCATTGACAGCTTGCACAGCCCTTTCTAGTACTATGAGAACTAATCCTCTGCCATGAGGTTTCCAACACTATTTCACTTTAATTCCTTCAATCTTGTGTCTGAAGTGTGTGGTGTCTTTAGGAGTAAGAACTTACCTTGGAGTTCTGGAAGGCAACCAAAAGCAGCGGCTATTGCTTGTATTATTTTGGGAGTCTCTTCGACTCTCCTGACCAACAATTCAAAAGAAGGTTTATCATGTCTGGAGCTGGAGTTTTTGTTATATAGTCTGTGGCTCTTGAGGGAGTATTGTCACCTCTGGGTGACATGATTTTGTATGTAATTTAGGCCGCTGTGGACTAATATGACTCTCTGTGGCTTCTTCAAACATCCTTAGTGTTTTTTACTTTGGTTTTGTTCTTGTACAAATGTTGACAATAAGGAACTGACCTAAGAGGTCCCACTGGGTTCCTGAGCTTTCTTCATGTTAAAATAGTGCTTTCTCCTGCAGTTGTATTCAGCTTCGCTTTGCCCACATCTAACTCATGTGTGGATCAGGACCTGTAGTGATGTGTGCCCACCATGGAGCACCTGTCTTAAGTTGTCATGTACAATATATGCAAGCTTGGAGGCGCATAGGCTAGACTGCATCAAACAAGAAATTTCCATGAAGAACAAGACTTTGTTCATTCAGCAGATGTTTTGCTGGGTGCTAGTACTCCTCTAAGAGCTTGAAGTATAGATGCAAAGAAGACAAATACCATGAGTGGAAGGACAGGGAAATAAGTGCTTCCACATGCCATGGAGAAACATGAGGCAAGGAGAGGTGCGTCTTAAAGAACAGAGTCCAGAGTGGACCTTGTAATTTAAAATAGGAGGATTGGGCTGGAGAGATGGCTCAGAGGTTAAGAGCACTGACTGCTCTTCCAGAGGTCCTGAGTTCAATTCCCAGCAACCACATGGTGGCTCACAACCATCTACAATCCAGTCTGATGCCCTCTTCTGTCCTGCAGATGTACATGCAGGCAGAGCACTGTATACACAATAAATAAATATATCTTTTAAAAAAATAAAATAGGAGGATCAGTTATGATAAAATTATATGTAGATGCTTAAGCCCATATTGCTATGCTTGAATTTGAGAAAAATCAAAACCTCAAAATAGAAACTGTATGAGAAATGAAGGAGTTTGGAGATATGAAATATCAATAACATTTTTACACAATAACTTAAGTGAGAAATACCTTAGATTTGTGACACATCAGTTTGTTTGCTTGTTTGTTTTCTTACAGGATTAACAGCCCTGGAATTTGCTGCCTCTGAACCCTAAGCAGCTGGTCAACATCAGCATCCTTCCTGCCATCTACAAAGCAAAATGGGAGACAGAGAGAGCCTGCTGGGAGGAAGCCAGGTCAGCAGGTGAACCCTCCTGCTTTGTCCAGGACCTTGTCCAGCCTCAGTTTGCCCACACCTGCCTCCTTCTGCATGATTCAGGATCTTTAGTGATGTGTGCCTGCCTCGGAGCACCTGTCCTCCAGTGAAGCCTGAAGCATGAGCACCAGCAGCCACGCATGCTCAGTCCCGGCAGTGCGTGCACACATGACTCACTACCCGGCTGCACCCTACCCATTATTGTTCCCACCTGTCATCGGAGGGCTCTCCCTGCCTCCACTCCATGGTCTCCATGGCCACCCACCTCCCAGTGGGTGCAGCACTCCCTCACCAGCCAGTAAGTACCAAGGGCCTTTACCCTGACTAAATTAAAGCAGTCTGGTAGACACACTCTGTTCTATTATGTTGGTTTTTCTGGCTCTAGAATTCTGCCTGAAATCCTGTGGGAAGAAATGATATATGTGGTAATGAGAAAGTAGGAGCTGAAAGGTGACCTTCAGGATTTGGTATGTCTTAAGCAGCTGAGACACTTGCTCTGTCTTACAAAAAGCAAGGACAAAAGCTGCTCAGCAGATGAGGCTGAGACTCTTGAAGAAACTGGCCACTGGAATGTGTGCACTTGGAAGTGAGAGGCGATATTGTAAAAGCCACTGGTCCTCCTAAAGTTGGAGTCTAACTTGTGAGGTGTCCTCTTGGGGGTTGTGTTACCAATGCCGGCCATGGTCCTCAGTTCACAGACCTCTTGTCAGGTGATTTTCTGTGTCCCTGACAACCCCAGATCTATGCTGGGGTGCTTCTAATCCAAGGTCATTGCTTAAATGATGTATAGAAACTGCTATGAGAAAGGGAAAAAACTATTTTTAGACTTCTTCAAGGCTAGATCGACCCACCTGTAGGTGTTTGGGTTATACGGTTTTAAAGAGCTCTGTCTTAAGACTTGCCCATGATACCAGTGATCTTGCCCAACTTTGAGAAAGTTTGTGTAGTTGTTATTTGGAGATGTAAGGTGTGTTGGCTCCTGGTGCTGTGGTGGATGCCAGCACTGTGTATTCTGTTAGTTTGTCCTGTCTCAGAATCTGCTAGAGCTCAGTGTAACCCTTCCTCTTGATATGTCATGTCCTGCTGGTCTTGAGCAAATCCCTCCAAATATTGGTTTGCCTCTACCACGTTTATGTTTTGAGGTAGTGTGTTAACTTTTTTAAAAATTTTGTTCATTGTAACCAACTTTCTCTCCTGCTTCCTTCACAAACAAGTAGCGAGGAGTTTGCTCCACCATCAAAGCTAGCAGGGAGTGAATGACAGACAGGCAGGAGGAATTTGGTGACAGGGATATGGATCACCATCACAGAAGGATCATACTTTCTAAAATCCTGCCTTGTTTTCCTTCTTGGAATGACTCAATGTATTGTGGATTTCTGGCCTCAGTACAGGACCAATAAGGCTTTGAAAGGCTTAGCAACTGTCTCTCATGCTTTTAAAGTTCGGATTGAAAGTAGATACAGATGAAAAGGCTTCGAGGCTCTCAGGAGACATGGAAAGAATGTCGACATTGACAATATATTATTGCAGGTGCCTGATCAAACCATGGAAGTTTATTCAATGGCAAATGACACTATAGAGTTAGCATTAGTGAACACAAGGGCCTATGAGTGATCATTGAAACCTTTACAAGTCACAAGAGCTTTAATGTCAAATTTCATAGTTCTGGCAGCCTCACACACACATCCTAACAGGTTCTGTTCTCACTCTGAAGTGTATTGTGTTGATGTGGCTGAAAGATTAAGAAAATAGGAGTCCCATCCTGAGAGAACAAATCTTGCAGATTAGGTACTGTTAGGCTGCCTGAAGCCCCCACGGTGACCAACAACATATCCTAGAAACTTTGAGCGACTTCCAGCCCTGGTTTTAAGGGACATTCAGTGTATACATGGCATATGGAGCAGAACAATTGGTACTGCTCACTGGTGGGCCTAGGTTCGTCATCGTACGCCTGTTTCTCATGGATGCCTCCGTGCTGGAGTGTTCTACACAGGTGGGCTTCACTATGGTCCAAACCCACTTACCTCCTGATTCTACAAATAAAATGTTTTGACATGTAGAAGTGTCATGTTTGCATACTGCCTAGAGTAAGTTTTGTGCTTTAGTAAGACCTTGCAACCCACAGTATCTCCGCCTCTGTAGAAAAGGTGTACAGACTCTGTTGGGGAGCCATGGCCTGGAACTATGAGTCAGGTTATTCTAGATCTAACCTGAGCTTTTGTCTATGCTATTCACTTTCCTAAAGTCCCCTGCCTTGGTCTGTTGGTGGCTCTCTCTCTCTCTCTCTCTCTCTCTCTCTCTCTCTCTCTCTCTCTCTCTCTCTCTCTCTCTCTCTCTCTCTCTCTCTCTCTCTCTCTCTCTCTCTGTCCCTGTATGAGATGAACCATGCCATATCTGAGGCTCCTTTCACTTCATATGCTAATGACACACACAAGATGCTATTGCTGTTTGCTTGCGCCACAATGCAACTGCATTTTTTTTTTTATAATGTACTAGATGGGATGCTGGTACTTGCATGGGATTCAATCTTTGGTTGTGATGGTTTGAAGCTCAAGGCAACAAAAGGCTTAATAACTGACATGAGGTTGTTTTGTTTTGTTTTGTTTTCAGGAGGCCCAGAGTGTCTGACCCTTGAAAAGTAGCTGGAGTAAGGGAATATAAAAGAGGTTCAGGCTGAAATGTTTCTTACTTATTTTAGTTTAATCAAGTGACGTTCTCTAGTTGAAATTCATTAATAATTTTGTGCAAATTCCTTCATGTTTGTATGGATACAACATTTAGGCAGGTGCCTATGGAGGCCGGATGGATCATGAGCAATGGACTCTCTTTAACTAGAGTTACAGAAGGTTGTGATCCACCCTGTGGGTGCTGAGTCTGGAACTTCCATAAGAGTAGCAGATATTCTTAACCACTCAGCCATCTCTCTAGATTCAAAGGGACTCATTAAAAGGAGCCACTGTTAAGACAGAGCCTGGAACCTGGCCATTGAAAAGCATTTTTTCTCCAGGCACATGGGAGGCAGAGGCAGTCAGTTCTCTATGAGTTTGAGGCTAGTATCCTGGTATAGTGAGTCCCCAAACCAGCTAGGGCTATATAGTGAGACCCTGAGTCACAGAGAGGGCAAGGGAGGTGGAGAAGGAGTAGGACATGGGGAGGGAACGGAGAGGGAGAGGGAGAATAGTATAAAAATCAGTGCCTTAGATCCTAAAAGAAGAGTGAGATATTAAGAGGTACCCACTGATTTTCCTCTGGCTAAAGTAAGCTTAAAATTATGTTTGTGTCCTAAAATTAACTAAAGAGCTGTCCTAGCATCATGAATACTTAGGATGTAGCAATACACAAACCTGGTGGCAAAGGCAGCTAATATAGAGTAGAATGGAGTAAACATGGCAGGCAGCCACTTTAGGCTGTTGGCAGTGAATAAGACCGACTAGCTGGTGTTTCCTTGATACTCTGTTTACATCTCTATCTACGGCTCAGACAGAAAGAATAAGCTCCCCTGCCCTACTCCTGCAATGAGGTTCTTTCTGTCAGTATGGGAGTTTGGAGGTTTTAGAAGCTTCCATCTCAAAAGCAAATAAGAAGACCTTCCCTAGCATCTCCTGATGTCCAGCCTCTTCCTCACAGTCCCTCACTTGCTTCTGACATCCTACTCCAGAGTCTGAGCTGTGCTGAGCCTCTGTCTGTGCTACGCTGTCTCTATGTTTGCATCTATGAGTGTTCATTATTCTTAGGGCTGCTGGCGTGTGCTCCTAATCACAGTGCTTTGGAGGCTGAGGCAGGGGGATAGAGAACTCAAGTCCAGCTTGATTAACAGAGTGCAACCCTTTGACTATGAGTAAAGTGTGTCTATGCCCTAGTCATTGCGTTCTGCACCTAGCTTGAAGGACAGGGATCATGATAAAGGGAGGCACACACTGTACAAGAATGAAGCTCCCCGTGCATTCAGCCTCTCAGGCATCAATCTTTGCCAGTCACCTTATTTTTGAGAGCATCCTGGCATGGCTGTCAGACCTTCAGTAGAAGTCCTGTTTCGCAGATAAACACCATGAAGCCTGGGGAGAGTACAAAGTTTAACAGCTAGTTAGAGTTGGAGTCAAATTCCAAATGCAGATCTTGGGGGCTGCAAAGTGCATGCCTTTCCCAGTGTGTCAAGCGGTGAAGTCAGCCTAACCTTTGGATGGTCCTCTGCTCCACACCAGCATCTCTTTCCGTGATATGGCACAGGGTCCTTAGAGATGATAGATGCTTAAGGGATTCTGAAACCCCTTTAGTTACACAAACTGTTAGGGAAACAACTATCATTTTCATCTAAGAGAAAAGGTGGTGGTGGTGGTGGTGGTGGTGGTGGTGGTGAGAGTGCCATAGCAGAAAGCATCCAGTGGGAGGAGAGAATATGGCTTGCCCAGCAGGCAATACTCACAAGCCAGGGTCTAGGCTTGCTGTGAAAGTTGGACAGATGTCTGTCTATCTTGCTTTCTATCCATCTATGGCTGCTTTCTCTCTTTTATTGTGCCCATGTGCTCTTTTACATGCTGTTTAAGCTGGAAAATGTTGCTAAGCATTTTGGCTGAGCCTCTCTCAAAATGATCTGCTTCATTCCAGTGCCTATGAGTGAGAGTTCTCTTAGCTTCTTTCCTCATTAGGAAACACTGTCCTAGCAAACACAAAATACTGTATTCACCTAAAAACCCCATCCTTCTGGGTAGACAGGCTGCCCTTCTCAAAATTAGCCATGACAGGATAAAAAGGGAAACTTACACTAAGAGCCGCCTTGACCCTGGGTCTGCCTGAAAATGGATGTCCAGCTGAGTTAAGAGTACAGATTTTTCACCAGTGTTCACTGGTTACTTAGCCCAGAGATACAGACTCAGTCTGAAATGCATGCACTTTGAAGGACTGGCCCTCTCCTGTTGGTTCCCTTTACCCTAGTCTTGTTTTCTTTCTGTTGAGTCACATTCCCCTAAATGTACATAGCAGCAGACCCACACAACAGGAATCAAGTCAGGTTCTGGGGAGGGGCATATCACTATACTTTCAGTTCTCCAAAAGGAATAGTGTGGTCTATATCCATGTGGCCATCAGAGTGTTAAACCTAATGTAAAAAAAAAAAAAACAAAAAAACAAAAACAAAAAAAAAAAACAAATAAACAAGGTAGGAGAAAAATCAAAGAAACTCATAAGCCAAGGGTAACCATTTTGCCTATTGTGTCTGCTTCAGCACCTAACTGGGGGAGTCAAAAGCTTTAACTCAATGTTTAAGAGACAGATTTTAATCTAGTTGTTGAGGGAACTCTTTCAGTCAACTTTCAGTGGACTGGAACTGTGTGTTTATTCTATAAGAGTTTTCTCCTTATTGGTAGACAGCCATTTTGTTACTGCAGTGCCTCTGTTTCCTGAACAAGGCATCTTGGTATCTACACTATTTCTCAGATACTGGGTACATTTGACATGTGGCCCTCTGAATCATTCCGGTGGGAGCTGGACTCCTGTTGCTGCTTGAACTTTACCCCAAAGGGATTGAGATGCCATGACCATGAATTAGAAACCAATGGATTATTTCCATTTCATCATAACTACATTACCCAAAGGAAAGCCCAGGTATGGGTGCAGGAGCTTAAACAGAAGTAGGCATTCCATCATCAGGGTGATGATTAACACAAGAGTAGATCTGAGGTGGAGCAGCCAGTGATTTTTTTTCATAGGAGGGCATATGCTGGGAAGAATGCACACAAATAAAGAGTGGAGATGAAGATGAGATGTTTGGGAATTCATTTTAGAATTATTTTAAATAAATATGTGCTGGTTATGTTTTTAGTTATATTAGAGAGGTATTTTAAAACACCATTTGACTTGAGAGACTGGACCTGGGAAAAGTTAGATTCACACAGTGCTCTAAAGTGCCCCCGAGTTTTGAAACTTCCCCTCTGAATACCAGGTTTCTGCCTCATTTATTTCTTCTAAATCTGGCAAATGTGAACTTTAGGTGGACTCTATTTAGGGAGACATGGTGATGGAGAGGGATGAGAACAGTGATGGAGGAAGATGAGCCTAAGGACGGAAGAGGATGATAACAGTGATGGAGAGGATGAGAACAGTGATGGGGGAGAGTGAGAACAGTGATGGGGGAGGGTGAGAACAGTGATGGGTAGCATGAGAACAGTGATGGGGGAGGGTGAGAACAGTGATGGGGAGAATGAGAACAGTGATGGGGAGGTTGAGAACAATGATGGGGGAGGGTGAGAACAGTGATGGGGAGCATGAGAACAGTGATGGGGGAGGGTGAGAACAGTGATGGGGAGCATGAGAACAGTGATGGGGAGGGTGAGAACAGTGATGGGGAGCATGAGAACAGTGATGGGGGAGGGTGAGAACAGTGATGGGGAGAATGAGAACAGTGATGGGGAGGTTGAGAACAGTGATGGGGGAGGGTGAGAACAGTGATGGGGAGCATGAGAACAGTGATGGGGGAGGGTGAGAACAGTGATGGGGAGCATGAGAACAGTGATGGGGAGGGTGAGAACAGTGATGGGGAGCATGAGAACAGTGATGGGGGAGGGTGAGAACAGTGATGGGGAGGGTGAGAACAGTGATGGGGGAGGTTGAGAACAGTGATGGGGAGCATGAGAACAGTGATGGGGGAGGGTGAGAACAATGATGGGAGGATGAGAACAGTCATGGGGGAGGACAAGAACAGTGATGGGGATGGTGAGGACAGGTGCCAACTCTCAAGTGTCTTAGAACTCTCATAGAGCTTCACTCTGCTACTGAGGTGAGGTTGCCTTGTTCTTTTTGCCTCTGTCTCTGAATTTGTTCTATCAAGCACTGGGGTGACTCTTTATAGTTCCCTGGATTCTGTGGGACAGAAGTTTGAAGATATCCATAAGTAATCCATGCCATCACTCAAAATAGGTAGAAAGCAGATTTAGGACGCAGTTGCCATAAAATAAAAGAAGTTTATGGCAGTGGGATGTGCTGATTTCCCATCTGGGTTGCACAATATATACACAAATCAAAATCTCACAATGTACTTCAGAAAAATACAAACATTATGTGTTGATTTAAAACACCAACCTAAGCAAAATGGATATAGACTGTAAAAGGGCGTGAGGAGAGGGACAAATGGAAAGGAAACAAGCCCAATTATTCCTGTATTTTGCCTCCTGTGGTAACCTCCAAGGACTCGAAGCCACCAGACCCATCCAGATAGCACCACTGTCTTCCAGCTGTTCTTGTATTTAAACTTGGACGGGATAAGGTGCACTAAATAATTCTCATTTTTTTTTTTTTTTTTTTTTTAGTATTCTATATATAACACCTCTGGTCATCCACAGGAAAAGGAAAGAGGAAGAAAGGCGATCCAGATAGCTTCCTGTGGCTATTCAGACGTCAGAGTTGGAAATGTTTGAATCTCACACTACTGTCAGGCTTGTCTTCACAGCTTCATGTTTGCCATGGATAATGCATATCTGCCTGTTTATGTACCATTTTATACAGAGGATCTCACTATGCAGCCAAAGCTTCATAGTGCCTTAGTGTAGGGTTTAGTTTTCTGTCAATTGGACACAAGCTAGAGTTAATGGAGTGGAGGAAGCCCCATTGGAAAGAATGTCTCCATAAGATCAGGCTGTAGGCAAGCCTGTAGAGTGTTTTCTTCATTAGTAATAGATGGGAAAGGACCCAGCCTCCTTGTGGGTGGTTCCATCCCTGGGCTGGTGGTTCTGGATTCTATAAGAAATAGGCTGAACAAGAGAAGATATGTGGGACAAGCCCATAAGCAGCACACCTCCATAGCCTCTGCATCAGCTCCTGTCTCTAAGTTCCAGCCCTGCTTGAGTTTCTACTTTGACTTCCTTCAGGGATGGTCTAGAAGTAGAAGCCATATAAACCCTTCCTTCCACAACTTGCTCATGGTCATGATGTTTCATCATAGCAACAGTAACCCTAAGTAGGATCTGAATGAACTGTGGCCTTGGTTGCTCTTTTTTCATCCACTCTTGCTGCAGCCAGGATATTACAGTAACTTTTTTGAAATCATATGTGTAGGTGGCCTATACTACTTTGATTTTGGAACAGTAGTGTAGCCCATGTTACCTGTTACCTGTTGAAGCCATAGTGCATACTATGCTAAAAAAAATCTTGAGAAATAATGGAATGAAAGAATACATGACCAATTCACTGAAAAAATAGCAAACAGTGTCACAGCACCCAGAGAGCAGATGCTATAGCTTTGAAGGGGAGAGGAAGGGGGATTATAAGTGGAATGGACATGAAAATTCCCCAAGCATCGAAACTAGTGGCTCCAGAAAGCAGGCAGAGAGTAGTGGGTAAGAGAACTTGCAGAGGCCACACCCAAGCAGAAAATGTTCTAAGTTCTTATTTTGGGCACTGGAGTCATCCAGCCCTTCTTACATGATTTGATGTGTAGTCAGTGACCACTGTGTAGGGGGAATCGCTCCTTTCATGCTTCTTTATCACATATGTTATTGAAATATACTTGTCTTTGTTGTAGTTTCTTAGGTTTATCAGAGTGGCTGGTTCTCATGTGTGTGTGACATGTTGGCTTCTACCTCCAATGATAAATCTCAAAAAAAAAAAAAAATCTGAAGACTACTAGGGATTGAATTGTGTTTTCCAGAAAGGTTTGGCTGTACCGACCTCCAGTCCCTTTGAACATACCTTATTTGGAAATAGAAGACCTTATCGGTCATCTAAGCATATGACCAAGTGGGACATGCTTACTGGGATAGATAGTGATGGTTGTGTCAGCATGCAGGACCAGTTTGACAGAGAGATGGGGACACTGGGAAGCACCTGTGTAGGCCAGAGCTATGCCATTACAGCCAAAGAACACTTAAGACCTCTGGCCTCTTCCAGGAGCTGTTGAGAGGCAAGGCACACTATCACCAACAGCTAGCTGCTCTCTGGATTTTGATGGCAGCTCTCAGAAGTGAGTCTGGGAACCACTGAGAAAGGAAGGCTGTTTGTTCCTCATAATTTTTTCCTGAAATGTATCTCTTATTTTCTCACGAATCTATCAGCATAGTAGTATTTATGTGTCTTCTTTACTTGAGCTACTGAGCAATGTTTGGGAAATGTGGTCTTTTTCACATAGCTTTAGAGGTGATGTCTCCTGAGTCTGGAAGGCACAAGACTGTGCTCACATGTTCTACTATTTGCTTAAGACTAGACTTTCTCTTATTCCACTCACATATTTATTGTGTTATCACTAGATAGAGATTCCCATTACCCTTCTTGCTGCCACCATACTCTATAGAATACCCCCATTACTCTTGATTTCAAAGCCTTCTGTTCGAGGTTCTACAAGGTCCCATTGGCTTCCATACTGCACTGAGAGTACCTGGCAGCATTGTGCACATGCCAGGTTCACATTTAGGTTTGAATTCTGGTATCATTGATGTGTTGATCTTACCACTATGATAATCAGTAGTTTGTTGGCTTGAATACTACCGTGCTGGTACACTTGACAGTCCTGTACCAGGATTTGTGTGCTGTTTACTTTACTTTGTCATCCTCATGTCTGGAATTCTCAGTAGCCTCTCTTCCTTTTAATAGGCAAATCTTGATAATGTCTTTGTCTAGCCCCTGTGCTCTCATTTATCATTTATTCTTATATATAGTTTTATGGTGTAATTGATTCTGTATATTTGTACATCCTACCTTGTACATCTGCCCCTGTTACTTCCCCACATTTGAAAAACCTGTTCCATTTCTATTCTCCTCCTCCTCTTCCTCCTCCTCTTCCTTTTCCTCCTCCTCCCCTCTTTCTTCTCTTCTTCTTCCTCTTCCTCTTCTTCCTCTTTCTCCTCCTCCTCTTCTTCCTCCTTCTCCTTCCTCCTCTGTTTTTCTTCTTTCTCTCTCCTCCTCTTCTCTACACAATAGTTCCGTATCTGTAAATGTGACCTAAATCTTCTGAGCATAGGAGCTGGGGATAAACCTCAATGATAGCATGTATGAGACCCTGATTTAATATTCTGACTTGAGAGCCTCACCAAACCTTTCCGAAGCTAACTTTATCCTGTTCAGTGGCTGCCTTTTGTATAGTAATAAAAATAAAACTTAATATTGTTAAAGTAAAAAAAAATATTGTTAAAGTCTTCCTGTATAGTTATTTTCTTCTGTATACCCCTGAAATTGTTATAATGAGTATAGTGTACAGCAGGACTGAGCACTTGTTAATGTAGTGCTGAGAAATTTGTTTGCTAAGTATGAGTTTGCTTAAAAGATGAGGAGAGTGGTTATCTGCACAGTGGCCACATTGGCCACATTGGCAGCAGTGAGTCCCAAAGTTTGCAGCATCTAGGACCTTACAGTCTAGACCAGCGTGCTCATTTGGAAAGGGCCACTGTGTTGGACTATGGTGTGCTTATGGAACCGATGGGTAGGCAGAATTCCAGGGGCTCAAGAAGGAACAGGAAGGGGATGAGCATCTCTGTAGACACTCCGTGGACTTGAGTGTGATCTCCCACTTTACAGGCTTCACCGTCCCTGTAAGCCCAGGGTAATGACAGTGTCCTAAAGGACAAGGTAAGAATTTTGCCAGCTGATAACATGAGCTACTTATGACGAGGTCCCAACCATTGAAACAAGGAAACAACCATCTATATCTTTCCCTCTGCTCCATTTTTACACTCCATCACTTCCAACCGAGCCTGTTCAACAGGACAGTCACCAAAACTTACTTCCCAAAGGGGAAGGCTTCTAGGCCCATATATATGTTTCCATAAGCTTTTAACTCTATATAGGTCACAAAGCCTAACAATGCACCCCATTACCCTAGCAGAATTATCCAGAGTGAGGTCGTATACTTGGCTCCTAGAGAAAACTTTCATAAGAAAGCATAGCATAGTAACTTTGTATTTGTCATGAGGGGTCTGCATCCAGAAAAGACACATGCATTTAAGGCATCTATGTTCAGAGCCAAAAAACTGGGTCAGAGGCCATGCTTTCTCTACTTAGCCTGCAACACTTGCAGCTCAATTATCTCTGTGAACAATAGCTGATGTTGTTTGAATGACTTCGCTAATATCTGTAATGATGGACATTTCTCAGTCCTTATACTTTGCTTCTATTACCACGAAGCTACTCTAATGTGTGCAGCTTAATGACTATGAAGTCAGCCAATGCAGAACAACAACAACAACAAAAACAAACAAGCACAGAAAAACCACCCAAGAGGAGAAAGCTAACCTTGACATTTCACACCAGCAAGTGGCACTTTAATGATAACCTTATAGTCAAAAAGACTACATATGACATATTTGTGTCCCCAAGAAAAAGACCAAGGTTTGATAGTAAGAATCGCAGAAAATACACTGACAAAACCTGACTATGTAACAAAGTATAGAGACTGTAGCTCCAATAAAGAGTAGTCTGTGCTCTTCGTGTCATAAGAGAAGGCCATTACCTCACATTAGCTATTAGTAGTCAAAGAAATGTCCATTCAGGTCATACCAAAGTGCTGTTTCAGATCCACTGAAGTTGCCAGTGGTATTAAATGTTAGCAAGATGGCAGGTATGTACCACAGACACTCTTCCCTGTGGATAAGAATCTGCATAACAACTTGAAACCCTTTACTTTCTATACTTGATCCTGCGTAACCAAGGACCCTGGTTGTAGGTGGCATCCTAGAGGCACCCTTTATGTGGGCATCAGACCTTATGGTTAGAAATGTTTACAGTAGCTGCTACTTCAAGTACATACCTCGAAACCAACCAAACATCAGCAAGGAGATAAGGGCAAAGAGTGGCATATTCAGTAAATTGAATAATTTACTAGTGAAAATGAAATTGCAAATAGCAGCAGAGGCAGAAAGCTAAGATCTCGTGTTGAGGCCTGGAGAGAAGGCCCAGTGGGTAAAATATTTGCCACTAAGCCTGATGGCCTGAGTGTGACCCCTGGGACACACATGTCAGAAGAAGAGGAGAAGTTACTCTCTGAGTTTCTCCACATTTGCACATGTTCTCACTTGCTCTTCCTCTCCCACCCCTCAAGTAAACAAAATCTACTTTAAAAAAATAAATGCAGTGTTGAATAATGATGAGATATTCTAATGCTCTATATGCAATGTTAACCTTCACATAGAGAAACATGCGATTTTACTTCATACGTTTCCTTAGCATCGGCACACTCAGAAAATGAAGACTCAGAGAACAAAGAAGCCTGCGTTGTTGTTTTCTTGGGCGAAGTTTAGTGCAAGGTACAGCTGAGCAGCATCCATCCCCACAGAGACTGTGATGGCTGGCTTAAACTGGAGTGCCTTTACTTAGATTCTTCTCTTTGTCCTTGTATCCCAGATAAAGACATCCCTGTCTGTCAGGCTTGAGAGGCCCTCCCCACTGAGGGCCCATGCCTTGCAGGAGCACACATCCACAAAAGACTCTGGGGATTTATGACTTCTTCAGAGAGAAGGGTGAGGAGACCAGAGGGTCTTGCTGCTCAGACTGTTTCCTCAAGTGCCAATGGGCTGAATATCCAGGGCAGCATACACTGTTGAAATGTAAAAGAAATTGCTTTGAAAAAATGTATTTTAGTAAAAGCATACAACAGTAAATTGACAAGGATTGATACATTTTGGTGGGACAATGGACCAGACAAATAGCTGAGACACAGCTAGAACACAATGGTAGATGTACAAAAGTGATGGGGTCTTGAATGAGTCTGTTCATTATCTAGTATTCAGTGTATTTACACACACGGACAAACACACAGAGACACACACACATACACACACACACACACACACAGATAGATAGACAGACAGAGACAGAGAAAGAGAGAGAGAGAGAGAGAGAGAGAGAGAGAGAGAGAGAGAGAGAGAGAGAGAGAGAGAGAGAGAGAGACAGAGACAGAGCAAGAGCAAGAGACAAGACAGAGAAAGAGACAAGAGAGGCAGAGAAAGAAATGGCTCATTAAAATGACTTAAAGTTTTTATCTTAACAGCAATGGTTCAAATATAGTCTTTAAAAATTATAGAAACTATGATATGTTTAGAATTTCTTGTTTATGGGGAGACAACAATTTGAAAGGTCAAAGGACTGCCTTAGCATCCTACAGCTTGTGAGGGAGAATAAAGGACAATGTTTCCTTTCCATGGAGTAGCTATGCAGTATCAAGAGTTAATTTATTTTGATCTGTACTTTGCATCTTGTTTCCATGTCAGAGAGAATGTGGACAGTGTCACAGACATGTTCATCATTGAAGAAAGAAACTGGAGACAACATTATTGATAAAAGTTGGCTTCTTAGAGCATCAGAATTCATTCTTTGAGGCATTGGTAGATACATGAGCATATTGACATGAAAATGGAAAAGAAGTTTCCATAAGTATCACTAAATATTAATAACCAGGTATTAAGACTGCTTACTTCCATTTTAATGATTTCTTACTTTTTATATTATAATTACATTTTTCCTTCCTACTGTGCCTTCCCATATAGCCCTTTATTTAATCTTTTATTTTCAAATGTATATGATGATTATGTTTGGGGACATATATGTGGGCTTAAGACAAAGTTTAGGAAGGTTCTTTGGGAAATTCTTTGTTTTGGTGGGGTTTTTTTTGTATTGTTTTTGTTTGGTTGGGGTTTTAGTTGTTGTTAGTTAGTTAGTTCGTTAGTTAGTTACTTAGTTTTGAAGTACTGAGGGTTACTCTCAAGGCCTCATGCCTGCTAGGCAAGCACTTACCACTGTGTCACAACCTAATCCTTGGAAGACATCATATTTGTTTTTATTTCTCAAGTGGAGATTTTCCATGGTGCTTTGTCTTCTCTCCATGTAGCCTGGGATGGCTTCTAACCTGCAATCCTCCTGTATTTGCACATGTAAGGTTCACAGCTACATGCCACCATGTTGGGCTATGATGTCTACATGGTCATCACTGAGGGGCCATTACCATCTTATTCTTAATTCTGCGTTCACTGTTGAATGCTTGTCACAGAGTAGGTATCCTGTCTGTTATATAATATACTTGATAATCACTCATGAGTTTAATTTAAATGACATTTCATTGAACTAATTTAGTTTTATTTGCTGAAATGAGTCTTCTACCTAAGTCAGGATTCTGGTTAGCTGAGAGTTTGGGGACTCATAACAGATTCCATTTTCTAGGAACCAACCTTTCCCCAAGGACTTCTGAAGACTTTTATTCTGAGGCAGAATTTCTGAGGAGACATTTTTCAAGAGAAAGTAATTCTGTCAGCATCTCTGAAAATTGCCTCTACTTGGTGTTTGTGCTCACCCATGACTCTGCCTTTCTGTGTGTTAATGTTATTTGGCACTGTCTGAATACTCTAGCCATTGCATCCTGGGGAAGCCACACACGTGAACTCACTCACATTAGCCACAACAACTAAAACCCCAACCAAACAAAAACAATAAAAAAAAAAAAACCCACCAAAACAAAAAATTTCCCAAAGAACCTTCCTAAACTTTGTCTTAAGCCCACATATATGTCCCCAAACACAATCATCATATACATTTGAAAATATACTTCTTGAATTTATTTTATCAGATGACATATTGGGGCTGGGGGGCAAAGATTTTATGAGCATTTGCAAAATAACTTCACACACAACTCTTGAATTGTAAGTAAATACAGATAGATGACAAAAGTATGAGGGTAAACTATTTGAGGCCACTGCACTAATGTGTGTGATGATGGAATGGCGTCTCAGCTGAATGTCATTCTGGAGAAGAAGGAAGGTCCCCACAAGGCCTGAGAACAGTTCAGCACCTGAAGCCAGCTGACCTCTTGCACAGCATGGCTCACAGCCCCACGCTATCTTCAGGACATAAGAGACGCGTTGTGCATTGTAACTTCATATTCCTTATCACAAAGAACAACTGTTCCTGGGAGTCCCAGAGGCAGTTACAGTCCTGGTGGGGTTTTGTGTCGTTCCCCTGTGTGAAGAGGGCTTTTTACGCTACTGAACGTGCAGGGGAGGAAGGTTTAAAGAGCCCAAATAGATGTGGTTTTCATTATGTCTCTGTCACTGACTCTACCAGTGCTCCAGAGTGGTCCTTCCCTGTGAGAGAACACTCCCCTCAAGATCCCTTCTCTTCCTTGGCCTCATCACAGGGAGTTTGTGTCTCAGAGAACTCTGTTGTCTTTTTCTTCCTTAACTTATTAATTTGTTCATTTTACATCCCAATCCCAACCCCACTCCCTCCTTTCAGCCCTACCCTTCCACCCACTTCCCCCATACCCCTCCTTCCCTCCCCTACCTCCAATACCTATCCACCTTGGCACATCAAGCCACATCCAAACTAAGTTCCTCCTCTTCACTGAGGCAAGATAAGGCAGCTCTGCTAGGGAAACGGGATCCACAGGGAGGCAACCGGATCTATGTCAGAGATACCACATGTTCCAATTGTTAGGGAACCCACTTGAGGAACAAGCATCCCATCAGCTTCATATGTGCAGGGGGCCTAGGACCAGCCCATGCATGCTCTTTGGTTGGTGGTTCAGTCTCTGTGAGCCCCCATGGGCCCAGGTTAGTTGGCTATGTAGGTCTTCTTGTGGCGTCCTTGACTGAACCGGCTCCTCAGTCCTTCCTCTAACTCTCTGTTTGCAGCCATCAGGCTCAGCACTCACTGAAGAGGAGGACATGTTCTGTCCCCTTCTTGAGGATGCTCGCTCTGATTGTGAGAAATGAAAGGCATAATCCAAGAACAAATGCATGTAGCTCATTGGTGTACATGGGAACAAATAGACAAGCTCCCTGTGAACCTATGTCTTGGATGTGCTAGCCTGACCTGCATGGGCAAGTCCTTAGCTCTGTTTGTTTTGACTATGCAAAGACCTAGAAGAATACACCCTAGCCCAAGAACTTTGTGCTCCTAAGCTTCATTCCCTACACATAGAAAGTATGACAGCATCTACTGGCTTATGATAAAGTAAATCTTTGGGGAAATCTTCCTGACATCATCTCTGATTTCATAGGAAGGAGCCATGAGGCTTCTCACTGGCAGCTTTTCCTCATGTGCAGCAGATAGAGGAGGTAGCTGCTGCTCCAGAGCATCTGTATAGAAGAGATGAGGGTTGCCAAGTGCCCAGAGCCACCGTGATGCTGAAAGGGTTTATGTAAACAGCTTGGCAAATGTTTAACAAGGACTGGGGTACTTGATGCTCGCCATCCTTCTATGCTCACAGAACCTCCATGACACTGTATGTCTGGGTCTTACAGGATGAAGGATTATGTTTGTAAATACCAGAGCAATCACAAGAAGAAGGCATTTTGATATGTAAGTACAGCTAAATAGCTTTCAGGGTTAAGTAATGTATACGTCAATAGATGCAACACTGTAGCCTCATGGGTCCCTTGTAAATTAATCACCCTTCCACCTTCCTGCGACCCTTCTGAAGTGATCTGATTGGTGGACTTCAGTGCAATTGTATTTAAACCACTGTGGATCATTATAGGGGACTATGTTTGGGGGGACCAGGTCTACAGTAAGATGGACAGATGCAGGCCACAGCTGGGATGGCTTTCTCATGTATTCGATGAGTAGTGTGCTTTGAATGGGAAAAGTTCACCTGTTTCAAGATTATGTGTCTGAATGTGGAGAGAAATTCATCTAAAGGAAACTCTAGAAATGTCAGCTCCATCCGAGTCCTTCCCTTGTGTGCTTTCCCCATCTGTATGCATGTATCATTTGATAGTGTCACATTCACAAGGAAAAGTGTTTGCATCAGCCTTTGCCACCTTGGATGTGGTTGAGGGTAGGGCTCTCTCTGTCCCACAGTATTCCTTTAGACATTTCTCCAGGAGACACAGTTTCTCTGCCCTGGGCCTGTATCTGCAATGAGCACACAGTTCTGCTTTTTAGTCTTCTGCTACTGAGTCTCTTGAGCTCCCATCTCCCATTGGTTACTAAAAGACTGACTCTTCCCTGTGGTAAGGTCTTCCTCTGAGCACATCCCTTCCCCTCAGCCAGCCCTGCTGCCTTCAGCTGGCTTCCTGCTTTCCCTCAGCTCATTTTACTTGTGTTGTGGGGACTGCTGAACTCCTTTCAAAGGACACATTTTCTCCCCTATTGACTTGTGCTCTCTCTGATCCCAGTGGGAGCTTCTGCACAGCCAACTTCAGGTTGCTGGATGTCCCGTCACAGCTGCACTTAATGGATAGATGCCCCCTCCAGCCTCGTTGTCATTCTTTTCAATTACTTTCTTTGGAGAAAATGCCCAGAAAGCTGTGACTAGATCACACCAATGACCACCAGCCTGGTTTTATCTTATTTTGTAGGTATTTCCAGTAGATGAAAGGGTTGGCTGTGGGACACTTACTGCTCATGGGAACTGATTCTTTGTTGAGGCAGGCCAGGATAGATCTGACCTTCTGATGTCTGAAAACAAAGTCAATATCCCCCGTGCTCCATAGTAGAAAAAATTATGGAAAATAAGATACAAGTAGGTAATAAGATAGCCAGGGCATCAGCAGCAATATCACATTCCTATAGCAAGGATGAAAACTTTCTGCAGAGCCTCCTGTGCCATGTAGTTATGTCGTAGGAAATGGTCCCTATTAAAGTCTTTTTCCTGCAGAAGGAATCCCACGCCAGATGAACTGCCCTCATAGGCATTTGGAAGTATGTGGGGTTCTTGTTGCTATGGAGATGGTGCTGAGGATGAATAAACTCAGCCAAGGGAGTTGGACATCTGCACTGCCTCAGGTGGTACTGTTCAAATACCCGTGCACCCTTCTGAGGAACGTGGAGACTTTAGATCTATTCCTCCTCACCGTGACTGTGAGCAGGTGGTCTGCCTGATGTCCAGAACAGAGCGAAAGCCCTGCTGAGCACTCCCTGGTTTCAGACACTCTTGCAGGACCCTATATTGCACACCTGTTGATGAACTAAGCCAAGCCTTCATGAGCCTTCCATTTCACAGAAGGCATTGGAGTGAGTGTGGCCTCTGGCCATTGGAACTGACTTTTCATTAGTTACACAACTTTATATTTCACCAATTAAGCAAACATGCAGAAGACAGCTTTGAGTTCTAGCAGTAAGACTCTACGTGGCTGAGACAATTCTCAGAATTTCTCCCTGGGCTCCACAGACCAGTTGGAACCTAGAATCTTCCTCCCTCACAGATCACATACTCTTCCCAACTAAAGAAGACCCAGTTCTCCCAGGCCTGAAACCAGCTCCCCTTGAGTGTATCTGTGTTTAAAATGTTGCAGTGTAGAAAGTCTTTCAAAATGATTGTAAAACAAAAAGCAAATCTGTTCTCATCAAGTGAAGACATGGGAAAGCTAAGTCCTTAAAAAGCTGGGAATCACTTCTCTTGCACTGACTCCTCCCACCCTGGCCCTCCTCCTCCTTGTGCACTGACTCCTCCCACCCTGGCCTTCCTCCTCCTTGTGTACTGACTCCTCCCACCCTGGCCCACCTCCTCCTGTGCACTGACTCCTCCCACCCTGGCCCTCCTCCTCCTTGTGTACTGACTCCTCCCTCCTCCCACTCTGGCCCTCCTCTTCCTTGTGCACCGACTCCTCCCAGCCTGGCCCTCCTCCTCCTTGTGCACTGACTCCTCCCTCCTCCCACTCTGGCCCTCCTCCTCCTTGTGCACTGACTCCTCCCATCCTGCCCCTCCTCCTCCTTGTGTACTGACTCCTCCCTCCTCCCACTCTGGCCCTCCTCCTCCTTGTGCACTGACTCCTCCCAGCCTGGCCCTCCTCCTCCTTGTGCACTGACTCCTCCCTCCCTGGCTGTCATCATACTTTTCAGTTTTTTGGTTTTTTTTTTTTACTTTTCACTTAGCTTGCTTGTGACTTTCTGTCAGCCCCTAGTTCGCAGCAACAAATTTGTCATAAAAGAGTGAAAATTATCGAATGTTATTGTTGATCATTTTCTTGTTTTATTGTTCCTCTTAACTGTTTTTTTCTGGGATATCTTCTCTGAGAGCAGCTGCTGTAGCTGGTGCTACAGGGAGAGATTTGCATAGTCTCTGCTCTAACTCTGTTTCAGCTGCCTGCAGATTACTGCATTCTGTAAGATCAGATAAGGTAGAGAAAGGACAGGGGAGGCAACTGCAAAGCTGGCAAAATCCTCATGATATCTACATACAGGACTCAAGGCGCAGTACACATACACATTACACACCTCCACTCAGCTTCAATAGGGTGACTAAGAAGCACTGTAAATAATCTGTAATATCACCATCCAGTAAAATATCTACCTGGCTGCATAATTTAAGTGAAAACACTTCAGAATTAAAAGTAGACTGACATACTCATTAAAGCTAAGCTCTGGAAGCTACCTAAGTGCCCATGAAATGCAAGATGGATATGTGTCTTCATGGATATGCAAATAGATATTAGATTGTCTTAAAGACTGAGGTGGTATCATTTGTGAAATCATGCTTAAATCTGTGCCAAATCAGCTCAGCTGGTGGGCAAGGCACTCTGGGGATCCTGGCCACCCCCCCCCCACCAGTGTTCTAGACTCTGTGTGTTTGCTGGAGACTTAACCAAGTACTTCCCCCTCTCCAGCCCTTTATGTTTCCTTCCTTCCCTTTTTACTTGTTTTTATTTTTCTATGTAGCCTTGGCTGTCCTGGACTTGCTTTGTAGACCGGGCTGGCCTTAAACTCACAGCAATCTGCTTGGTTCTTCCTCCCTGAGTGCTGGGATTGCAGGTGTGTAATACCATGCCCAGCTTCCAAACCTAATTTCTCGACAGATGCTTATAGTTATTCACGGGTTAAGGAAACAGATCCTTAAGAAAATTGGGTGGTAGACTCTGATCGCCACAAGCCAATGTCACAGTACGTGTGTGGTGTGTGTATGTGTGTGTGTGTGTGTGTGTGTGTGTGTGTGTGTGTAGTGTAGTGTAGTGTTTAAAGCATGAAGCCCTGGCTCTACACACCTTGATAGTTCCTCATATCCGTGTCTGTAGTAACCTGACCACTGGTCTGCTGCAGGTTGATTTTCCTGTAGGTCTGTCAAGTTGTGTTTGTTTGTTTGTGGGTGGGTGTGGGGGGCTGTTTGTTTTGGTGTTGTTTTGTTTTGGTTTTTGTTTGGGGGTTATTTTTGTTCTGTTTTTGTTTGTTTGTTGGAGGAGCTGCTCCCATATGCCTCTACTTTCTAATAAACATCCCACTTGCTGCTGACCATTCTCCTCTTTATTTCTTCTCCTTTAAAAAAAAAAAAAAATCCACTTCATTGACTGTATGGCTGGTTGGTTGGTTTTAGACAGGGTCTCACTATGTAGCCCAGGCTATCTCAGAGTGAGATACTACTCCTGTGTCAGCCTCTGCCTGCACGCATGCGCTTAGAGTGCAGGTGTGCCCCACCCCTTTCAGCTTACGTTCTCCTAGGAGCCCATATGTAAGCTGCCTTGTTTTCTTCTGTTGGGCTCATCTCACTTAACTATATTCTATGTGTTGGTCTGTAGTTTGTCAAATGGCAGGATCCTGTTTTTATTATGGCTGACGAGTATCCATTGCCTTTTTCATTTTTGTCATTAGTCCGTTGGTGGGCAGCCAGTTCAATTCTCCATTCTCCACTTGGCGGCGCAGCAGTGGTGCCCCACAGTGTCTTTGGGGTGTGCTGACTCCATTGTCTTGGGCAGATACTCGGTAGTGGTACTACTTACCCACAGCAGAGTTCTGTTTTAATTTCCTGAGGAATTCTCAGTGTTTAGCAGAGACTGATTTAAGTGACATCCTCACAAGCTGTGTCTACGACCCCCATCTCTGCACAGCCCCATCGGCACTTGCTATCTTCAGTTTTTGTGGTGACAGCCACCCTGACTGGAGTAATGTTACATCTCACTGCAGTTTGGTTGCCGTTTCCCTGATGGCTAATGATGCTGGTCCTTCTTCTAGATCAGCTGGTCATCTGTGCGTCTTCTTTTGAGTGTCATGGTTCTCTTTTGCTCAATTTTAATTTGCATCATTGGGAGGGATTTTTCTATTCAGTTGGTCAAGTTCCTTATTTCCTTTTATATGACCTGATGTTAACTATTTTCCTCGTACAGTTGGGTAGTAGCAAATGGGTATCACAACTATATCTTTAAGGACATTATACGGTACCTTTCTGTAGTAGCAAATTAATGTCACAATACATCTTTAAGGATCTTGACTGGCAGACTTCAGTAGTAACAGTTTTCAAACCTTGCCTCCCATAGGCTGCATTGCATCTTTACTCTGTTCTCTGTTTCCTCCCCCTTCTAGAAGTTCTTAGTTTTATCTCATTTTTTTGCCCCCCATGTGTATATGTGTGTGTGTGTGAGTGTGTGTGTGTGTGTGTGTATGTGACTGTGAGTGTTTGTGAGTGTGTGTGTGTGTGTGTGTGTGTGTGTGAGGGTGTGTGTGTCTGTGTGTGCGCATGCATTAAGAAACTCATTTAGGCTGTGTCTTGAAGTATTTCCTCATGTTCCTTTTTAGGAGTCTCAGAGCCTCATGTCTTACATTAAGTCTTCACTCCACTAAGCTGGCCTTTGTATGGTGGGAGAGGTAAAAGGCTCATTTAATATTTCTGCCTGTGAATGTGCAGCTTTCCTTGCATCGTCTACTGCACAGCCTGTCCTTCCCAGTGCACTCTAGGCTCCTCTGTCAAAGTCAGCTGCTATCGATGTGTGGTCTTACCTCTGGGGCCCATTTTCCATGTGCATCTACTTTGTACGTTGTGGTATCCTGTTCACAGGAGTTACTGAGAAAACATAGCAGTCAATAAGGCTTTCCACTATGAAAGCCATAGTGTATCAATGAAATAAATTAAAAGAAGACACAACTAAGTGAAGGATGTCCTTTGTTCATGGATTAGGAGGATTCCTTTCCATGTCCACCCTATCCACAGAAATATCCAGTTCAGGCCCTATCAGTAGCGTCCTTCACAGAGATAGAAATATATACAATTTCTAGTGGAACTACAGAAGACTCAGTACAGCCAACGCCTTCCTAGAGTTGGAGGCAGTGTACTGCAGGATGCCACAGTAAGGCATGAAATATTTCTTAATATGATTCCAAACATAAAAGGAACCTATAGGTTTGACCTGGTAATCCTCAACATCTTATTCAAATTCCAAATTTATTCCAGAAACCTATTCAAATTTTATTCCTATTACAATACTCCCCATCTTTATTGGATTTTAAAGAATTTTCTTATCATCTTATAAAGTCCAGTGAGTTTAAAATGCTTTTTATTAAATAAGGGTGCATTGGAAATTTAACTCAATTCAGTTCAATGGATTCTATCTTACTCCTGACATTTTGGAAAATTATTCCTTTCTTTCCCAGGGGGAAAATGTATTAAGTCTAAATTAAGTTATAGTTAGAAATTTTATGAATCTAATCACAGCTTTGAAGGGAAAACCATAGAGTTTTGATAAAATATTGGTAATGATGGAATATCAAAATGTAAAGATTCTCTATAGGGGACACAGAAATGAATGCATGTATCTGAAGTCTGTAGGAGCTGTTGAGAATCAGGCTCTGACCATTTCAGATCAGTTACTTAGTTTCTGAGCAAATGCAAATGGGGCTGGTGGGGGAATTTTATGGCTCTAGTTCCTTTGTTCTTCTGTGAGTCTCAAGTCTCTGTGGTCAATATTCCTTATTAAATAAGCTTATCAAGTGAACAGCTGCAAGAATCATTTTTGGAAATCCCCTGCATCGGTGGCTAGGAGAGTATTAACACATAATTTGTCTTTGAGTGAGACTTTCTTAAGCCTTGTTAGTGTTCTGTAACTCAGCAAGGGGAGGGGCATACCCCAGGCCAGGAAGGAAACAAAAGTATTCAGGGCACAACAGAGACTTCCTTAGCTGAGCGTTCCCTAGGACATACATTGGGAGTCTAGAGTGGAGGGGCTGTGTGAGGCTATGGGAGAAGTTGGAGCTGGGGAGTAGGGAAGTGAAACAGGACAGAGACACCATTAATAGGAACATTGTGCAGCTAGCAGATGGAAGACCTGGTGCTTGATCCCACAGAGCAGGCAGAGTTCCTGCATGGGTGAGTTCCGAGAAGAGCAGACTGGATGTCACTGGGCCACAGAGGCTCATGATTGCTGCCCTTTTAGCATGTCATCAGATCAAAGATGGACACAGTGGGAACATTTGTTAAGATAGACAGCAGAGCCCAAAAGACATGTCCATGAAAGTCTTCACTTCCCAGGAGATTGGGATAGATGTGAGGATATACTCCTGGGACTCTAGGTAAGAAAAATATAGGAGAATGGGGAAATAGAAGTATCCAGAGGGCCCTAGAAATCTACAAGAAGACCATCGTGACGGGTGCATCGGGACCCAGGGGGGTCTGCTCAAACTATTACACTAACCAAGGACAATACAAGTAGTAAACATCGAACCCTTACTCTGATCTACCCAATGGACAGGACATTCTCCACAGTTATGTGGAGAGCAGAGACTGACTCGGACATGAACGCTGGTGTCCCATATTTGACCATTTCCCCTTGGTGGGGAGACCTGGTGGCACTCAAAGAAAGAATAAGCAGGCTACCAAGATGAGACTTGATAGCCTATGACCATATAGTCGGGGAGGAGGTCCCCTTGGTTATAGACCTAGGGGAGGGGAATAGGGGGAAAGCGGGAGGGAGGGAGGAATGGGAGGATACAAGAGATGGGATAACAATTGAGTTGTAATCTGAATAAATTAATTAAAAAAACAAACAACAATAACAACAACAACAAAAAGATAGACAGCAGATAGGTACCTGGAGCTGTGACAGAGGCTGTAACTAGTCTCCAGTTTCCTCCTGTATCCATCACCCAAGTGCACACAGGATGTGGAAGTGTGGGCCTCAGTTTCTGTGTGGAACTACTCCATAAGAATGAATCTTCCCCTGAGTCTCTTCTCCCAGAATAAAGCCTGTCTGGGACTTAAATTTCCTTTATTTGTTAAGTCGGCATTTATAAGATGTCTATAGGGTGAACCTTTTATTTCTATGGTCTGTCTATAGCTCACTTGTATTTCACCTAAATCTTCCAGGGTGCCTTCAATACTTAGGTTTTAAAAAAAAGTGGCTAAATCACTGCCTCTGTGGAAGAAGCACATCCAGCCAGGATATGGACCTGTTTCTCCTCCTCCTCTTAGTGTCCTCACAGAATCTGAAAAGGGAAGGCAAGCGCTTAACAAGCAGGAGGCTGCAGTCCACCTTGGAGAGTGGAACAAAGCTGCAAAGTGCTTCCTCGTAATTCTTTGCTTGGGTTTCTGTACTATGAGAAGTTCCTGGAGACCCTGTCATTGCTTGCTTCTTTTGCGCTACTGTGATGGAAACTCTAAAGGGCTGATAGTTTTGTTTGCACTATTGCCTGAGTGCTTGTGGTAGCACCATTTGTGCTGAGTACTGAGTGAGTGCCTGGAGGAGCGCATCTAGACTTCGAGGGGTAGTGTATTGTTTAGAGTATGCCCTAAAGACCTTGTTTCTATCACAGGAGATGAGTTTTATTTCATATGCTAAAACTCTGAATTATCAGAGTATCAGAGAACATGCCCTTTCAGGGCGATGATTGGAAATTGCAGATGGCTTGATGATGAAGACATGCTCATGGCGGTCTTTGTGCCCATGACTATGATGAACTGCTGCCATTGACATCTCTGTCAGGTCATAAGCTCTAATTCTGTATTTTCCATATTTAGAAACTGCTGACCTTCTGTGTTACTCAAGTTAATATGGGACTACACATCATGTCCACACTACCACCATATGCCCAAAGGCTTGCCACAGGACTCTAGAAGATCCATGGGTAGATGTGCAAACATCAAGGCTAGCTTATAGAACTATGGTGTGGAGGATGCTTTTAACCCTTAACTGTGTGGAGCTGGACCCTGGCTTCTGCTGGGTACACTGTACACATCTATGTAGAGCAATCCTGGGGTTTTATTTGTCTTCTCCATCCCTAGCTCACTTACTCCCCACTTTGAAATATTTTAAAAAATCAGACTTGTCAAGTCTTCTAATGCATCTTATTCAAAGTTAATTAAAGATGACGTGGAGACAACACATTATTCTCCTCTCCTGGAACGTTCATTGGCCTTCATCATGCACTCCAGAACTCAGGTAAGGACAATTTGACCCTCTCCCTCAGGATATAGGACCTTAGTCTATATCTTATGAAATTGGTCCTCCTTTACCTCTGGCTCTATAATATGGAAATCAGATTTCATAGCAGGGTGGATAGTTTTCTGAATTTTCACATTCATCTCAAAATAACAAAATTTGATATTAGCTAGCAAAAATGAGGAAGAAGGCTGAGATTGGCTTCTTCTTGATGCCTGAACCACTATTCTATAGGTAAGGCTCCTGAGACTGCCTCTGTGTCTCACAGGGCACCAGCTCTGTGTCAGGCACAGAATAACAACACCCAACAGCCATGGGACCATCTTGACCTGGTCAACACACTACAGAATCTGGCCCGCTGCCTCTTCGGGAAGTGAGATTGCACTTTTGCACATCCATGCCCATATGCCCCTCCCTGAGGCTGCTTCCCCTCTGACGTCAGAAACTGCAGACAGCTTTATCTGACCCTGGAAGCCTGATATAACTGACCTTTTATAGAAACAAATAAACAACCAAACCACTTGCTGTTTTTTTTTCCCCCTGGAGCTCCACCAGAGAAAGATCCTGCATCCTGCCTTTTAAATAATGGAGATGAGTAGTATTCCATCGTGTAAATGTACCACAGTTTCTTAGTCCATTCTTCTACTGAGGGACACTTAGGCTGTTTCCATGTTCTGGCTATTATTTATAAAGCAGCTATGAACATGGTTGAGCATATGTCCCTGTTGTGTGGTAGGGGCATTTTCTGGTATATTCCAAGGAGTGAGATAGCTGGGTCTTGAGGAAGCCCTATTCCCATTTTTCTGAGAAGCGCCAGATAGCTTTCCAAAGTGGGTGTACTAGTTTGCATTCCCACCAGACAATGAAGGGAGTGTTCCTCTCTCTCCACTCCTTGCAACATGTGGTGTCATTTGAGTTTTTGATCTTAGCCATTCTGATGGGTGTAAGATGGAATCTCAGTGTCGTTTTGATTTGCATTTCTCTGATGACTAACGAGGACGAGCATTTCTTTAAGTGTTTCTCAGTCATTTGATATTCCTCTGTTGAGAATTCTGTTAAGTTCCAAGCCCCATTTCGCAATTGGGTTGTTTGGTTTTGTGGTGTTTAATTTCTTGAGTTCTTTATATATTTTGGATATTAAACCTTTGTCAGATGAAGGGTTGGTGAAGATCTTTTCCCATTCTGTAGGCTGTCGCTTTGTTCTCTTGACAGTGTCTCCTGCCTTACAGAAGCTTCTCAGCCTCATGAGATCCCATTTATTAATTGTTGACATTAAGGCCTGGGCTGTTGGTGTACTGTTCAGGAAGTTGTTTCCTGTGCCTATGTGTCCCAGGCTCTTCCCCACTTTTTCCTCTATCTGAATTAATGTCTCTGGTTTTAAGTTGAGGTCTCGAAATTTGTGGACAAATGGATTGATCTAGAAATTATCATAATGAGTGAGTTTACCCAGAAGCAAAAAGAGACAAATGATATATACTCAGTTATATCAAAACACTAGTCCAAGGGATATGTCCCATGAAAAACTTTACTTACCAAGAAAGTGGGTCAGAAGAGAGGACATCCTATTGAGACTTTAGGCGAGAGTAGCATGGAAGAATGGGGAAATAGTAGGACCCACAGGGTCCTGGAAACCTACAAGAAGAACTTTATGACAGGCAGATCTGGGTCCTGGGGTCCTCCTCAAACTAAGGCACCAGCCAAGGAGAATATAGGCAGTAAGCTTCGAACCCCTACCAAGACCTAGCCGACGCACAGGATATTCTCCATCGCTGAGTGGAGAGTGAGATCTGACTCTCACACGAACTCTGGTGCCCCTTTTCTGACCACATCCACTGGATGGGGAGACCTGGTGGCTCTCAGAGGAAGGATAGCAAGTTACCAAGAAGAGACCCGATAGTCTAAGAGCATATATAGGGGGAGGAGGTCTCCCTCAATCACAGACATAGGGGAGGGGAGAAGGGGGGAAGTGGGAGGGAGGGAAGAATGGGAGGAAACAGGGGAAGGGCTAACAATCGAGATGTAATATGAATAAATTAATAAAAAAATAAATGATGGAGATGAATTGGGAAAATACAAGTTATGGTTAACTATGTAACTTTGGGTAAAGGGGGGCCTTTCTGTGCCTCAGTTTCCCTACTTTGTTACTATAGAGACGTGTCTACTTTATGTTACTATAAAGATTAACTGGGCAGAGAGCTGCAAGGTGTAGGGGCATACATTCCTACATCATTTTATTGATTTTGATTGTTCCTGAGATTGTGATCCTACCACCAAGGACCAGGTGTGACATCTGACTGTATTTCAGAGCAGCGGAATTATGAACACAGGGCATGATAGGATTCTCAGTGCTAGAGGAGGATGAATCCCTAGCAGGAGGGGAGAGCACTGGAGACCTCCAGCTGATGTGAGTCTTCTGCAAAGACATGACAAAGTAAGGTCTTATTTCATTGTATATCTTCACAGTGCCTAGGTGATGGTTGCCAGAGCCCCGTGATAGAGTACTGTAGCATTGCTACAGCTCCACGTTCCCTGATCAGCAACACAGTAAAAATATGCCAACTCCCTCATACTATGAGAATTCCAGTGGGCTCATCATATATAAAATTGAAATTTGGAGTCTAATTGTTCTCATTTCAATCAGAGGTTGGTAAAAGTTTGTTACAAAGAGCCAGATAATGACTGTTTGGGGTCCTGGCTGGGTCTCATAGTATTTCCCAGTTTTTTTTCACTTCTGCTGCTGCAGTAGGGAGGGGTCCACAGATACCATGGAAATGAGTGAGTGTCTGAGTGGAGTTGTGTCCAACAAGACTTTTTTTTACATCAGAGTAGGTGCCTGAAAACTGAGATGAGAGTCAGAATTTGTTCCCTAGAACCTACATAAATGTGAAAATTCAGAAAATTGTGTTCTGACCTCCACCCACACGAGTGTCACAACATGCATGCCCCTTCCACCTTCAATAACAATTAAAAAAAAGAAATGAATGGAAAACATTAAAAAATAAAAGGTGATAGAAGTAGGCACTGGGGTAGATTTGGCCCACAATCCATAGTTTGTAGGGTCAAAGTTTTAATGCTTGCAAACAATGTTTTCCTCTTCTCTTTCTCTCACTCTTCCAACCCTTCTATAAAACCTTCTTCCTGCCCCCTTAAAATATCCCTCTTCAGCAAGGCCGTGAGGGCTTTCTGAAGGACACAGAAAGAGTTTGCTATCTAACTGTCACTTTGTTGCCTCATATCTCAAATGTGTTCATTGCACTGGCAGGTGGTGAGTATTACCATTTTCTGTTGGGATGCCTGTGTCAGCCAATAAGGAACAAGCACCTAGGGTTAAAAAAAAGTACTGAAATCTCATGGCTATGTTCATCTAGAGTGGATCACTAAGGATAATGGACAACTTTGGAAAACATATAAGGTTAGTGCAGAAATGAATTGAGCAATAACAACTATCCACGGGCATTTATAGCTCTAGAAATATGCTACATTGCATAAAATAGTACACATCTTGTTCTGCTGCAGCTGTGTGCTGTCCAGACCCTTGTGTCCCTGAGTCTTTACATTGCCCATCCGTCACCTGTCAGGTAATACCAGACTCTAATGGTGCAGCCATGAATGTGCCAATTATTTTATTTCCCACACTTGGTTATGAACAAAGAAAATACATTAAAATCTCAAGACACTTAGCTGCCAGCCCATTTCTCCTAGAACTGAAAGAACCCTCTTTGACTAGGGGAATGCAGAGTAAATCTGTGTAGGGCGAGAATGTGAAATATGCTGTTATTCCTTGGAAACCTAAGCTTGATGCCAGAAAGAAGCCAAGGGTATTGCCGGGTGTCCAGATGCCCAACACTGTCCTTGACTCACACACATAAACCTGTCTATGGGCCTCAGAGTTCATAGGGTCTTTATTTAACTACCACCCTATTGTTTAATTTGCCCACTGAAGCTTTTAACTTAATTAAAACTTCATATATAAAGAATATAATAGATTGTGTGTGTGTGTGTGTGAGTGTGTGTGTGTGTGTGTGTGTGTGTGTGTGTGTGTGTGTGTGTGTGTGTGTGTGATAGCATGTACCACTGTAGTGTGGAGCCAGCTGAGTGGAGTTATGGATGCACTCACTGTGTCTGACATCTTCAGTCTGATCCTTTGGAGTCTGATTCCTTGGCCCATTAACCTTTGTGGGGTTCATCCATATTGTCACAGTATCTCTGTCTTGCTCATTGTTCTTGTCCTAGAGCATCCTATGTATGAATGCATTATTTTTTCAAATCTTTATCCATTCTACTGTTAAAAGGCATTGGAGAACTAGTTTCCAGTGTAGGGATGTTATCTAAAGACCATCATGAACAGCCTACTATTAGTCTTGATGCAGCCATGTACATGATAATGTATGTTCATACCCAACAATGAAATTGAGGATCACGGGGCATATGTCAGTCTTAGCTATCTCCACCTGTTTCTTGAGCCAACATCAGTTTCAAACAAGCAGCTTGAACGTATGCCTACTAATGGGGGGGTGGGGAGTTACCTACCAACATTACAGCCATGGAAGCCAGAACATTATAGCCAGGTCCCACAGGGCATGGCTACACTATGGCCCAGCAGCACTGGCTGATAGTAACTAAGATGGTAACTAACCTTGATTCACCAAGAATGTCAGGTCTTAGTCGGTCATGTCCATTTACAATGATGGGAGGAGCACTTCTGCATCATGTGATAATCCTATCTGAGTTTGGACTCTCAGCAGCAGCAGCCTCCCTCACCTAGAAAAGTCATTTCTGTAGGCTCCTTGTAGCCTGGCATGTTCCATTCTCCCCTCCAATTAAATCAGTGGGTCTATGGAATATTTCATGTTCACTAGTCACGGTATAAAAACACCCCTAAAAGCTGTGTAGCTAAGAAGACAGAAGAGCCAACTTATCAAATGTATAGCATTCTCAAGAAAATCTGCAAAGCTGAAAACACTGCCTGTCATTTCAGTCAGCACGGAGGTCTTAACAGTTGAGGCTTGGGTTGGGTGGGAGGCTTGAGGACTCCTAGCCAAGCTGAGTTCAGAAGTTTAGTCTGCACTTAGAGTTCTGTGCCATTCCCTACTCCAGCCAACCCTCCTTCCAGCTCTCCTACTCTTTGGGCTAGCAGAGTTGTTGGCAACAGCCAAAAAGAGCTATCCTAGAGGGAGCAATAGAGATAACACCAACTGGTATGGCAGATGAGACGTGTGGAAGTCCCTCCCGTGACTTAAGAATGAATTCTTACAGTAAGAGAGACCATATCAGGAGTAGCTGGTAATAATACTTTCTTTTATTTCATTTAGTTTAGTATATAAGTAGGTGTGAATTTGAATATAAATGTCTGAAATGTGAGTGTGTATGCACAAGTCTTTTTTGTTCTTTGTATTGACTTTGTGTAACTACAGAATCAGTTTCCCTGCTGAAAGAATCCATTTGAGAAATGTCATGAGAAATTATCGAAAAGGTGGCATACCTGGGACAGAGCTGGCTTGGGCTCCTGGGAAGATGCAGGATCCTAGAGTTCTCTAGTGTGTCTGTAGACATGGTTCATCCTCACAGCAGCCCTAAAAGGATAACAGCCATTCCAGATACTCAACAGACCACACTCCACATAGTTAACAACAACTAGACGTCTGACCTTGACCCACAGTAAAGCTCTGACCTTCACACACACGGCTGTTGTCTCACTCTTCAGGCAGGGTGGAACCCCACAGACTTTTGTGTGGCATCCAGAACCACTCTCAGCAGGAGTGACTAGGTAAGAAGAGAACAATAGTGGAAACTGGTAGAACACACGCACGCACACACACACACAAACACAACCTCTTAAATGGGGGCACAGATTTTGTCCAAGCCAATAAAGATGCAGCTAGGCTAGCCATTTTTGCCTCCTCCCAGCTGGGATCTCCACCCAGAATGACCTGGGCCAACTTTGGAATTCCATTGGTTTCCACTAGTTTGAACTAAAGCCTAAATATCAAAAACCAATATGGTTCTGCAGGAGAGCTGAGGAGCAAAAGTGTGCTCAACGTTTCTGTGCCTGCAGTCTGGCTTGTGGCCTGTCCAGAGGGAGCAGAGTAGGAGGGAGCACATGGGTATACAGAAGAGCCCCAGCACACAGGGGTCTGTTATTACCCAGGTAGGTATCACCAAGGCAGGGGCACTGTGGAGCAAGAACACTGGAAGTTCAGCCTTCAGGAGAAAGACCTAGGAGGTTTGTGGATCCATCAGAGGCAGTACATGTTGATGACCAGGGGGCTTTTCACTTCCTAGAAGGGAAACTCAACGAAGAGAGGATGTTGCTACACTGTCCAAGGTGGGGACAATAAGAGGCTCCTGTGCTTTAGAGGGAGCAAAAGGATTGTATTCTAGGATGTTCTACAAGGGGAGAGCTTGTGATGCGGAAAATAGTACCCTCATCAGGCATGCTGCCAGAAGCCTGACTTTCCACCGGTTGCCATTGCAAAGTAGAATTGTTAGCTGTAGGCTAGCCTGGATACAGTAAAATCCCAAGTCAAAGAAGGAGAAACAAAGAGGGTTTGGTAAGGGTAAGCTTGTATATTTTGGCACCAGCCTCTAGCTTTTGGTAAGCCAAACTGAAACTGACCCTTTATTATGACAGGACCATAAAACTTTCATCATAGATAATGCAGGTTTTGAAAGAAATTCTCCTAATACTGTGCACTTCACAGCAGGAGACAGGCCTAACTCATTCAGGACCCTAAACTTAGAGATGCAGTGTAAGCAGGAAAAGGGATCAACTGCATGCAGGCTGTCATTAACCTACATGTGAAACTCCACACCCACGGCCCATGGCAGCAGCTGTGCTCTCCAAATGCCTAGGAGTCCTGTGTCCCCCAAACACGACATCCCCACACACACTATCTTGACTTTTGTGGCAATCGGTTTTATGAGCTTCTATGCCCTTTACATCTCAAATGTGTGTGTATGATACACACACATATACATATATATACACACATGTATACATATACACATATATATCCATGTATCCATGCATATGTATGCGTTGTTACTACACATCACATTCCGTTTTTATTAACCTCACTCACCTTTCTTTAATCTGCCACTTGCCTTTTCTTTTTATCTCCTGCAGCTTGTCTGTGCAAGAAACCAGGTCATGTCTTTAGCATTTCTCAGTTGAACTGTTGCCTGACGTGTTCCCACCAGGTGGCCCCCATCTTTCTCTGGCCTCCGATTGGTCTTTGGACTAAGACACTTAGGTCATTCAGGCTTGATGGTCCGTGGGTGGCAGTCCCTGCTCTCTGGCAGTCTTCTGGTTGTTCCAGAAACAGCGCCTGATGCTTGGTACTTACTTCCTCCATCTGTTAGGATGAGGAACTCTCTTCCTCTTTTCAGCATTCCTTCTCTGTTCATGTCTTGAAGTATTCCTATACATGGAAATTCACCTCACATGGAAATTCATGTGAATTCACCTAGAAGTACAGTTTATATAAGAAAGCAGGGCACATGACTGACTGTTTCACCTCACAGATATTCAGAATAAACCCCCAGTCCTCTGCCTGCTACCAAGTTGTTTCTTTCATTTTTGGGTCACGGGCAATTCAGCAGGTATCTCATTTGCCTCTATCTCTCATGGCTGCTGTACTCTCTCTAAGGGTAATGGTTGTGGCTGCAAAACAATTGTAACGGTACTTGTTTAGCTACTACCTCAGGATGAGGAAGAATACAAAATGAAGCTTAGAGTGCCTACCCTGCCCTTCGGGTCCTTATGGTCTCCTGGCTAAGGGAGTCTAGTGACAGAATAGAGAGTCCTGGCTTCACTCACTGACAGGAAAAGTGGGCTGATATTTTCACTTCGTTAGTTACTGCTGTATGACCTTCTATCTCACCCCCAGCATCTCTCAGACACCCTTTCCCTCTCCACAGAAGGAAGAGTAGGGACAGCCTCAGTCCCACGTGAGGTATGAACTGAGCATGCGCAGAAGAGTCAGCCCAGCCCAGCTCCTTCCCACCGGACTCCTCCTGTGAAGCCCTGGTTTGTTGAGTCCTGAAAGCTGCAAGCTCTGTGCCCAGTCATAGGGGTGGCAGTGTCATTCACTGGGCCCTGGCTCGCTGATGAAAGTCCACTCAAGGCACATGGTTAACATGCTCAGAGACCCAAGCCCAGCCTGCACATTGCGCTCACCTTTTCTTCCCTTTCTTACCTGTCTTCAGCTACAGGAAAGTTTAGTTGTTACCTTGCAGTGAATCTTTGCTGTCATTATTATTGTGCCTTTGCTCCCAGAAGGCACCTGGGAGCCTCGGAGCTTCTGTGCCAATACAACCCATTATTTCATCATTACAGATGGTGACCTTACCCACAGACCATGCCTGGGTTTTTCTGGTTTGAAGGCCTCCAGGGCTGGATGTGGTTTTCCTGGTCCCGTTCAGCACTGGGACACCTATCCACCTGTGTGAGTCTTCTGTTGTCTCCAAGTTGCTCCTTTTCACCTGTGAGAGCATGCCTTAGTAAAACTGAGCTGTGTCTGGACATTACCAATTACTTAAAAGAAAAAACATGTCTCTCTCTGGTAAAGCTGTAGCAGAAAGTAGATGTGGCTACGTGGATTCCAGCCAGCTTCTCAAGCTGTGAGACATTCACTTGCCACAAGCATGGGAGGATTAGGGACTTTCTTCCATGGTGATTGTGTGATCGCAGCCAGACTGCCTCTTCTCCCATACAGAGTCTACCCAGCTCGTTCCTGTGCCCACCATCTGATCATCCCACCTTCTGGCTCAATTGCTATCATGGGGTAAATATGAAGTATCTCACTTAAGGTTCCATGTGTTGAAGGCTTGGCTCCCAAAACAATGTTCAGAGGAGGGTCCGGGACAGTGTGGCGGTGTGGCTAGAGACCTGCTCCAAAGATGACTCCTTCACTGAACTCATCATGTGAGGCACTGTTGGCATATAGAGGAAGCTAGAGAATGGGCCGAGTTGGAAGAAGTAGGCAGTGGGGTGGTATCCTGTATCTTCTTTGCTTCCTGGATGCTGTAATGTGCTGTGTCACCATGACAGGGAGCATCAGAACCAAGGCATCATGGGCTGAAGAATTTGAAGCTGTGAGTTCCTTCCTGTGCATTGCTCTTCTCATATGTTTGAAAAATGAGTAATGCACTTTTATGTAAAAATAAAGAAGCAAAAAGCAAAAAGAGAGAGGAGGCAAAGAGAGACCCGAGGAATAACTACTTAACATGTCCTGTTGTTCTTGGGCCTCAGCCAATCTGAGGTCTAATCAATGCATTGCTGCAAGTATAAAGTCCAGAGCCCCGGGCATCACTTGGTGCCAATGCAATAATTAGGCTGCCTCACAAGGCTGTCTGCCCCTTGTTGCATTTAGTCATGTGTGCTTAACAGCTTGGTGCCACGTCCCCGCTCCCCACAAACATTTTCTCAGAACATTAAAATTTTTTATCCTTTGGAAACAGCTTTCTTGAGATGCAGTCTTTTTTACTATTTTTATTTTTTGTATATACATTTATATTATTACACATACATAAAATAAACAACATATAGCAAAAGGAACCATGAAATAATCAGGAATTATAGTAATGTTATATTGGCAGTGTTTTGGCTATTTGTATTTGGCAGCCTTAAAGAAAAAAATGTTCCTTTCTTGGTGAGTCTAAAATTCTGAATGAAAACCAATATCTATCATATCTCATCTCTATCAACTTAAAACATCTATGTAGACCTAAAAACATCTTCACCCCTAAACAACTAAGCTTAACTGGAAAACTAAACTATCTTGTCTTCAACCCCATCAGAGACTTGAAAAGGAATAAAAGTAATTATATAATTAATTAACAGGAAGTGCAGATTAGCAGTTTCCAAAGTAAAAAAAAAAAATGACAGAGACAGTTTGCTGCCTGAATAGTCACCCGAAACTTTCTATAACGTTGGAGCATTGTCTTCAGCCTTCTGGACCAGTATATCTGA
Source organism: Acomys russatus (assembly GCF_903995435.1). Classification (NCBI taxonomy): domain Eukaryota; kingdom Metazoa; phylum Chordata; class Mammalia; order Rodentia; family Muridae; genus Acomys; species Acomys russatus. The sequence continues at coordinate 50,751,283 of NC_067139.1, read as the reverse complement.
CAGTCATATTTCTGAGGCAGGAACTATTAAGGGCTTGCTTACCCTGCCTTGGCATAGTTTGGCTGTTGACTCAGCCTGCATCCAAGCTTGCCCATTTTTAGCCAGAATTCTATAAATGGCCAAAATGAAGACATTTTGCCCAGTGGCTGGTTTGCCATATTTGAAGCCATTTCCATAGGGAGGTTCTTCGATACTCATCATCTTCTTTGAGCTAGTCTGGGTATTGACAGGAGTTAACCTGTCTTATTGTCAATGAATCTTAAAATACTAAAAACATCGTTAAATGCCATCTTCTGTAGGTCTCTGAGGTTTTTGAGGACATTATCTAACTATTTTACCTTATGTATCTATAGAATCATATCTATCTGTTAAGCCTAGGATATATATTCTAGTAATATAGACTAATAATTGACATGTCCATGATTTGATCAACTAACAATTAACTTGTATAACTTACTTATCCTAAATAGCCTGCAATAGCACTTTCAATGTATTGGAGGTAAATCTAGTATTCTACTTGAATTGTATATGTACAATGCCTCATATTAGAGTGAAGAAATATCTTAAATTTGAATTCTACAACAATGCATCAAAATAAAACTTATTTTGCATCAATATACAAAATTATATACCAACAAATTAAAAATAACCTTGTGAGTAACAATTAAGGCCTCAAGTTGAGGAGTAGATTCAATAATCTACTTTGTGTCCTTTTATCCCTGTATATTTCTATATTCCCCCTTCTTTCTTCTTAAGCCCGATCTCTAAACCTAAGAAAGAAAGATAAAGAAAAAGAGAGACATCCCTGAGTTCCAACCTAATTTTCTCTCTGGGTAAGACCAATAGTAACTTATAACTGACTCCCAATGATAATAAACATCTATAGTCCAAGAAAGCAACTAAAAACCTACACCCTCCCTTAAGGGAAATGGGGCATCATTCTTAAGGTTTCTTCTGGCTGATTTGGGTCCAATAATACCTTTGTATGGGCCCAAATAAAATTGGGGAAAATGGTTAAACAATCTAAGAATAGCATTTGTGGTCCAGATTCTAAATGTTGAGGAATCCCAGGTGCGGAATAGTATGAAATACTGGACCAATTGGTATCTGAAGTTTTCTTCTAAGCTGTCCTGCTTTGATGAAGAATAGCAACTGAAGCACTTGGTGCTGGAACATGAAGGATGTAGGATGTCAGAGTCCAGCATGCTGGGAGAAATGAATCCTGTCAGGTCTGATCCAGAGTCAATGTTTTGTTCTTTTGTTCAGAAAACATATAGTTTCTCACAAGTCCTAAAATAATAAACGTATGAGGTGTGTGAAATTCACAAAACAGTTAAGGCTAGTTCTCTGCTCTTTGTATGCGCAGAGGAAAGATGTCTGTAAATCTTCATTCATGCCATATGAAGAATGGCATCTAATCCTAAATCACAGAGATTCTGTAATTAACAAGAAACATTTTCTATGCATAGACATTCATATCTCGGCCAGTCTCAGAGCTATTCCCATGTAGTGGGATTAGCAATATAAGTAAACTGCTTGTTTGGCAGTTTGAATTCTTTACATCCCAATTGTAGCCTCTCCCTCCTTCCCTCTCTCTCCCTCCCCTAGTCTTCAGAAAGGGGAGATCTCCTATCCTAATATCTGACCACAACCTATCAAGTCTCATCTGTACTACCTGTATCCTGTTCCTCTGTGGCCTGACACTGCTGCCCTCCCAGAGGAAAGTGATCAATGTTAGGAGGCCAGAGTCCATGTCAGAAGTAGTCCCTACTCCCCATATTGTTGGACCCACAAACAGACTGTGCTGCCTGTCTACTACATCTGAGCAGAGTGTCTAGGTCCTTACCATGCATGGTCCTTGGTTGGTGCATCAGTCTCTGCAGCACCCCTGTCCTCTGCCTGGAACTTTTAAATGTGTATTTTATTAATAATAATTTATTCACATTCCATCCTGATTGTTATCCTCTCCCTCTTATGTTCCTATTCTCTCCAACCCTGCCTATTCTCCTCTCCTAGACCTCTGATAACAGCCTATTTGGTTTCATCAGGATAGCCTGCATCCCCTTCGTCTGTTTGCCCACTAGACCATCTTGTGAAGGGGCAGTGATCAAATTGTGAGCATCCAAGTGCATCTCAGAGGTTCAGCTGCAATAGTCCCCTATACCCCTGGTAGAGAACCGACAGTCCATCAGCTACATCTGAACAAAGGGTCTTGATTCTCTGCATGCATTGTCCTTGACTGATGCATCAGTTTATGAAGGCCCCCCCCTCTGCCCAGATATGTAGGACTTGATGGTCTCCCTCTGTAGCTCCTGCTACCACTTGGACCTTCCATCCCCCAACTCTTCCCTACAACTCTCAATGCTCTGCCTAGAGTTCAGCTTCTAGTCCTGGTATCTGTACTGATCCTCTACCAGGTGGAGTCTCTCAAAGGACATCTATGTTGGGCTAATATCCACTTATAAGTAACTATATGCCATGTGTGTCTTTCTGGGTGTGGGTTACCTCACTTAGGATGATCATTTCAAGTTCTATTCATTGGCCTGTAATGAATTTCAAGATTCCCTTGTTTTTAGTAGCTGAGTAGTATTCTATTGTGTGAATATACCACAGATACTTTATCCATTCTTTGGTTGAGGGACATCTACGTTGTTTCCATAGTCTAACTATTACGAATAAAGCTGCTATGAACATGGTTGAGCAAATGACCTTGTATGGTGGAACATCTTTAGGGTATATACCCAGGAGTGGTATAGCTGAATCTTGAGGTAGCACTATTACCAATTTTCTGAGAAAGCACCAGGTTGATTTCCAAAATGATTGTACAAGTTTGCACTCCCACCAGCATGTGCTGCCCCTTGAGGCTTTTTTTTTTTTTAATTTTTAAAATTAATTTATTCTTGTTACATCTCAATGTTTATCCCATCACTTGTATCCTCCCATTCTCCCCCCCCCCATTTTCCCATTATTCCCCTCACCTATGACTGTTCCTGAGGGGGATTACCTCCCCCTGTATATGCTCATAGGGTAGCAAGTCTCTTCTTGGCAACCTGCTGTCCTTCCTCTGAGTGCCACCAGGTCTCCCCCTCCAGGGGACATGGTCAAATGTGAGGCACCAGAGTACGTGAGAAAGTCATATCTCACTCTCCACTCAACTGTGGAGAATGTTCTGACCATTGGCTAGATCTGGGTAGGGGCTTAAAGTTTACCGCCTATATTGTCCTTGGCTGGTGCCTTAGTTTGAGCGGGACCCCTGGGCCCAAATCTGCCTATCATAATAATCAAAACACAAAACATACAGAACAAAGAAAAAATATTAAAAGCTTCAAGGGAAAAGGGCCAAATAACATTTAATGGCAAACCTATCAGAATTACACCCGACTTCTCAGCAGAGACCATAAAAGCCAGAAGGGCCTGGACAGAGATCTTGCAAACCCTAAGAGACCACAGATGCCAGGCCAGACTACTTTCCCCAGCAAAACTATCAATAAGCATTGATGGAGAAAACAAAATATTCCATGACAAAAACAAATTCAAACAGTACCTATCCACAAATCCAGCTTTACAGAAGGTACTAGAAGGAAAACTCCATCCCAAAGGGTCAAGCTACAACCAAAACTACTCAGGAAATAGATAACTATCCCATGGCAAAAACACAACTACACAAATGCTCGACTGGAAAAAACATCAAAATTAAGACTCTTAACAGTCACTGGTCATTAATATCTCTCAACATCAATGGTCTCAATTCTCCAATAAAAAGAGTTTTTTTTTTCTTTTTCTTTTTCTTTTTTTTTTTATTAATTTATTCTTGTTACATCTCAATGTTTATCCCATCCCTTGTATCCTCCCATTCCTCCCCCCCCCCCCGATTTTCCCATTATTCCCCTCCCCTATGACTGTTCTTGAGGGGGATTACGTCCCCCTATATATTCTCATAGGGTATCAAGTCTCTTCTTGGCTACTTGCTGTCCTTCCTCTGAGTGCCACCAGGTCTCCCCCTCCAGGGGACATGGTCAAATGTGAGGCACCAGAGTACGTGAGAAAGTTGTATCACACTCTCCACTCAACTGTGGAGAATATTCTGACCATTGGCTAGATCTGGGAAGGGGTTTAAAGTTTACCTCCTGTATTGTCCTTGGCTGGTGCCTTATCTTAACCATTCAGATAGGTATAAGATGGAATCACAGAATCATTTTTGTTTGGATTTCCCTAATAACTAGTGACACTGAGCATTTCTTTAAGTGTTTATTAATTGTTGATCTTAGAGTCTGAGCTATTGGTTTTCTGTTCAGGAAGTTGTCTTCTGTGCCAATGAGTGTTAGGCTCTTTCCCACTTTTTCTTCTAACAAATTTAGTGTGTCTGGTTTTATGTTGAGGTCTTTAATCCACTTGGACTTTAGTTTGGTACAGGGTGATAAATATGGATCTATTTGCCTTTTTCTACATTTAGCCATCCAGTTAGACCAGCACCATTTGTTGACGGTGCTGTCTTTTTTTTTTCCATTGTATGGTTTTGGCTTCTTTGTCAAAAATCAAATGACCATAGGTATGTGGGTTTGTTTCTGGATCTTCAATTCTATTCTGTTGATTGACTGGCCTATTTCTATGCCAGTACCATGCCATTTTTACCACTGTTGCTCTATAGTACAACTTGAGATCAGGGATGGTCTAGAAGATCTTTTATTGTACAGGATTGTTTTAGCTATTCTGGGATTTTTGTTTTTCCATATGAAGTTCAGAATTTATCTTTCAAGGTCTGTAAAAAACTGTGTAGGTATTTTGATAGGGATTGCATTGAATCTGTAGATTGCTTTTTGTAGGATGGCCATTTTTACTGTATTGATTCTCCCAAACCATGGGCATGGGAGATCTTTTCATTTTCTTATGTCTTCTTCAATTTCCTTCTTCAGAGACTTGAATTTTTTTTTTCATATAAGTCTTTCACTTGCTTGGTTAGAGTTACATCAAGATACTTTATATTATGTGGGGCTATTGTGAAGGGTGTGGTTTCCCTAATTTCTTTCCCAGCCTGTTTGCCATTAGTATACAGGAGGGCTACTGACTTTTTGAGCTGATTTTGTATTGAGCCTCTTTGCTGCAGGTGTTTATCAGCTGTAGGAATTCCCTTGTAGAATTTTTTATGTCACTTATATATACTATCATATCATCTGCAAATAATGATACTTTGACTTCTTTGTTTCCTATTTGTATCCTCTTGCTCTCCTTTAGTCATCATATTGCTCTAGCTAGGACTTCAAGTACTATAGTGAAGAGATACGGAGAGAATGGACAGCCTTGTTGTGTCCTTATTTCAGTGGAATTGATTTAAGTTTCTCTCCATTTAGTTTGGTGTTTGCTATAGGCTTGCTGTATATTGTCTTTATTATGTTTAGGTATGTGCCTTGTATCCCCAATCTCTCTAAGACTTTTAACATGAAATGGATTTTGTCAAATGCTTTTTCAGCCTCTAAGGAGATGATCATGTTTTTTTTACAGCCTTCAGTTTGTTTATATGGTTGATTACATTGATGGATTTCCATATTTTTGACCCACCTCTGCATGCCTGGGATGAAATCTACTTGGTCATGGTGGATGAGATTTTTGATGTGTTCTTGGATTCAGTTTGTGAGCATTGAGTATTTTTGCATCAATGTTTATAAGGGAAATTGGTCTGAAATTATCTTTCTTTGTTGGGTCTTTGTGTAGCTTAATTATTAAGGTGACTGTGGCTTCGTAGAATGATTTTGGTAGTGATTCTTCTATTTCTATTTTGTGGAATATTTTGAGGAATATTGGTATTAGTTCTTCTTTGAAGGTCTGGTAGAATTCTGCACTGAATCCATCTGACCTTAGGCTTTTATTGGTTGGAAGACTTTTGATGATTGCTTCTATTTCCTTAGGAGATATATGATTATTTAATTTGTTTTCTCTATCTTGATTCAACTTTGGTAAGTGGAACTTATCAAGAAAGTTGGCCATATCATGTAGGCTTTCAAATTTTTGTGACATATAAACTTTTGAAGTAAGACATCATGATTCATTGGATTTCCTAGGTATTCCTTGTTATGTCTCCCTTTTGATTTATGATTTTGTTAATTTGAACACTTGTCCTCTTCCTTTTAGCTACTTTGGCTAAGGGTTTGTCTATCTTGTTGATTTTCTCAAGGACCAGCTCTCTTGGTTTCTGTTCATTCTTTGAATCATTTTCTTTGTTTCTAATTTATTGATTTTAGCCCTGAGTTTGGTTATTTCCAGCCATCTACTCCTTTTAGGTATGTCTGTTTCTCTTTTTTTTTTTCCTAGGGTTTTCAGGTATTCCATTAAGTTGATTGTATGCAGTGTCTCTGATTTCTTTATGAAGGCACCTAGTGCTATGAACTTTCCTCTTAGCACTGCTTTCATTGTGTCCCAAAGGTTTGGGTATGTTGTGCCTTCACTTTCATTGAATTCTAGGAACTCTTTAATTTCTTTCTTTATTTCATCCCTGACCTAGTTGTCATCAAGTAGAACATTGTTCAGTTTCTATGTCTTTGTAGGCTTATTGTTGTTGAAGTTCAGCTTTAGACTATGGTGGTCTGATAATAGGTATGGGATTGTTTCATTATTTTTGTATCTGTTGAGGCTTGATTTGTGACCAAGTGTATGTTCAATTTTGGAAAACTCTCCATGTGGTGTTGAGAAGAAGACATATTTTTTTGTGTTTGGCTGAAAGGTTTTGTGTATATTTGTGAGGTCCATTTGATTCATAATCTCTGTTAGCTTCATTATTTCTCTATTTAGTTTTTTCTCGGAGATCTGTCTATTGGGGAGAGTGGGTGTTGAGGTCTCTCACTATTAATGTGTTGGGATCAATATATGGTTTAAGCTTTAAATGTGCTTCTTTTATGAATGCAGGTGCCCTTGTATTTGGGGCATAGATATTCAAGATTGTTATGTCCTCTTGGTGGATTTTGCATTTGATGAGAACTAAGTATCCTTCCACATCTTTCTTGATTAATTTTAATTGAAAGCCTATTTTATTCGATATTAGAATGGCTATTCCAGTTTGCTTCTTGGGTCTGTTTGCTTGGAAAATCTTTTTCTAGCCCTTTACTCTCAGGTAACGTCTACTTTTGTTGCTGAGGTGTGTTTCTTTAATACAGCATTATGTTAGATCTTGTTTCTACAGCCATTTTTGTTAGTCTGTGTCTTTTTATTAGGGAGTTGAGGCCATTGATATTGAAAGGTACTAGTGACCAATGGTTGTTGGATCCTTCTATTCTGGAGTTGGTGGTGATCATCTGTGGCTGTGCCTGTTTTGGTTTCCTGTTGTGAGATTATCTATACACTGTGTTTTCTTGGATGTAGTTCATCTCATTTTGTTAGGGTTTTCCTTCTAATATCTTATGTAGAGCTGGATTCTTGCATAGATATTACTTAAATTTTGTTTTGTCATGGAATATCTTGTTTTCTCTATGTATGGTGATTGAAAGTTTTGCTGGATATAGTAGTCTGGGCTGGCATATCTGTTCTCTTAGTTTCTGCATGACACCAGCCCAGACACTTATGGCTTTCATGGTCTCTGTTGAAAAGTCAGGTGTAATTCTGATGGGTCTGCATTTATGTTATTTGGCCTTTTTCTCTAGTTGTTTTAATATACTTTCTGTGTTATGCAGATTTATTGTTTTGATTATTATGTGGCAGGAGGGATTTATTTTCTGGCCTAGCCTATTTGGTGTTCTGTAGGCCTCTTGTATGTTTAAGGGCATCTCTTTCTTTAGGTTGGGGAAATTTTCTTCTATGATTTTCTTGAAAACATTTTCTGGTTGAATCTGGCATTTTCCTTTTTGTCTGCTATGACTTTTCATGGTGTCCTTGATTTCTTGGATGTTTTGTGCCATGAATTTTTCTGTTTTGATATTTTCTTTAAGAGATGTATCAATTTCTTCTATTGTATCTTCAGCCCCTGAGATTCTCTCCTCCATTTGTTGAATTCTGTTGGCAATACTTACCTGTTTGATTCCTGATCACTTCTCTAAGTTTCCCATCTCCAAAGTTTTCTTGATTTGTGTTTTCTTGATTTATTCTAATAAATTTTCATGTCTTGATCAGCTTTACTCCTTTCCTTCATCTATTTGACTGTGGTTTCCTGTTTCTCCTTTGATGGCCTCTATTCATTTGTTTGTATTTTCCTCTAATTCTTGGAAGGATCTATTCATTTCCTCTTTATAAATCTTTAATAACTGTATAAGACATAGCTTTAAGGCCATTTTCTTGAGATTCAGATGCATTAGAGTGTCCATTGTTGTCTGGGCTTTTTGGAGGAACCATGCTGTCCTGGGTTTTGCTGTTTGTCTTCTTACTCTTTCCTTTAGGCATCTGCTGAGGGGACTTGGCTTTACTAAGTTGGCAATCAAGGGGGTGAGTCCCTTTGAAAGGCAGCTATTTTGTTTACTGGCCTGGCAGGCACTGTCCTCCTGGAGCTAGATTCTTCTGAGCTCAGTCACCTAGGATCTGGGATTCAGCAGGGTTCCACTGTCTACTTGGTCTCCTCAGAGGAATCAGCCTCAGAGTAGAACAGTGGCTTGGAGACAAGAATGCTGTATGGGTTTCACTGTGCTGGTCCTCTGTTCCCCAGGGAGCCTGCACTCACTCCAGTACTCAGAACAGTGCAGTATGCTTGGAACTTGTGATTCCAAATCCCGAGGGGACATCCAGCTGCAATGGGGGAAAGCCTCTTCTTATCCTCTCCAATTGTTCAATCCGAGAAGTCCCCAAGACTGTGTTTTAGATCAGTATCCCATTCACTTATTTGTTTTTACTGTGCCACCCATTCTCTGTTCCCCAGGGGGCCTGCACTCACTCCAGTGTTCAGAGGAGTATAGGGTGCTCAAGGTTTGTAACTCCCAAACCCGGAGAATGTCCATCCTGATTCAGGGGCAGGGGCTTCTTCTGATCCTCTCAGTTGTTCAGTCTAAGAAGTCCCCAACCTCATGAGGTCCCATTTATTAATTGTTGACATTAAGGCCTGAGCTATTGATATACTGTTCAGGAAGTTGTTTCCTATGCCTATGTGTCCCAGGCTCTTCCCCACTTTTTCCTCTAACTGAATTAATGTCTCTGCTTTTAAGTTGAGGTCTTTAATCCACTTGGACTTGAGTTTTGTGCATGGTGACAAATAAGGGTCTAATTGCCTTTTTCTACATGTAGATATCCAATTAGACCAGCACCATTTGTTGAAGATGCTATTATTTTTCCATTGAATAGATTTGGCTTCTTTGTCAAAAATCAAGTGAGCAAATGTGTGTGGATTCATCTCTGGGTCTTCAATTTGATTCCATTGATCCACCAGCCTATTGCTGTGCCAGTACCATGCTGTTTTAATTACTGTTGCTCTGTAGTACAGCTTGAGATCAGGTATGGAGATTCCTCTGGAGGATCTTTTATTGTATAGGATTGTTTTTGCTATTCTGGGTTTTTTATTTCTCCATATGAATTTGAGAATTGATCTTTCAATATCTTCAAAATATTTTGTAGGTATTTTGATAGGGATTGCGTTGAATCTGTAAATTGCTTTTGGTAAGATGGCCATTTTTACTAAGTTGGTTCTCCCAATCCACGAACAAGGTAAATCCCTCCATCTTCTGATGTCATTTTCATCTCTTTCTTCAGAGGTTTGAAGTTTTTTTTTAAAATAAGTCCTTCACTTGCTTGGTTAGAGTTACCCTCTAACCCTAACCCTAAGAAACTGTGGCACATTTACACTATGGAATACTATTTAGCTATTAAAAACAAGGAATTCCCAAAATTTGTGGACAAATGGATTGATCTAGAAATTATCATAATGAGTGAGTTCACCCAGAAGCAAAAAGAGACAAACGGTATGTACTCACTTATATCAAAACACTAGTCCAAGGGATACGTACCATGAAAAACTTTACTTACCAAGAAAGTGGGTCAGAAGAGAGGACATCCTATTGAGACTTTAGGCGAGAGTAGCATGGAAGAATGGGGAAATAGTAGGACCCATAGGGTCCTGGAAACCTACAAGAAGAACTTTATGACAGGCAGATCTGGGTCCTGGGGTCCTCCTCAAACTAAGGCACCAGCCAAGGAGAATATAGGCAATAAGCTTCTAACCCCTATGAAGACCTAGCCGATGAACATGATATTCTCCACCATTGAGTGGAGAATGAGATCTGACTCTCACACGAACTCTGGTGCCCCTTTTCTGACCACGTCCCCTGGATGGGGAGGCATGGTGGCACTCAGAGGAAGGATAGCAAGTTACCAAGAAGAGACTCAATATTCTAAGAGCATATATAGGGGGAGGAGGTCTCCCTCAATCACGGACATAGGAGGGGGGAGAATGGGGGAAGTGGGAGGGAGGGAAGAATGGGAGGAAACAGGGGAAGGGCTAACAATTGAGATGTAATATGAATAAATTAATTAAAAAAAAGAAGTCCCCAAGACTGTGTTTTGGATCAGTAGCCCATTCACTCACCGGTTTTGCTGTGTCATCATTTCTCTGTTCCCCAGGAAGCCTCTGCTTGCTCCTCTATTTGGAGGAGTGCAGGGTGCTTAAATATTTTGCCTTTTGAACTGGACATTGTCAACCTGTGTTGAGTGGAGAGCCTTGCACTCCTGGATTGTTCTCTTTCATCCATTTCCCAGCCTCTGTTTCTCTGCTCTCTAGACACAGTACATACTGGGTGCCACCATCTTGTCCTTCCCATTAAGTCATTTTAAAAATGCAATTTCCTGAAAAGTGTGTTGGATATAGAGCTCCATGGTCTGTTGGAAGTGTCTGAAGCCTGCATTCCTAGTGGCTTCATAGCTCAGCTCCTGCCTCACTCCTCCTCCTGCTCCTCAGGAGTGCCCTGGCTCACAGAGTCCTATGCCAGCACATGCTATGATGGAAGAACAGAAGTAGCCATGCAGCACACATGCACATACTCAAACTGACAGAAAAGCAGGCAGCCTGGAATCTAGCCTTTCCTGAAGAAAGGGTAGGATATGGATTGTCTTAAAGGCTTGTGTCTTCTGCATAGCAGGAGACACACAGTTAGGGGAGGGGGTTCCTAAAACATTGGCCTGTGATGAAGCTTCTTCCTCACTGACCCCTGACTACCTCAGCAGGCAGTGGCTCATTCACCCTGGCACTATGTGAGAATCCATCTTAGCTGCTGTAAGTTTAAGTGGTATCAAGTTACCACTTCAATTAGTGTTATGGGCTTGGGTGCCTCTGTTGTTGTTTGAGAGAACACCTTGGAAGAGGAAGAACTCTCTAATCTGAGGGTGATGTCCCAGGTTCCAGAGCTAAGTGGGCCACTTATTTCTCCTGGGGATGGGCAAGCTGTCACTGGGTTACAATAACCACTCATGCACAGGACTGCCTAATTGAGTCAGGACAGGGGTCAAGTGAGAAGAACAAAAAGCACTGGCAAAAACCAATCAGTTGCAGGAAGCCATCGCTGTTTTAGTCCCAACCAGCAAACACTCAACAACTTTGGACAGCTACTCTGTTTACGTTTTGATTGTAACCCACTTCCAGAAATAACGAAGTTGCTTATGATACAAAAAATAGATAGCAAACAAGCAATCATCAGTGTGTGTGCCCCCCACCAGACAAATGAAGTAAGAGAAGTTAGAAGGGGCTACCAAGATGGAGTTGAGACTTTCTGAGCTTCCTAGCTGTGGAGGCAAAAGGCACTGTTTTCCCAGTCTGAGAGATGTGTTGGCCTGTGCTATGTTTGTCTGCAGTTCAGTGCTCCAAGACAGGCTCCATTAACCACGGCCAAACATTTGTTGACAAAACCAGCATGTTGGGCTGGTACCCTTGCTACTATAAAGTAGGCAACTAATACATGGTAATGATTATTTTTAGAATTGTAGTAAATAATTCTTGTCTTCTTTCTTGTCATGTGTTCTTCTTGCATTCTTACATTGGAACCAGATTTTTCAAAATTCTGCACAGGATGGAGATATTGGTGTGTTTTATTGCTAAGACAAGTCCACGTGAAAGCAACTTGTCATTGCAGTGTGACTTGTATAATAAATAGTGCCACAGTTAAAGAAGCACATTACCTTCCCTGCCTTCTCTCCCTAGATCTTTAGAACCAGATGCAGGTCTAGGACAGCTTGATATCAGTACCTACACAGTGGAAATGCCTTTGATTCGCCATGGTGGAAGCCAAGTGGTTCCAAGGTGTCTCACCTTTCATCAGCACTCTGAGTCCTGGGGAGCATTAGCAAGCAAATGAATTAGAACAATAAATCAAATTTTGACCAGTGCCTGAAGGAGCTGAAGAACATCTTGACATTGCTGTCGCTGTACATGTGGCAAAGTGTCCTGTGATTAAGTAGGACCAGCATGTGCCGAAGACAGCTGCCTGTCAGAGGAGCCTAGTGAGCTGTTCACTCTGGTGACATTTCCAGGTGATGCATTGCAGTATGACCCACTTTCCTAATGATGCACCTGCAGGACCCTGGGCAGTGGTGAGGGACCTACAGTCCAAGCCCTGGAGACTCTGCAGGTCAGAACCCCTCACTCCCTCCTTACTTGGTGATACTGGCCTTTTAAGAAGCCACCCAAGTTAGTGATGATCTCCCTAGTTCATGACCTTCCCTGGTGTTCCCTAACTCATCACTGTCTAAGGATACCCCATTCTCATCTATAAGAAGGTAAATTGGTGCTTTGCTCCTGAGGATATGAGCTTTTGAAAGGTTAGCTGGAAAGATTGTTCAGTAGTAAAGTGCACTAGCTGCCCTCTCGGGGAACTCAGGTTCAGTTCTTAGCAATGATGTGACAGCTCATAACCTGCTTGCTATTCCTCCAGTTCCAGGGGACCAGATACACTCTTCTGACCTTTGTGGGCCCAGTCCCACACAGGATGGATATACACAAATGCAGACAAAACAGTCACACACATAAGATAAAAATAATTTTAAAATAATTTAAAGTTCAGCTTATGACTATCATTGTCAAATACATATAGGTTTCTATATGACCTCTAACTGGTATGATTGTGAATATGGCAAGATTTGTTAAGGATTTTTTAATATAGTGAAACCTTTCCAATGAAAAGAAGATGGGGCAAGGGATACTAGAAGTCAAGGCTGAAGTGATTGCTTCAATTGAGTGTTGTGTTTATCTCTGAGTTCCTTGGAAGCAAAAAAGATGACGTATTTAAAGGACACATACTGCTTTGTTTAGAAGTCATCTTACTAATATTAAATTATAAAAATATTTCACCTATATACTGCATAGGGAACTTAAAGAGATTAATAGATTTTGCTTGCAATAGGGCTGACAGTAGATCTCATGACCAGCCAGCCCCCCAACACTGAGCATTCTTCTTGTGGCCCACCCTCTTCAAGTGCCAAAGCCTTCGGTGTCACTTGATCCCTTATGTTGTCATGTTTTGGCAGGATATGGTACACATGGACTCTCATATGTCATTTTCTTTCTTGACTTCATTCATGTAGTATCTGTACTTCCATTTGTGTTGACATTTTATGTAGTGCCATTGTGGAGCGGGATTTCATCAGAACTTGTTGTTATGGGGGGAAAGCCAAAGGAAATGAAGTATAGTTGCCAGGCAGAATACCAGCATAACCTTGGTAACAAATGTTGCCAGAGGTAGCAGTTTATATATTGCTTGGATAGAGATAAAAGCCTTTTGTTCCTATTGATATATTTAATGTGTGATAATAACCATCTTGAAGCCAGTGGGCTCATGGCTCTAGTTGCTGTTATATCTCCAGGGCCCAACCATTGCTACATGTTACAGATGACAAGCAAGAAGTGAGTTGTCAGATGCTCCTTCCCCTCACAGAGTCCTCACATGTCATGAAGCAGAACCCCCAAATAAGAAGCTATGACAGGAGGGAGTTTGGAAAGATGGCACACTGTGTTCACCTCAAAAGTTTGATGACACGAGTTCCATCCTTGCACTCACAGTGAAAAGAAAGAACCAAGGCTGAGAAAACTTCCTTCTGACCTTCACAAAGTGCTGTGTGTCATGTATGTATTCCCACACACATCATACAACCCTCCCCAAGCACATACAAATAGAACAGTTTTAAAAATTAAGAAAGAGTGAGTCACCAAGTTACACCTGTCATCTCTGTAGAGTAATAGCAGAGGCTTGGGAAAAGGCTTGGGATTCTGCACATATTCCAGACTCCTCTACACTTATTTTTAGCTCTTTGATGGGTGTATCTTTAAAGCTTTCAATCCAGTGTATTTTATCCCAAAGCTGGAGGTCTGGAATAATCAAGTCTGTACATTTATGATGTACTGCCCTTTCATCTGCCCTAAGAGCATTTCCAAATATTTAGTAATTTCCTGAATTATGTATGCTCTTCAGTACTTTTTAAAAAAAACATAACAGAGTGCAGCCAAGGAACGCACACTTGGAAACGGAGCGCATAAGTGTCAACACTCCAAGAAGTTTAGTCTAATGCCCTCATTTTAATGGAGGAGGAAGAAAAGCTTCGGAGAATGAGAAGCCCCAGGTCACGCAGTGTGCGTCTGCAAATCTTTATGTCACTGAAGGTAATGGTTAAGCGTCCATGAGTCCCAATCAGCAAGCAAGCTCTCCTTGACCATCTCTTTAGATCTAATTTTCGGGGTGCTGCGAAGGGGGCTTCTCATCATGTTGAATTATGTTTTTTGGACACATCAAGGAAAACAAAGTTGTCCTAAAAAAACCAGCAATGAAGGTTGAATGAGAATCTATATCAAGATCAGAAAAACAGACACATGATGAATGCCAGGTTCTGTACTGGAAGCAAACTGAGGCTTGGCACTTCTGGATACATCAGGAAATAACGAAGCCTGCCAGTTACCCACCTAGTTCACAGCTTTCCTTCAGATGCTATGTTGTCTAGAAAGTCAACGTGTATTCCAAAACTTAACTTTCAAGTAGAAAGTAAGCTCCACCTAAACTCTCAATATTTTTTGCTGTTGTTAAGTACTGTATCTACACAACTCAGTGTTCACCAAGATCTGGATTCTGTAGCTGAAACTGTCTTCCAATGCAGCCCTGTGCTTTACTCAAGGATTGTAATATGGTGAACAATTAACTACGGAGTTGTGGTAATTGTATTCACCCATCAAGGTGACCAACCAGCCTGTAGACATTAGTTATCATTGCACGAAGCTTTGGTTCCTATAAGCTAGCCATCACTTCCTAGCTTCTTCATGAAAGGGTTACCAGGTGTGTAGGTACGTGATGCCCCAAGAGGAAGGGAGATAACCAAGTGCTTTGATGTGGGGAAGGAGTGAGAATACATCCAGAGGAGGTCACTTGTGGACTGGGCCTGCATGAGCAGAGAGTGATTGAAGTCACTCCTCAGGTGCCCAGAAACTATAAGGAGAATGGTGAGCAGGAACTCCTGGATCCATTTTAGGAAGAGGCAGAAAGTCTGGGAGGAGAGTGATGTGTAAGAGCCTCCTGGATTCAGTTCTGCAAGGACACAGATGTTTTCAAAACAAGACATGGTGATATGTGCCAATAATCCCTTTACTTGGGAAACTGGTGCAACAAGATCATGAGTTCAAAACTAAACTGGGCTATATAGTTAAACCCTAAGTAACCAAATAAGTGAATAATTATTATATCACTAAATGATACATAAGTAGAGATCTGCTTATACATCATATATGAAATTACTTCGGCCTCATTTTAACATCAAATACAGGAGCCCAACATCTCTGAAAGAGTCCGTACTCTCTGGAGCCTTGATACACAGTACCATAATTTTTAAAAAATAAGTTCTTTTAAAATAGGGTACTGATAAAAAAATTATTCGATGGCAAGGATTCTGTGACATGATGTTGAAAGAAATCAAGAGCTTGGCACGTAACATGTAAGTGTTACACAGATGGTAGCCAGCATGCTCACATATATTCTCAAATGTGTGCTTAAATGCTTGCTTGTGGTTGAGAAAATAATGTCAATATCCACACATCTGATCAATAGATTCTCTTGATTTGCATGATAGCCTTGATTAGCTCTTTCAAAGAGAACAGTGTTTAAACCACTTCTGATAACTCACAAGCACTTGACATAATGTTTGTATGTATTTATCATTTCTAAAATCAGAAAGTCAGTATATGTTAAAAGTAGTATATTGCTTAATGTTTTTCTTTGCCATGATAAAACATCAAAATATCAACTAAGGAAAGAAGGAGGGGTGTGTTTTAGCTCACAGCCTAAGCAGGGTGCAGTGCATCATGTTGACAAGACCATTCTGGCTATGATGGCATGGAGGTGGTGTTCCTACAGGTCACAGTCTCACTGTATCTACCATAGAAATGGGCAGTGGTGTTTGCCTGGCTTTTTTCCTGTTTTCCTTTCCACTCAGTCTGGGACCCCACCTCTGTGGTCTTCTCTTCTTGGTTAAACCTGTCTGGACATTCCCTCACAGATGTCCCCAAAGGTGTGTTGTAGGCAAAAGGTTACTGTGTAGTTTAAATTTTGATTTCCTGTCTAAATGTTGTGTAAACTCTGCTCCCCAATTGCCGCCCCCTCTGATATGTTAATAAAGCAGCTTACAGCCAACCGATGAGCAAGGGAGAGAATAGGGCTGGACTTCCTGCCAGCCAGGGGAGGAGGAACTAGAAGAGGAAATAGGGGATTCAGGCCAGGTAGAGGCCCAAGGAAGACTAGGAGGAAAGAGCTGGAGCCGAGGAAAGCTACAAAGTGCTAGTATCACTGGGCTGTTTGCTGAGAGTAAGACAAAATAGCATAGGAGGTTAAGAATAGACTTAAACTGCTCATATTGTATTGTGGAGCCTTGTATTATAAAAGAGTCTCAATTATTTGTGTGGTAACCTGGTTAAGAATAAGTGAATAATTATTAAAGCACTAAATGGTAAATAAGTAGAGATCTGCTTATACATCATATATGAAGTTAAGAGAAAGAAACCCTGCTTTAGAAAAATGTGTCTCCTAGGTGATTCCAAATTGCAACAGGTTGACAATGACGGCGACTTATCGCAGGTGATGTCAGAACACTCACAGGCCAGAGAGATGGCTCAGCAGTTTCAGAGCATGCACTGCTTTCACAGAGGACCTGAGTTTGGTTCTTAGCACCTGTGTTCGATGACTTGCACTTGCTTTTTCAATTCCAGCTCCAGGGGCCCTGAAGCCCTCTTCTGGCCTCTGTGGAAACCTGCACATGTGTGGCATACATTCACATAGATAAAATTATAAATGTATACATATATACACACTCAATTGTTTAAAAAACCATGTTCAAGCCAGCAAGAGTGTAAATGTTTGAAGACAATTAAAACTGATTAATATTTTGCCTCTTTGGTTAAGCTGCCCATGTAAGAAGTCAGTTTTCTCAGGTAAGCAATGGAAAGGTGACTTCCTACACAGGGACTTACCCTCAGACTTTATGAATGCTGCGTGGTGTTTTGGTTTTTTTTCCCCCTGCTCACTTGGATAATCAGCTGAATTACAAATGTTCTCAGTCAGACTTCATGTTTACTCTGTAAAATGAGGCACTCCTCTAACATGGCTGAGTTTATTTTAGTAGGTATTACCAGAGCCCTTATTAAACAAACCATGGAGCTGGATCATGATTACTTTAAAACAGCAATGAACTTGCTCTGACTTCAGCATAATTTGGTTTCACCCCTAAATAGCCCTCTCCTGATATTTCTCTTGGGAGAAGCAAAGCACTAGGAGTGGTGTCTTTTGAAAGGGGATTTAACAGCAGCTTAAGTGTTTGTGAAGTGCTCCCTCCACGTTTCCCTGTGCTCTCACAGTGGAGCCTGCAGGCCTGTGAAACCTGACATCTTGGTGTGGTCTACATCACATGCAAGGCCAACAACACCTTCAGAGGAGTGTGAGCTGACTCTCTGCACAGCGTGTCCAGCAGCTGAGCTGCTGTCTGAAGGCTAGTAGGGGTAAAGTCAAGATAGCATCACCCTTCTGTCCCCACCCCAAAACCCCATATGCCTCTCTGTCAGGTATCTCTGAGAACAGGGCACAAGGACACATACTGGAAACTGGCCAATACACAGGGGGGGGATAAGGGGATTGCTTGCGGGGACAGTGCAGTCACCATAGTCATCCCACTAGAAATCTCAGCCCTGGGGTCTTGTTCATGACTCAATGGGACTCTGACATTTCCTTGTTGAGCCTGGTTTATTTGCCCTTTCCTACCTATCCTCCTCCTCCTCCTCCTCCTCCTCCTCCTCCTCCTCCTCTTCTTCTTCTTCTTTTTCTTCTTTCTTCTTCCTTCTTCTTCTTTTTTACTCTCCTATCTATCTATCTATCTATCTATCTATCTATCTATCTATCTATCTATCTATCTATCTCTTCCTTTTTGACACAGGACCTCACTATGCATGGCCTGGATTTCCCGATGTAGACCGAATGGACTTGAACTGACAGAGATCTGCTTGTATTTGCCTCTCAAGTGATGGGATTAAAGGCATGAGACACTATACCCAGGTTCCTTTTTTGTTTGTTTTCTTTGCTTTGCATTTTTTAAAGTGTTACTAGAGTGCTTTGTATAGCCTAGCCGGGCCTAGAACTCACCTGCCTCAGTCGCCTAAGTGCTGGGATTTTAGTCACGCTCCACTGTCCTAAGTCATGGTTTAGTCTTGCATGCCAGAGTTGAACACTCTATAGAAATTTTAAGAGACCCGCACACTGAGGGAACACAGGCAAGATTCAGGGATTTATATGGTGGGCTTGTGGGCTCCTGCTGAAGCAACTAAGTCTGTTGACATGCTATTAAAACTGGTAAGAAGTTGGAGAAATGAATAAAAGTTGATGTTTTGCTTTGCGTTAAATAAAGGCGGTATCTTTAGAACAGTATTCTGTGCAGTAGACAAATCATCTGCTGGATGGTTTGGAGAGGAAGATGGTTGTTGCTAATTATTAAGAAAAGCACAAGATTAATGCTGTTTATAACTGTGAAGAGGCCTCTGGTGCTGCCCTCCCCTGCTAAAGCTCTTCTCCATATGGACTTTCCCAGTTGCATTGCTTTATTTCTCATAGAGCACATGCTCTTGCTACCTGCTAGGGACAGTGAGGACAATGGCTACCTACCATTCCCACCACATCCATCTCCATAGCAGGGTGCTGGGAGCACTTTCCCTCCCTGGCAGAATTCGCAGTGCCTGATGCCTAAGTGCCTGCAGTGCTCAGGTGCACTCTCTCAAAACGTCCTTGGATTTTATGGTTTCCCCTCCCTTAGCGGGGTCTCCTTTATCTATCCCCACTCTGTAGCCGGGATTATAGAGTTTATGAAAATTCACATTTTTATAATGCTTTTTTCTATAAAAGCAGCAGGACTCCAAGCTGCATGTACACATTGTCTTTCCTTTTAACTGCTTCCACATGTGGGAGTGGTCCCTGCTCTGGGAAAACCAAGCTGGCCTGATTTTCACATCTTGTAGGTGACTAATCCTTTTTCTTTCAATATCCTTAGCTTCTTCCTCCATTTCTAAAGCCAAGAAAATTCTCTAAGGTATGGCATTACAGTATTCTGTAACTTTTTTTTTTCTTATGAAAAACCACTTTGCCATTTGGACCTGCAAGTGCAGATTTACTTTTCCTGTGGATCTTTGCCATGTAAGGCCAATTAAGCACTATTTCGAGTTTGGATCCAGTTTGCTGTTGGTGGTGTCCCCTGGTCTCTACAACCATTTCCTCAGTACTGGTTACTTTCTCAAGTTCTTGCTCTTCTCCAGTCGTGAGAGCATTAGGAGCATTTGTCTGTAGTCTCTTGAGTCTCTGATATATGCAGATTCTTTCAGGTGTCCTCTTGACCTTTTGTTGTGGGGTGGGGGGCAGGGCAGTACCACTGTAACCATGCTCAGGGGCTATGTTTCATTTGTGCTGCTAGAGGCATGAGTATGCCTTCCCACCTATTCCCTGGTGTGAGCTGTGCACTGCAGAGTGGGCACGGGCATATGCTCTAGAAAATCTCTCCTCTACAGAAACAAATCCCTGGGGCCACGGCTAGTTTGACTGATGGAGATTCCTCACAAGCTGCAGTCCGACCCTCTTGCCTTTTGTTTCTTTTCTGTCCATCAACACTGTCCAAAGTCACCTCCAGGTCACCAGGAGCCAGAGCTCTGAAAGTACCTTTGTTACTTGGGTCCTGTTCACAGACACCATCACTCTCTGATGAATAGACAATTGCCTAATTCTTTCAAGACCCACTAGCTCACCTTCCTAAAGATTGGTCCAAACTCATGGTGTCTGAAAGGATGTCCTAGCCTGTGTTTTGAACTTGCTGGAGAGAGGATGCCAGTGTCTTGAGCCAACCATCTTTTCATGACAGGGTTTGAATTATTCACCATCCCCTTATTTAGTTCTAGTTTATGTTAGCTACCCTACGTTTGATGCTTTAACTCATTTCTATCAATTTCAGGAAGGAAATGTATTTCTTTTCTTTTATCCTCTCTTACAGTGTGAATTTCATGAGTCATCTGGAAAGTCTACAGAAATGCCTCAATTGGATTTGATACATCCAAAGGCCTTTCAAGTTTTTGTTGTGTTGGTGGTAACACATTCGGATTTTCCATAAAGTACTCCCCATTTTCATTCTAATAACATCCTTGATAGTCCACATCAATACACACACACACACACACACACACACACACACACACACACATGCACAACCATTCTATTCTTACACCTAACCTCTCCCCAGGTACAATTGTTAGAAAACATAAAATTCTGCTTATTTCAATGTAATACAATTTTGTGTTTTTAACAAATGCCCCCATTGTTCCTTCTTTTTCTCCTTTCCTTTTTAAAAATAATAATTTTATTTATGTTTTTGTGCATACAATATGTTTTATCACATTGTTTTACCTCATCTAGCTCCTTCCAGATCCTCCCCACTGCCCTACTATTTTTCCTTTATTCTTTCTTTCTTCTCTTTTTTCTTTCTTTCTTTCTTTCTTTCTTTCTTTCTTTCTTTTTTTTTTTTTTTTTTTTTAATGCAATCGCCCTTTCCAGCTGCAATTGTCAGAAGGAAGTAAATTGAGCATCCAAGATGAATTCCCTGGCAGGTCAAGAGGAGAGCAGAGTGTAGCCCATCCTACCTCTGTATCCCTTTGTGCATGGCTTCAGCACAGTGTGAAAAGGAAAACAGTTGTGACAGCGGCTATAATGGATGAGCTGAGGTGGGGGGCAGGTTACCCCTGAAGCTTATCCTTTCTGCAGTGTGCTCACAAGTGAAGGGGCAGGTAGATGTGGAGCACCAAAGACCTGTGTGATAAAATATCTTTCTGGAGTGCGAAAGAATCCCAAGTAAATGTGTTCTGAATGAATGTGCCAGTGATAGCAGCAAACTGAAAACAAGTAATGGAGTACGCTTGGATAAAGTGTGGGTGAGGAGTCCCTGCTGTTAGATCCCACCATCTGTCTTGCCCACTTCTTCCACTGTTCTCCAACAGGGCCAGGACATTCCAATCCAAGCAGCCTACTTCTTAATAATCACCTGGAGAAATATGATATTACAATTATCAAAGATACAGAATTATCACTTTCCCCAAAGCCCAATGTATCTCATCTTTTCTTCTACTGAATCCTCACAGATTCACATTTGACTTAGTGCTCAAGATATCTTTCCCTATTTTATGGAATTCTAAATAAAACTGGGACCATTTACTGTTCTGCCACAAACCCCAACATTTCAGAAATATAGACAGACAAGAAAAAAGAAATACAACATTCCATTCACCAACGTATGTTGTACTCAACATTGAAATAAACTGTTCCAAAGAAAATCAGCATGTGCTGATTTTTATTCCTTGGTGGTCAGTAATTAACAATCTGCATGGGTATATTTAGTATTTGTGATGTAGCAAGTACACGGAGGGGCACATCACATACATTCCTGAGTGAGTGTCCCCAAAGAGCTTCCCTCCCACCGCACCCCTGCTTTTCTCTGCCTAGTCTCCAGAGATGCCCTCTGTGCTCTGAGTGTTTACTTTTCACAAGGAAGTGAGGAAACACAGCACTGGTCTTTCTGTGGCTGCATTATTTGACTTAACGGGGCCCTTTACCCCTTCCATACTAATGACAAGATTTCATCCTTTCTGGGATGAATAATATTCCATCAGGTTGATGCATAAGTGGACTCCATCTCACAGCCGTGATGGATGGAGCCACACCAAACAGGCTTGGGCGGGTACCTCTTTGGTTTGATTGTCACTATATGCCCTATCGTAGGACGGTATGGTTTGATTGTCTGTCACTATATGCCCTGTTGTAACACAGTATGGTAGTTCTTGTTTGGGATGTCTAGAAGCATCTGCCTCCTTTATTCCATGGTGGCTGTACTTGTCCATGTTTTCAGCAACAGTGTGTAAGATCTCCCTTTCTCTGAATCCTTGCCCAATGTCATTAGTTTTATCTCCTTCCCATCAACCAATCTAACTGGGCAGATGATTTTGCACCATCATTAGATTTTCACTTCTTTAGTTAGTGGCATCAAGAACTTTGTATTTTATGGCTGTTTGAATCACCTGCCTATTTATTTAATGTAAAGGAGTTTTTGTCTACACATGTTGTGTCTATGAACCACATGCATGCCCGATACCCACTGAAACTAGAAGAGGGCATCAGATTCTGTGGGACTGGAATTACAGACAGTTGTGAGCCACCATGTGCGTAGTGGGCATTGCATCTGTATCCTCTGGAAGAGCAGCCACCCCACCTACCTGCCAAGCCCTCTCACCAGCATAGCCATATTTTCCTCAGGAATATATATTAGTCTTATTTGCCCGTATTTTTTGACTTGCATTTCTTTGAATAAACCTTACCTTACTGTGATATTATTATTACTCAATTTTTCTACATTTTCTATGCTGTTATTTTTGAAGATATAAAAGGATATTTATTCATAAGTGATATTCAGTTATAGCTCTCATACATATTCAAGCAGGTTGTTATTAAGTTGCTTGAGTTTTCTTTGTATTCTGGATATTATTTCATCACCAGATGAATAATTGAGAGCCCATCTCCATGGCCAGCTCTCTGGTTGTCTCCCCTGCTCTGCAGAAGCTTATCGTCTCCCCTATATTTTCTTGTGTTAATTTTATAACCATATTTAGGACTTTGATCCATTCTGGGTTTTTCTTTATAAATGGTAAGAGGTGTGGGTCTACTATTACTCTCTTTTACATATGAATATACAGTTTCCTCGGCACTATTTATTAAAGAATTTGTTTTTTTCAAGTATGTTTCCAATACTTTGAATTAAAACTTGCCTCTCTGTGTGTGTTTGTGTGTGTAAGAGAGAGACAGAGAGACAGAGAGATTAACTTCTGTCTTCTATTCGTTTCCAATAGCTTTTATTCCAGTATCATGCTGTTTGGGTTAATATAGCTCCGCAGCATACTTTTAATGTCAAATGTTTTGCCTCTCGGCTTTGTGTGTGTGTGTGTGTGTGTGTGTGTGTGTGTGTGTGTGTGTGTGTTTTGCTGTTGTTTCCTTAGCTGACTTTGGTTATTGTGGGTCCTTTGTTGTCCTTTATAAGTTGTCAGGATGATTTTATTTCTAAGAAGAATTCCAGAATATGTTATTCCATAAGGAGTACACTAAAGATCAATCTTGGGAGGATGATCTTTTTAACCACACTGGTTCTCACAATTAATGAGCAGAAGTGTGTGTGTGTGTGTGTGTGTGTGTGTGTGTGTGTGTGTGTGCTTGTGTCCTTGAAGTTTTTTCATTGTCGTTTTTATTGATTTTTAAATGTTGAGTTACCCTTGTGTTTCTTGTATAATCTCTTCTTGGTTGTGATTTATTATTATTATCTTTTCCACATTTTGTTCAATTATATTTTGAATGTTTAAAAAAGAGTCTTCACAAGGAATATTTATCCTTAATTCTATTGTAAAACACCTG
Source organism: Acomys russatus (assembly GCF_903995435.1). Taxonomy (NCBI): domain Eukaryota; kingdom Metazoa; phylum Chordata; class Mammalia; order Rodentia; family Muridae; genus Acomys; species Acomys russatus. The sequence goes on along the minus strand of NC_067139.1, from coordinate 50,727,398 downwards.
TCTGCTTTTGTTATGGGAGTATCTTGGTGTCATGGAAGGAGCTACAGAACCTTACTTATTCAACATAGAACAGACTTTGGATAATAACTATTGATTCTTTTTTTTTTTTTTTTATGAGACTGACACACAATCTACTGTACTAAGGAGGCAATTTGTTTCTGTTTCAAAATGCCTTTTAGACTCTGGTTTGGGTAGAGTTTTTTGATAGAGTTTTTTTTTTTTTTTTTTTTTAAAGCATGGGTTTAATTCCGTCAATATGTATGATTTATTTTGGTCACATAATTCTTTTTTTAGTGTTTTGATAGTTTGTGTTTGAAGGGACTGACCCATTTCTTCTTGTTTATCAAATTTCAGCACTGTAGGGTCTGTAGTATGTCTCAACTTTATTGCTAATGTTGGTAAATTGTGTTCTCCTTTTCCTGCTTGGTCACTTTGTTTAGAAGCTTCAAGGTTTCATTAACCTTTCCAAAGAGAAGCTTTTGTTTTCCTTAATACTTTTCTGTGTCAGTCTTGTCTTTGCTTGGGTCTATTCTGTGTATATGTGACCACAGTTCTACTTGGGATTTATTTCACTTCATAATACAGAATTAGAGAATTCCGTTCCCCAATTCCCTATGCTGCAGGATTTTCCTATATTCTATGCTCCCAGGTTTCTGGTTTCTGTTTCCGTAGGTCTTTTGTTTCTCCCCATAGACTCTTGACTCTTTGTTGCTGTTGTTGTTGTTGTTGTTACATCTTCCAACAAACAAACAAACAACATTATTTATATCCAAGGATTTCAGAGGTGGACACTGCAAGAGGAAATAGCTCCCCCCTTTTTTTTTTTTTTTTGACAGTTATGCAATTTAATTTTTTCAGAGCCCATAGTCACTTGTTTTTATTAATCTCATCCATTCTGACAAAGATGGAACCTCAAAATAGTTTTGATATGCATTTTTCTGATGGCTAAGGGTATTGTATACTTTTTGCATTATAATTTTTAATTAATTCATTCATATTACATCTCAATTGTTATCCCATCCTGTGTATCCTCCTATTCCCCCCTCCCTCCCACTTTCACCCTATTCCCCTCCCCTATGACTGTGACTGAGGGGGACCTCCTCCCCCTGAATATGATCCCAGGGTATCAAGTCTTTTCTTGGTAGTCTGCTATTCTTCCTCTGAGTGGCACCAGGCCTCCCCATCAAGAGGACATGGTCAAATATGGGGCAGTCCATATTTGTGAAAGCCAGTCCCCACTCTCCACTTAACTGTGGAGAATGTCCTGTCCATTGGCTAGATCTGGGTAGGGGTTTGACACTCACTGCACATATTGTCCTTGGTTGGTGCCATAAATCCCATCTCCTTTTCTTCCTCATCCTCTTTCTTTTACTTCTCCTTCTTTTATGCATCATTTTTCTTCCTTCTTTTTTTTTTTAAACCAAACAATTCCTTGAGAATAGTCCCTATAATAGAGTGACACTGACATGCCACAGGAAACCATGGCCGGAGTATGTGAAACACCAACAGAAAGACTTTCATGCCTCTCAGAAAAACATTTCCTTCTAGTCTGACTTAATTATTTGGTTTTAAGTTATGCCAAATCTCTAATGGACTTGCTCTACTTTAGTCAATAATACAGGTCTTCAACATGATAATAATATAGAAACAAAACATTACTAAGAATGTGCATCTCCTTGATGTTTGGATTAACATGGTAGTAGATAAATGATGGTGGATACTCTGAGATGAGGTTGAATACAGAACTTTAAAAAACACTCATCCTTTTCCTCATGAAAAGCAGAGAGGAGATTTTCCCGGAGTTCCAGCAAAAACAAAGGTGTTCATTTTTCACTGTGGTTGAATTTCAGTGGCCCCATTCCACTCTGTTGTAGTGACCCATCTTTGAGTGCTCAAATCACAGACTTAGGTCTCCACAGCTGTGATGATCAAGCCCATCACTCATGTACTTAGCCATGTTTCTATTCCTTATAACAGGCTCTGGGTGATGGGGCACAAGGGCACATGAATAGATCAACAAAGAAAGCCATGCATGCACACACAAACTCACACATGTGCAGGATAGCAGGCGTTGTTTGAAAACCCTTCTTTGATGATTATTTGTTTTTTTAAGTACTAGATATAAATAAACAAGTCTAAAGCAATGTCAAACATTATCTCTGTATTATCAAATATTGTAGAGTTTCAATGCCAATCTTTTTACATTAAAGTCAACTCTGGAGTCATAGAAATCAAATATTCCTAGATACTTTAGCAGATCAACTCACACTCTGCAAAACTAAAAAAAAAAAATTACATATCACAATTTGTGTTTGTGGGTGATTTGTCAGCATGTGTGTGCGCCTCTTATACAGAGGCAAGAGGAGGGCATTGGATACCCTGGGAGAAGAATCTCAAACAGTTGTTGACCTGCCATGTTGGTGCTGGGAATCAAACCCAGGTCTTCTGGAAGAACAACCAGTACTCTGAATCACTGAACCATCTCTCCAGTCCAAGGGATCCTTAATTTACTCTGTCTTTATTGATCTTGGTAAGCATTTTGTTTATGCGTTTCTGAGATGATCCTGCATTAGCCAGGACCTCAGCATGGCCTTGGTGGCAGCATAGGCTACTCACACCAGGCTGCTCCTCATGACCCCTAAGTTCCACCTCGCTTCATTTTACACACGCTGCTTCTCTCCATCACTTGCTTGCTCATCTTAGTGATGGGCAGAGGTCATCTGGGTGTCCTCCATCCCACCAGTGCTGCCAGGTGGTGGGCCGGTCTTGATGTTTTTTATTTTTGTGGCTTTTTCTTTTGTTCTGTTTTTAAAGACAGGTCTTCCCTCTGTAGCCCTGGATGTCCTGGACTCACTTTGTAGACCAGGCTGGCCTTAACTTCACAGAAATCTACCCATCTCTGCCTCCCCTGCTTGGGATTGAAAGTGTGCGCCACTATGCCTGGCTTTTATTTTTTTTAATTATTTTACTAAATTATGAAAAGATCATTAAATACAAAATCACATGCCAGACATAAATATTAGTGCAAAATCTTCTCAGTAAATATAAACATGTCTACTGAAAATTCCAGTCACACAGTAATTTAGCCAAAAATGCCCAAGCGAACCCCTTAATACTGATGGAAACCTAAAAATCACTTAAAGATTCAAAAACACCTTTCAAACGTACAATGTGTAAACTTTTGGGCATTGACCCAGAAATAGTTACTTTTTAAATAGGTTCATTCAAATTCTATTGACATATAAAATTAAGTATGATACATATTCTAGATTATTCTTGTTGTTCCATTGGTCAGTATTGTTTCCCCCCCCCCCATATTATAGGTCATTTGTGATTCCTCATCTATGGATCCAAAGAAACACAGAGCAAAATTATTAAGGGAAAAGATGTGGTTCTACAGATGCTATAGAGTATGGCTGGTGGTAATTCACTTTAGGGTAAATAATGGACTTTTCTCTATGTCATTATTCTGTAAATAATACAGTATATCATCTGAAGTGATCGAAAGACTGTTAAAAGAGGTGTGAAGTCCATGTGCTGTGATGGCCAATGTCAACTTGATAAAATCTAGACTCACCTAGGAAACAAACTTCTTGGCATGCCTGTGAGGGATTATTTAACTTAGGTTAACTGAGGCAAGAATGCCTACTCTCTATGGGTGGTTCCAGTCTGTGGATTAGGGTCCAGGAATGAGTAACTGGGAGAAAATGACCTGAGCATGAACATGCCCCCCCCCTTGCTTCCTTCTTAAGATGCAATGTGAGCAGTTCCCATGATCCTCTGCCATCATGACTTCCTTACAATAATGGACTATACCTTTTACCTATGAGGCAAAATATATCCATCCTTTCTTAAGCCAGTTTTATCACAAGATAAGTAACTAATACATAAGCAAATACCATTGCATTTTATAAGGGGCTTGAGCATCTATACAGTCTGGGTTAGAAGTTTAACCTTGAAATGAGGCACATAAAGATATTGAAGAGGGCTGCACTTTTGTTTTATAGCTAAACGATATCCCATTTGAATAAATATAGGGTAATCTTTTGTTCATTCACTTCTTAGTAGCAGGACACTTGGTTGTTTTTACTTTGCCTACTACAAGTAGCTCTGCTCTAAGTATTCAAGTAACTTTGGTACACATGCCTTTAAAATGATTTCAGAAGTACAGGTAGGGAAAAAAATTATTCACACTTTTCCAACCAAGTGCATTTCACATTCTTGTTGGCAAGATACCTGGCCCCAATCTCTCTGGAGCACTTTCCCCAAAATTCATTACTGTTCATGTAGTCACAACTTTGGAATTTTGGTATCTTTAAAAAGAAACATCAATATTTTTGTTTTAATCTTAAGTGTGGGGATATGGAGATGCTCCATAGCAGCTGACTATGGTTTGCCTTGTGCTCTACCAGAGGCATAGTTTTGCTAGCTGCAGATATTTTCTGCAATTGTGTGATGTTTGGAATTCTGGCGACTTTTCAAAGGGTATATAAATGCTAGGGCCTTAGAGGCTGGGGGTTGTGGGTTGGTTACTGTTTGCTGTTGGTTGTTATTGGTCATGATTTGCTAAGTAGTTTGCTTAAAGAAGAAACAGCAAGAAGACATTAGGTATCCTGACAGGAAAGATCAAACTTTCCCCAAGGAACTTGACACCCCTAATCAACAGGAAATAGTCTAATGATGATATTGCCCTCTTTCCAACCCCTGACCTTGTTCAGTGTTCTTGTTCCTTTCCTCTCTGTACTTTTTTCTGTCTTATCTAGTGACAGGGGGTTAAAGGGTGTAAGAAAGGGGGTGGAGCAGGGTAGAAAAAAGAAGAACCCACTGGCTAAAGTCTCTGATTATGTCTATCCTAGAGGTTATAAAGTAGCATTTCAGTGTGGCTTTGATTTACATTTCCGTAATGAGCTTTCTTCATGTACTTATTATCCATTTGGATATCTGCTTGGGAGAAATGTCTTTTCAAATATCTGACTTTTTTTTACTGATTTATTTATGTTCTTGTTGAGTTACAAGAGTTCTTTGTACCTAATAAATGAAAATCTCTTACCGGATAGAGTCATCCCTGGCTATGCAGCAAAAGCTGTTTCTGGGATTGACACCCTGCAGGTATCACAGTTCACAGATGCTTTGATCCATATGTGAAATGATGTGTTGCTTCTGCATAAGCTGTGCAAATCTTCCTGCACAACCGAATTCATCCCTCCATATTTACAATGCCTAACACCGTGCAAGAGCTATGTAGATAGTAAATTTTATTTTATGTAATAATAGCCAGCAGAAGTAAGTTTATGCCTAGTACCAGTGCAATCATTGTAGACCTAACTGCGTAGTATATAGTGCAGCTACCCAGTATATAACACAGATTCACAGGTCTTTATATAGCTGCATTGGAGATGATAAAAACATACAGGATGTGATACAACTTTATAGGATATCCTAGTGTAACTGTGTAAGAAATAATAAAACTACATGCGATATGATGCAACTGCATAGAATCTAGTACAAATGCATAGGCTATAGCACACTCTCATAGTAGATAAAACAACCATACAGAATATAATACAACCATAGGGGATATAGTACAGCTTCACAGATGACAATAGAACTGCACAGGGTATTATATAACCGGATAAGCTATTTGTAACTATGTAGAACATAATACAACTGCGTAGGACATAGCTCAACTCCACATACACTTAACTGGAATATCAAATAGCTGAATAGGCTTTCATACAAATACATGAGTTATAGTAGACTGCATAGGATACTGTAACCTGTATCGGATATCATACAGCTTCATAGGTTACCCAAACCTACAAAGGACATGGTACACCTACATAGGACATAGAACAACAGTAGAGGGTTTAATAGAAACAACATGAGGTGTGATATAACGGTATTGAATATATAGTATGAAACTGACTGAATCCAGGATATGAAACCCTAGATGTGAAGGTAAAATGCATGTGATCTGAAAATCTACGACTTGGAAGAAGAATTTTCATATTCTTTATTTTCTTTCCTCCTACATCAATCACTACTTCCCATACCTACCCAATTTTGTGTCCTCTTTTTGTTTTCAGTCCATTAAGTCCAATTTGTTCTGACCACAGACCCTTGGATATGTGGTCTTGACTGGGTGGTGGTCAACCCAGAAGGAGGTAAATGCTTAAGGAAAGCTAGTGTTCCCTCCTCCACCAGCCAGCAGCTGCCAGTAGCCCTCTAGCTGGGGTGGAGACTATGTGCCTCCCTCCCTGCTCCATGCAGGAACACTGTCTGGATTGAGCTGGCAAACATCTTCTGCACTCAGTCTCAGAGACTGTGAATTCCTGTATGCAAATTCCCTGCTGTGTCCAGAGAAGACAATTTCATTATAACCACCCAAGCCTCTTCTAGTTCTGAGAATCTTCTGCAACAATCCCTGAGTCTTGGGAAAGGTACCCACAGCCTAAGGAGTAAACATTCCTTAGTCTCTTGTTCTCTGCGCTTTGAGTCAGTTTTGAGTTTTTGTGTTACTTGCCATCTACTGCAAAAAGATGTTTCTCTGATAAAGACTGACCAGCAGAGTAATAGGAGCAGGTTGTCACCTAGGGCCTTCAACCTGGCTAGCTGCAGGAATCTTAGTCACCGTAAGGGTGCCAGGTATGAGTTTCAAATTGTAGAATGGGCCTTAAAACTAAGAAGAAAGTCATTGAGTACTCCATGACATTTGTTCCACTATGGCACCAGTGGGTTATGTCATTACTGTACTTCACAGAGTTCACAGGCCAACAAGATTGGTGATTTTGTTTTACTTCTGGTAGCATGGATAGCACCCTCCATCACTACGAAAGCTGCAAGTACGAACGAAGCTTCCAGTTCAGAACAAGCTTGATTTCTTCCTGCTCTGTGACTCCAATATTTTGTGTCTTCAGCAATACGTTCTCACTCTTGAGTTCTGCAGTGTAACCAAGAACACTGTCAACAGCCTGTGATGGTTAGGGAGTGTTTAACCTCACAGGCCAACAATCCCAAAGAGGTGACACATCCTATTCTATTTGTTAGCCTGTGGTATGTATTAGAAAGATTGATATCTCATTATATGGCACATCCATTTAAGCCAATTTTGTATGTGTGTATGTATATATTTTAGGAAGTTTCTATAGTTGTAAGTTTCTCTTTTTTTGTAAGTTTCTGTATATCTTTTTGAAATGTCTTTAGTGTGAATTATCCCTCCCTGTATCCTTTCCTCTACTCTACTCTCCATTACCTCACTTAAACCTTCCTTTGCTATGATTCCCCATTAACCATATACATCACTGCATTCTACTATCCCCTTGAAACTTCCCCATTTCCCTTACTAATTTCCATATATCTGTGGATTTTCCAAGTGAAACACACAGAGTTGAAGACTCAAAGATAAAGAAAGGTATATGATGTTGACCCGTCTGGATCTGGGTTACTTCATTCGGAATGATTGTTTCCACCTCAGTTCACTTACCTTCAAATCAATGGTTTCATTTTTCTTAACAACTGAATGATAGTAAATTGTGTAACTGTATCACATTTTAATTGATCTTTCATCAATTTGTGGATACCTAGGCTGCTCCCATTTCTAGTCATTGTGACTGGAGTAGCAACAAACATGAATGTGCAGGTATCTTGGCAGTAGGAGTCCTTAGAGTATATTCTCAAAAATGATTATAGCTAGGTCATGTACTAGATCTATTTCTAGCTCCCACCCCACCTACCCACCCACCGCCACCCCGAGGCAAGATTTCTCAGTGTAACCTTGGCTGTCTCTTTGTAGACCAGGCTGGCCTAGAATTCAAAGAGATCCATCTGCTTCTGCCTCCCAATTGCTGGGATTAAAGGTATGGGCCACCACACCCTGCTACTTCTAGCTTTTAAAGGAACCTCCACAGTGACTTCCATAGTAACTATACTAGTTTGTACTCCCAGAAGTAGGGAGTTACTCCTCTTTCTGCATATCCATGTGAAACTTTTTTTGGAGGGGGGCTCGGTTGTTTGGGTTTTTTCGGGGGGATGGAATTTATTTTTTGGCTTTTAGCCATTCTAACTAGGGTAAGATGAAATCACAAAGTTGTTTTGATTTGCATTTCCCTGATAGTTAGGGATGATGAACATTTTTACAAAAATGTTTCTCAGTGTGATGGGTATTCTTGCTTGTCAATTTGACTATAAGTGGAATGAGCTACAATCCAGAATTGGAGGGCACACCTATAATCCAGATCTTGAGACACACCTTTAATCTGGGCCACACCTTCTGCTGGAAGCCTATATAAGGAGATGAGGAAGGGTTCATTTGTTCTTTGCCTGCTTTCACTCACTTTGCCAGCATATCCACTGGAGCATACTTCTTTGTGACTCCAGCTTATAGAGAAGACCAGCTGAGATACCCAGCCCTGTGGGACTGAGCAAACCACTAGATTCTGGTAGATTCTGGGACTTTACATTCACAGCTGGCCATTGTTGGATTAGTTTTAAATTGACTTACAAGATTGTAGCCTGAAAGTCATTCCAATTACACATAAGGGATTTATTTTATAAATTATACAATGTTCTGTCACTCTAGAGAACCCTGAATAATATACTCTGCCATTTGCATTTTTCTTTTGAGACTTTTCTGTTGAGCTTTTTGATTGGGATTTGCTTATTTCTTTCTTTTTAGTTCTTTGTGTATTCTACATACCAACTCTTTGTTGGTTCAATAGCTGGTAAAGAATTTTTTCCCATTTTGAAGGCTACCTCTTTATTCAAATATTGGTGTCCTTTGCTGTGCAGAAACTTTTGGTTTCATGAGGTCCTGTTTATTAAAACTTTGGTCTTAATGTCTGAGCAATTAGAGCCCTGTTTACAGTATTTTCCTATGTTAGTGTATTTATGCATATTACTTTCTCCTCTATCAGATTCAGGGCTGCAGGGCTGATGTTGAGGTCCCTGATCCATTTGTAGCTGAGTTTTGTGCAGGGTGAGAAATAAGTATCTAATTTTATTCTTTTACATGTAGCATCTAGCTAGAACAGCATCCTTTAGCTG